>NC_138052.1:8866143-9333643 GCF_964194185.1 Rhinolophus hipposideros | reverse complement strand
CTTCCTATAAGCCCCGTGGAGGTTCCTGTAAGCAAGTGCAGGGGTGCCCTGCCCAGGGGACAGCAGGTGGGGATTGTGGACTGCCAGAGCAACTGCCGAGGGCCAGTTGGGGGGGACACCTCTGTGCTGGTGGGAAACTCACTGGCTTCCCAGCCCCCCTAGGCACCTTGAGGTCACTGGTCACTGGTGGCCACCTTAGTGATCTGACAAAGTTTACCCCTGATCACAAATTCCTAACTGGGCAGGTCATAGTGGGTGGTCGTGTCCCAGGCATATTGCTTCCTTAGCAAAGGTCAATCTTTACCTTAAATGAGCTTGTCCATTGTCCTTAGGAATCTAAGATAATGTACCTTTGAAATGACAGAGTGATTTTCTTTTCGAGACCCCTTGAAGGCACAAGCACCAGCAGAGCACCAGACCACAAAACCCTCAGTGTTCTCTTGTTCTCCAAGGGCTATCTCGCGGTGCTCTAAGTGTTCATTATTAACTATCCTGTGCCCACCAATGTAAAAGAAGTAGGTCTCCTTTTTGCTTTTTATGCAATCCTAGAGACTTCCCTGTTTTGCTTTCTCCCACTTCCTTCATCTACCACCAGTAGATTTCACGTACCTTCTTTATGTTTTCTCCTTTGATAATAAATGCATAAAAGGAACTGCAAAAAAAACTGCCACTCTCCAGAGCATTTTCTCAATCTGTTGAGATTTTGCTTCCAGGCATGTTCTCAAAATTTTGGCTCAAATAAATTCTTATAAAACTTTTCTATAGGCTGGATGCTCTTTCGTCAACAGCCCCAAGGCTCGGGGAGGTCAGTGGCCTGTCCTGGGTCATCTGGCTTCCAGGGGAGATTTAAATTCTGGTCTCCTGCCCCTGAGCAGAGCTATTTTTCCCCAGACCTTTTGTGTTTGGCTTTGGGATGGTGGAGATGAATTCTGATAGCCATGCCTATGACTTCCAGATGCCAAGGTACATGGAGGGACACAAGTCAGTCTGCCCCAGACTGAATTCTTTCTGACCCAGCACTGATAACCATCGTCATCACTTCCTCCAGAGCTTAAACACATCTGCTTGGGGACTCAAAAGCAGTGTGTTTTATGGTGGGCAGCTACGTCAACAAGGTTTGTGAGGACCTGGGGCTGTTCAGGGTGGGCTCAAAGTCCAGGAAGTGATGGGGCAGAGGAAAGACCTTCTCTTAGTTACTGAATGTGAGCTGCACCAGGGCTGTCTCAGGTATGGTGAGGGGTCTCAGTGGCCTTGCTGTCAGAGGAAGGAAAGCCCATCTGGGAGCAGAAGTGGAAGGCTGACACAGGGACCCAGGGTCTGTGGGTTTGGGGGGGCGGGGTTCTGATGCCCTCCACCCTCCATGAATTGGTCTCTGCTGGAAGACTCCTTCACTTCCCCCACCAGGAAGTGTTCCTGAATTATCTCCCCACCTCGCCACTTGGGTCACACCTCAAGTTCAGCCTGCCCTAAATTCCTTATTTTTCCTACCCAGCTCACAAGCTCTTATCAGATCTCCTCATAAATGTCTCTCATACCTTCTCCTTTCTCCTTGACTCATCATACCCTGAACAATCATACTTTGTCAAAATTCAAAATCACTCACCTTTCTGCATATAAAAGTTAGATGCACTCATTGTAGAAAAATGGTTACATACAGAAAAGTAGAAAGATAAAAAGCACCTGTACCAGTTTAGTTTGCTTTATTTCCTTCCAGTATTTTTCCTATGAATATTTTTAACATTGTTTTTAACCTGCATTTCCCTCCATGCCCCTCACTTTAGTATTATATAGTATTATCTTAGACTCAAAATTCTTTATAAAACATCTTTTTAAGAGACTGCATAATATTTTGGCCTAGGTATAAATAATGGGCATTTAGGTTCTTTCCAATTTTTTGTTTATTTGTTTGTTTGTTTTTTGTTTTTGCTATGGCAGGATGATCTTTTAAAACATAAATCTGCTCAAATTCTTTGGCAGTTTCCATGGCCTTCTAGATATTAAAATTCACCATTCCACTCATGAGGCCAATCTTGATCTGCTACCTGCTTCCCTCCCTCTCCTTACTCCTTCTCCCATCCCCTGCATCTCTCCCAATGGAACATGGAAGGACATGCAGTCCTGTGATCACCCGTCTGCCTGCCAGCTGGTCCAGTTCTCTTTGTCCCCAACTTCACCTCGTGGCTCAGGGAGGCGATCCTCCACCACCTGCAGGGTGGGCTCATGGCAGGTCCACACCCTGATGGGGACGACATCCCCTTTGTCAATGCTTTGGTCTGTGTCCCATCTCAGCCTAGCAGAATAAAGGAAGAGTCTCTGGGAAGGGTTTTCCTCTGTGATGAAAAGAGACACACAAGGAAACTACTGCTCCTTTTTGTGGCCATCACCTCATCTATATGTGACACCTATAGCTGTACGTAGGAACCCTGGGGGCAGATGCCACCAACAGCTGAGGATGAGAATGGGACAAAGGAAGGCCTGCCTCCGTTGGTGAATTGTTGATCAGGGATTTTTTTTGACATAACTTATTGCTTAAGTCACTATTAATTATCATCAAGGCATCCTGACTGATCTTTCCTCCATCTCTTTATGGCCCTGGACCTGCCCATGCTGAGGCATCTCCTTGTCTTCTTCACCAAGCTGCCCCACTCATGCTCAAGCACTGCCCCTCCCTTTTCCTCCTGGAGCCGCCCTCCTGAGGTGCTGTCTGGTTTCAGGTAGTCCTTTTCTGCTTCTCAACAGAACGTATATCATTTTATTTTTATCACCTCTCAGGCCTCAATGCCCTGTGGGTGACTGGAAATTTCTCAAGGGCAGTGGCCATGTCTCATTTGTGGTGAGCTCACCTGTGTATTAGAAAAACTCACTTTATGTTCCTGTCAAAATGGTAGAGTAAGTGAATGCTGTGCTTGCCTCCTCTCATGACCACATTAAAATTTCAACTAACTTATAGAAAAATCGACCTGGAGAACCATCCAAAGACTAGCTGAACAGAAGTCCTATAACTAAAAATATAAAGAAGCAGCCATCTCAAGACTGGTAGGAGGGGCAGAGACAAGAAACAGGCTGGCCTCACACCCACGTGTAGTGGTGGAAAATCCAGAGGGATATCTCAGCTGCAGAGGTTCCCCCCCAAGAAGAGTGAGGGGTCCAGCCCCAGCTCCCCAGCCCAGAACACCATTGCCAGAAAGAGAAGCCCCCTCACAACATCAGGCTATGAAAATCAGCAGGGATTCTGTCCATCAGGGTGAGACGGAGGGCTGTGGGAAACCTAGACATTCTCTTAAGGGGCCTGCACACAACTCTCACACTCCCAAGAACTCACCCTGCGATCTGGTGGAGAGACTGTGGCTGGGTAGGTGCCAGTGACATATGGGAAGACACTGAGTTGTGGCTTCAGAGCAAGGGCTGGAGGGAAAGCCACAATTTCCCCTGTGTTGAGCCCTCCCCAAGACAGCCAAATCTGAATTTTCATTGGCCTGGTGAGCTCTGCTCACTCCACCCTGGGGATTCCCTGGGACTCTGCCCTACTAACTTACACAACACCAGTGGCTTTTTTGTGGCTGGTAGGCAGCTGATGTTGGTCCGAGCTCCAGTCTTTCTTGGACAACTCTTGGGACTACATACACCACGTGGGTGGCGGTTGGCCTTGGTGTGTTCTGAGACTTTTGCGGAGTGGACCTAGACTCAGAACTGAGGTCAAATCTGAATCTGCATTAACCCATTGAACACTACTCGCCCCGTGCTTGGGACTCCCTAAGACCCTGCCCCACCCAACTCACCTGCCACCAAAGGCTGATTCAGCAGCCTTTGGGCAGCCAGTATTGGCCCATGCTGCAATCTTTCTTGGACAACTTTTGGGGGTCTGCATGCCCCAGGCAGGCAGCAGGTAGTCTTGGTGTGCTCTGAGACTTTGCATAGTGGATTCAGGTTCAGAACTGGCCTCAAATCTGAATTTGCTTTAACCAATTGAACACCACTCACACCATGCTGGTGACTTCCTGAGACCCCGTCCCACCCAACTCTCATACAGGCTGAGGCTCTTTTCAGCAGCTGAGCCTTATGGAAAGCTGGCAGGTGGTGGCAGGCCTCCAGCTTCCCTGGGCCTTTTGCTGGGCTGACCCAGACCAGGTACTGGTGGCAGCCATCCTCAGTTCAAAGTGTGGCCTCTCCCATGCACCTCCAGGTCTAGCACTGGCAGCAACCAATTGTGGGTCACTTTGTAGCTCCTATCAGGTAGCCCTGGACCAGTCACAGGCAGCAGCTGACCATGGCCTGTAGAGAAACCTCTCCCAAGAGGCCCTAGAACCAGCACATGTGGTGGTCAGCTTCAAACCACAACAGAGCACCCCCCAATTGTCCCCACAAGCAGCACACCCAAAGAGTAGTCTCAGTAGGCACCAGAACCCACTGGGGCAAATCCCACTCAATGGGATCAGGTCCCACACAGCAGTTTGTGCACTGTGGTTGTGACCAATCTTCACAGCCAGTCAGCCTGAGGGGCAATCCCACCCCCTGATGTGTCAACAGCAACCAATGCTCAACTACAACAGGAGGTCACACACAACACACACAAGGGACACACCTGGGGCATCGGGCTCAGGTGACCAGGGAGACTGGGCCCCACAGACACCTACTACATAAAGCCACCCTGCCAAGACTGAGAGACATAGCCGATCTACCTAATACATAGAAACAAACACAGAGAGGCAGCCAAAATGAGGAAACAAAAAAACATGTTCCAGATAGCCACAGTGATGTTGAGAAAAAAGAACAAAGTTGCAGATATCACGCTACATGATATTAAACTATATTAAAAGGCTATAGTAATCAAAACAGCATGGTACTGGTACAAAAACAGACACGTAGATCAATAGAATAGAATAGAATAGAATAGAATAGAATAGAATAGAATAGAATAGAATAGGAGAGCCCAGAAATAAACCTATACCTGTATGGTCAATTAATCTATGACAAAGGAGGCAGGAATATTCAACGGGGTAAAGACAATCTATTCAATAAATAATGTTGGGAAAACTGTACAGATATATGCAAAGAAAATAATACTAAAACACACCATATACAAGAATAAACTCAAAATGGACTGAAGACTTAACTATAAGACCTGAAGCCATAAAACTCCTAGAAGAAAACATAGTCAGTAAACTCTCTGATATTGCTCACAGTAATATTTTTTTCTGATGTGTTGCCCCAGGCAAAGAAAACAAAAGAAAAAAATAAACAAATGGGACTACATCAAATTAAAAAGCTTTTGCACACAAAAGGAAACCACTAACAAAACAGATAGACAACCTACTGAATAGAAGATATTCACTAATGTTACATCTGATAAGCAGTTAATACCCAAAATTTATAAACAACTCATGCAACTTAACACTAAAAAAACTAACAATGCAATTTAAAAACGAGCAGAGGAACTGAACAGACATTTTTCCAAAGAGTACATACACATGACCAACAGACATATGAAAAGATGCTCAACATTAGTAATCATCAGAGAGAATGCAAACTGAAACCACCTCACACCCATCAGAATGGCTATCATCAATAAATCAAAACACAAGTGTTGGTGAGGATGCAGAAAAAAGGGAATCCTCACACACTGCTGGTGGAATTGTAAATTGGTGCAGCCACTATGGAAAACAGTTTGGAATTTCCTCAAAAAGTTAAAAACAGAACTACCTTATGACCCAGCAATTCCACTTCTGGGTATTTATCTGAAGAAATCCAAAACACTAATTTGAAAAGATATATGCACCACTATTTTCTCTGCAGCACTATTTACAATAGCCAAAATATGACAGCAACCCAAGTGCCCATCAATAGACAACTGGATAAAGAAGAAGTGGTACATTTATACAATGGAATATTACTCAGACATAAAAAAGAATGAAATCTTAGCATTTGTGACAACATGGATGGACCTGGAAGGTATTAAGCTAAATTAAATAAGTTAGACAGATGCCATTGATCTCACTTATATGTGGAATCTAAAGAACAAAACAAACAAGGAAACAAAACAGAAACAGACTCATAGATGCAGGGAACAAGCTGATGGTTGCCAGATGGGCGAGGTGAAACAGGTGAAGGGATTAAGAAGTACAAATGGGTAGTTACAAAATAGTCATGGGGATGTAAAGTAAAGCATAGGGAATATAGTTAATGATATGGTAGTAACTATGTATAGTGCTAGGTGGATACTAGACTAGTCGGGGGGATCACTTCTTAAATTATATAAATGTCTAACAACTATTCTCTACACCTGAAACTAATATAAAATAATATTGAATGTTAACTATAATTGAAAAAAATAAAAGGGGGGGAAGGTGAAGGGAAATAAAGGTTCAAATTTCTAGGTATAAAACAAATAAGTCTTAGGGATGTAATGTACAACATGGAGAATACAGTCAATAATATTGTGATGGTATAATATGGTGTCAGACGGTTGCTGCACTTATCATGGTGATACTTCTTTAGGTATATAAATGTTGACTAACTATGGTGAACCCCTGAAGCTAATATAAAATTGTACGTTAGCTATACTTTAATGAAAATCTTTTTAGAAACTCACTTTAGTCTACCTTAGTCTTTATTTCCTGTGAGTCTCCTTTACTACTCACACAGAACACTTCACTTCTGATACTTACGGTCACCAAATGTGTGGAGGTTTTTTTCCCCACAGTAAGCAATTCTCTGTGAGACCATCTGGGTCTCCTACATTTCAACTCAAATCTGACACTATGTACTCAGAGATAGGGTGAGATCCCACAGGTGAAGGACTCAGTCCCATGAGACTGCATCCCTCCCACCTTCACCTCAGATGCCACTTGCAAACCCAGGTTATCATCTTTGTTTCTGGTCAATCGGCTATAGCTGGGAGGTTCCAAAGACCCCCTCCGTGGGTTCAATTAATTTATTAGAGTAGCTCACAGAACTCAAGTAAACTTATGTCTCCCAGTTTATTTAAGGATGTGTTAAAGGATACAGGTAAATAGCCAGATGAAGAGATGTGTAAGTTGAGGCCTGGGAGGGTCCTGCATGCAGGAGCTTCTGTCCCTATGGAGTTGGGGGGACATCACGCTCCTGGTGTAGATGTGCCTAGCAACCTGGGAGCTCTCGATTCCTGTGCTATTGGGATTTTACTGAGGCTTTACATAGGCATGATCAATTATTAACTTCATTTCCAGCCCCTCTCCCCTCTCTGGAGGATGGGGGCCTGGGGCTGAACAGCCCAAGCTTCTAATCATGGTTTGGTCTTTCTGGTGACCAGCCCCTTTCCAGGAACCATCCAGAGTCTCCTCATTACAACAAAAGATGCTCCGTGCGCTGACTGCTTAGGAAGAACAAGGGTTTTAGGAGCTCTGTGCCAGAAACTGGAGTCAGAGAACAATACGTGTGTGTGTGTGTGTGTGTGTGTGTGTATACATGTATATTTCTGGCTTTTTTCTTTTCTGTTATCTCACCTCTGGGTATTACCGTTGCACTTGGTACACAGTATGTGCTCAGGAAATGTGATCTGAGTGAATTTTAGGCTTGGTCCCCTGCCTTTGCACCTTCTGTACGTAGTGTGTGCTATGGACTGAATTGTGTCCCCCCAAAATTCATCAATTGAAGCCCCACCTCCCAATGTGATAGTACTTGGAAATGGGGCCTTCAGGAGGTCATTAGGTTTAGATGAGGTCATGAAGGTGGTGCCCCCATGATGGGATTGGTGCCCTCATAAGAAGAGACACCAGAGAGCTTGCTTCCTCTTTCTCTTTGCCACCTGCTGGCCAGGAAGAGAGCTCTCACCAGAATCTCTCATGCTGGCACGCTGATCTCAGACTTTCAGCCTTCAGAATTGTGAGAAACAAATTTATGTTCTTTAAGGCACCTAGGTTATGGTAGCTCAGCTTGAGCTAAAACAGTGTGTTTTTGACACATGGCTGACTGTCACTTGACTTTGTAATGTGGGGGCATGCCATCCTCCTGAGGAAGGGACCTGGAGTGTCTTCCTTTCTGGGCCGTTCCCTTCCATGCCCCCGCCATCAGTGGAGCACTGGGTAGCCTGCATGGCCTGTTCTGAAATGTCCCCTTCTGACTTGTTAAGGGGCCTCAAGTAGGATCCATTGGTGGGCGGGGCCTCAGGGACATCCCAGGCTAGGCCCCGCCTCCCACTCATGACTTCTGCCTGCAGCCTCTTGGGAGGATGGCGGCCATGAGAGACCATCCCAGACTCGGTGTCCTGGTGCTGTTTGGCCTCCGAGGCTGGGGCTCGTGTCCACATGGCCATGGCCTTCATCTCCCAGCTCTTGGCAATGCACCTGATGTGTTTAGAGCTCCTGTGGGTCACAGAGTGCACCCCTGGGAGGGGCAGAGTCTGGCTTAGTCCTCAGGGTCAGCCGGAGACCACGCTTAGGTGTCTTGTCCAAGGGGACAAGAGCCAGTCAGGGACCAAGGACGAAATGGGAGGCTAAGCAGAGCTGGAATGAAGAGAAGGGAAAGCCAGACCTTGAGTAGAGAAAGGGCTTCAAGTGATGTTCAAAATATTTAACAACCAGAACAGCAAGCCCCCCACCCCTGGCCCCAACAGGGAGTCCTGTGGTGAGGGTGTCGGGGGACAGGTCAGAGCAGCCCTGGCTGAGTACAATTGCCATAAACAGGAGGGGGGCCCAGACTTTGTTCTCACTGGTTGTTGGTTACCTAGTGTGGTGGGGGACTGGCTTCCTAGAAGGGTCTCGCTCAGATTGGTGGACTAGTCCTTGAACTTCCCACAGTACTCACTGCCCTTGGTTAAAGCCTGGAAAGGCCAGACCAAAATGCCAGAGTGGCCAAGAGAGGGCGGTTAGCCATGTAGGAGCTCGAGACAGTTGTTCAGGCTGACGAGAGGCCCGACGCGGGGATCACAGTACGAAGAGGGAGGAGGGCTGGTGATCCTGGGGGTGGTAACAGGTTGGCCCTTGTCCAGGAGGGCGGGCCCCTGTGGAAGGGACCATCAGGGATTGGGCTGGACAAGAGATGTGATGGACCACGTAGGCCGATTCTGCACAAGTGGCATTGATGTCCCGGGAGGAAGCATGAGGCCCCCGGATGTCTGGCTGTGGTTGAGGTGTGGGTGCAGAATGAAAGGAGAGGGACCCACACACAGAAGAGGGGCAGAGGCAGAGGGCCTGGGAGGGGAGCCAGAGCACTGTGAGCTGCTGTGTACAGAGAGGTTTCAAAACCACTTCCCCTCCCCTGCCCTTTGTGAAGCTATTTAACAAACAGGACATCCTGAAAACACAAAGGGAAGGTGCCCTGTGAGCTCCAAGGGGAGTGCCTGTCTATTCCTCTTTCCCTTTGGTAGTCAGGATCAACCACCCCAGCCAGCACCACCAACCTTTTGAAGGATCATCTAGGGGAAATAGTGTTGCTGCTACAAAATGGGGGGAGGCTTATGGCTAGAATCCAGGAGACCCCCTAGGCCACTCTGTATTGTAGGTGAAATTAGAGACACTAGCAGGACCAGCAAAGGCCTTGGGGCCCCAGGAACGAAGGTGTAAGTTACCCCACTGGATTAAATAACCCCGCTCAACTGAGGTGCTGGTGGAAGGCAATGGGAGTGTCTTCTCACAGGAGAGAAGCAGCCATCCTCGGATCTCTTGCGGAAAGGATGATGGTCTATTATTTTTCCTTCTCTGCTATGTCACATGAATTTTAATATACTTCATCCATTTTTAATTTTTTTTCCTCTCTCTTTTCCCCACTATAATGTAGGGCACCAATGCTGAGGTTTTGGTCACATAACCCCTTTAACGCTCTTAAAAATTGTTGAGGACCTCAATGAGTTTTTGTTTATGTGAATTGTATCAACATTTACCATGGTAGAAATTGAAGCCAATAAGTTTTAAACTTTTTATTAGTTAAAAACAGTAATTCCATTACACGGTAACTTAAAAAAAGAAATTGATGAGTAGAACAGTGGCATTGGTTTTGCATTTGTGCCAAGCTTTAATGTTTGGCTTCATAGAAGGCAGCTGTGTTGTCTTATCTGCTTGTGCGTCTGTCGCAGGACGTTGTCTTGGTTCAAGAACATGGAGTCGGCTTCCGCCAGAGGTGTACTTGGCGGAGGACCTCGTTGACCCCAGGGGTCCCGGGACTGCACTTTGGAGGCATGCTGTGGTAGCTTTAATCCACATTTTCTAGAGTATAGGGAGAGAACCATGACAGAACTAGAGGAAGAGACACCCCCCAATATCCTAGATTAAGAGCTGGATGAAGAAACTGAAGCAGCTTGGGACTGTCTCCCTTCTGCCTTTGGGAAGGGCTGACCCACTATTCTGGTCGAGGCCCGTTGGAGCACACTAGATGGGAGCAGGCTTTTTGCTGTTTAATGTGGCGCAGACGACGTACGTCAGCCCGGGGACTCGGTGTAGCGCACGTCCATCATTCTCTCTAGTTACTCAGCTACCCTTCCCTTTTGGGCAAATCTCTACAAGGCGCGTTCTGAGAATCCTGACTTCTGCTACTACATCTACAGAAGCCAGATGATCTCTCACGTTCTGGCAGCTGCAGAATGAATGCATTCCTGAGGTTGCCCCAATCATGTCCTCCCTTCTCGTATTTCAATCTTGGGGTCACAGCTGGCAGAGACAACTGAGGAATTACTGTGGTAGTGGGGGTGACACAGGTGGCATTTACTACTTAGGTGGCATTGCCATGTGGCTGCGGCATCCTCGCCAATGGTCCCTGAGGTACGACCTTGGGTTTCCGGTTGCACATTCTCTTGATCCCCGTGTGCTTGCTGAACTGGATCCCAGCCTTCCTGTCAGGCTTGAGCCGCCTGTTTCTTCCTGACAGTTTCTTTTACCGAATCGGGCATGCGGCTTTCTCTCGAGTGCCATCCAGACCCCTGGGGAGGGCTGGCTGGGAGACCTGCCTCCTCCCTCATCTAGCTGCTCAGGCCTAGCTAGTTTCTTGTTTCCCTGCAACTCCCGTGCCGCTGGTCTCCCTGTGCCCGGGCTTGAGCTTTCCCAGGCATCCTGCAGAACCCCCAGAGCAGCCCTCAGTATATAACTGTCATGAAACGGTCCTGTGTGGAGCCTCCGGGGTCTTTCCAGTCTGCTGAGAGGTCTGAATACAGGCTTTTCCTCATCTCACCTTAAATCCCCTGCCCCCACCTGATTCCCTTCCAATTATTACAGTATTGAACAACTTCCAAAAATTACAGAATGTCTGTAAAACGGGAAAAATCATTCCTTTCCCATCTTTAAAACTATCTTGTAGAACAAATTTTAAAAAAAAAGACAAAAGATACCTATCTTGCAGTATCTGTGCACTGTCAGTTCTCTGGGTGTGGACTGTCGCACCCCACTAGGTTGGGCTGGGCCTTGTGCTTTGCCCAACAGAATGACCACACTCCACACACATCACATGTGAGCAGGGGCCGTATTTGTGCTTGCAGCGTGTGGCTTGGCCTCTTGTGCTTCTGCCATGAGAAAGAACCCGTCCCAGGGAATGCTACTCCTTCATCTGGGACCCGGAATAGAAGGAGGGATGCCTTGTGGAGACCTGGGTCAGACCCACGGCGTGCAGTGTAACCGCTGCAGCCCACTACTAGACTGGAGAGCAAGACTTTGTAATTGTGGGCCATTGAGATTTTTGAGGTTATTCTGCAGTAAAATCGAATACATCATCATACAGGAGAAACTAGTTACAGAATTTGACACATGCTAAATACTATGAAGTCAGAGGTGCATGGCAATTAGGTAAATCCTCAGGCACAGCTGAGACTGTGTTAACTTTGTAGACTAAACTACTTTGTACAACCTGTCACTCCAGCTGCTCCTACTTAGTGGTCCTGTGGCAGGAAAGAGGTCCAACCGGGGATGCCGCCCCTGGGTGGGAAGCTTGTAATCACCTTCAGACACTGGCTCTCCAACACTAGGCCACCTTGCGGTGGAGGAGACAAGGCAGGTCAGCTGACTAGAGGGGCCCATAAGATTAGGACATTGTTCCAGGTCCCAATACGCCCCCAGCCTAACACTGGGGTTCAGGAGGAACTGGTGATCCCACTGCTGCCCCCAAGTCTGCCCCTCAATTCCTCCAGCAACCTGCTCCTCCACTCCTACGCCTTACTGAAGAGTAAGTCCGTGCCTCGGAGATACTGGAGGGGTGATGGGGCACTGGACTCCTGAAAACAAAGATGGGCCTGAAGTTCTAGGGGAAGGTCACCCTGAGGCCAGTAGTAGCTTGCATTCATTTTGCACACCTTGCTCCTGGCTTGTTTCCTCCCACAGATAGGCTAATGTGACGAGCCCTATCTTCTTGTCACTTTTTTTTTCTTCTTGTCACTTTTAATTGTATGTTTTGTGCGTGTGGGCAGGAGCCACATTTGAATTGCTCTCCAATGGATCTGCACTTCCCAGCACCATGTCAGGCTCAATAAATATTTGAGAAAATGAATGAATCCTTCCTTATGAAATGTTACATCCACTGCTGCGCAGGCCTGCTTCTCACATTCTGACAGCTGGTGTAAACCAGCAGCACGCGCATGTGCGTGTGTGACCTTGGCTGTCCCGGCTGACTACACTGAGCTGCACCATCCTCAGGCTTTCAGGTACATACTCAGGTGCCCAGAGCTTGGCTTTTGTTGCTGGCATTTGCATTACCTCCCTCACCAGGTAATTTATTTACTTAATTCATACGGTGCCCAATTTAGATCACTTGTACTAAATTGCTAATAAAAATGAATTCCCTCCAATCTTTTCCCTGGTAATAATACCAATGCTCTTTTTAAATTTTAATCTCCTTTTGAAAGTATTTATTTGTTCTCAGGCAGAACAGTATGCTCCCAGGATCTGATTTTTGCCCTTTGGATGCACTGGTGTACCACCAGTACTTAAAGAAACATTGTACTTATTTTTAACAAAAACGAAAACCTGAACTATCATGTCCCTGTTGCTGACAGATCAAAAAGTTTGGACCTTAAAAATAATACCTGGCCCTGTTGGCTATCTTTGGTTAAGGCCACGGTCTCCAGCTTTCCAATGACAAGTTAATACTTTGTATTATAGCCAACTATTACTCTTTAAGATTTTTAGAAATGGACAAACCACTTGTTGCTTACTTTGGTTGTTCCTGAAGAGGTGTTACTACCTGTGTGGAAAAATTCAAGGTGATAATTGTCACTTTATGGCTTGGTACCACACTGGAACATGCCACCTGTTCACAAAGGATGGTGGCTCCTTCTATACCTTATAACTGTGCAGATTGAGTCATCTAACACCTGAATATTAAGCTTACTGGGATTTTCAATCCCTATATTCATGCCTTCTACTTTGAGAGATCCCACACTGGGTACATATTAATGTTTTAAGCGATCTTTAAGGACATCTGCAATAGACATATATCTTCACATATAAAAAAAATACTTTAACACAATATATTGTACTGCATAGAACTAGAAGTCAACATAATATATTACATTGCTAAAATATTCATATAAATATCATATATGCATGGATTCACTGCATTAGAAAAATTCATCTATTAGGCTATCAAAGACGTTATCAGTAACCCCCCCAAAAAAACTATTTTAACAGTAGGAACACTAAAAATAACAACTATGAGGTTTATGAACTAGTAGTAGGAGAGAGAATTCTTTATATTTGCTATCGATTATGTCACAACAGGCACAATCTGAAATACAATTTTAGGCTAGCATTGTATAAAAATACTTTTTAACACAATCCTTTTGATAGGTGTAGTACCACTTAGAAAACACCCCAGCTGTGTAGTTAGTTATTCCACTTGAGGACCTACCAAAACAATTCATCTTACTGCTACCAGCTAGCTCTTTAAGCATCAACCTGGAAAGCAAGTTCTCTGACACGTAACACTCCCCCGGCCCCCCCACACAGCCATATAGCCAAACACCTCCTACATCTACGGCTCGCATACTGATAAGTCACTGATAGGCATCAATCTCCAACAAGGTGTGAGATGGCGGTGTTTGGAGCCTGTTTTCCGTTCCAGGTTTGGGATGGATGAAAAAAAGCGGCAAACGCAAGGTAGATTTTGGGTGTGTGTGTATGCTTTCTATTCCACATCTGGGCACGGCCGAAGACGAGTTTAATCTGGCATATCAATATTTAACTTGGGAGGTGGGGGAACATACTTTCCAGGGCTCTGGGTTATTACTACCCTGGCCTTCTTTCCAAACATTGGAGCAATTTTAGGAGCATCTGGAACAGATGTTTCTTCCGCATCTTCACTATCTTCATGATGCAGGTCATATGAAATGTTCCCATATTCTCTTAAAAATGGGAAAATCTCAAGCAGAAACTGGCAGAAATCTCGGCGGATACCAAACCACCAATGGTTGCCCCCTTTTCGCCTAAATGTCGTGGCCATCAAAGTTATTAATGAAAGCCACAGGGGGACAAATATGGAGATGTACGAGAATGTATTGTGGCCATCCAATCTGTGAACTAGCAGAACCTCAAAAGTGAGGAGGGGCACGACAATGGTTATCCAGCTGATGGCCATGGTCACGTGTGTTCTTCGCTGCTCCGCGACCACATCCAGCGACCGCAGGAACAGGAGCGACCAGACGACGTAATAGAGGACGACGAGGCAGAGGAACGACATGAGAATCCAGAGGGGCACGAACACCACCAGCCACGGCCACTGGATAATCCTGTCCAGCTTTAGGGCGATGAAGATGAACTGCAGGATGTTGACGGAGCACAGGAGCTCCAGCTCCAGCGACCTATCGTGTCGAAAGCCCCACACGCAGGCGGCCACGGACACGGGCGACACGAAGAAGAGCGGCATGAAGACCAGCAGCCAGAAGTGGATGCCTCTCTCCACCCGGTCGCAGACCAGCACCTCGAACATGAGCAGGAGCAGGTGGATGCCCACGGCGATCCACATGGCTTTGAACTCGACGCACGCCTCCCCCTCGGTGCGGTAGCGCGGGTTGCGGGCCCACACGCCCGCACCCACCGCGGCGCCCGCGACGACCAGGAGCTTCCACAGCCACACGGGGGCGAAGACGGCCCAGTAGCTCCACTGGATGACGCCGTCCAGGCGGAGCGGCAGCAGGACCGAGAAGAGCAGCAGGCAGGCGTAGATGAGGAACTTACTCGGGTTGAAGTCCTGGAACAAGCCCCTGGGGTTCATGGCGCAGCCGCCGCTCCCCGCCGGCCCGCGGCGGCTCTAGTGGGAGGTGCGGGGCGGCCGGCCCAGGCTGCGACTCGCGGCCAGAGGCCGAGCACGTGCGCGCGCGGTCACGTGGAGCGGCCGGAACCGCGGCGGCGCGTGGGGAGCGCGCCCCGCGGCGTAACGGGTGCTGCCGCGGCCCCGCGGCCCCGCGTTCACTCCGTACCCATCGGAAGCGGCGACTGCGGGGGGCGCCGGGGCGGGCGGGGCGGGCGGGGCGGGCGGCTCCGGCGGGGCCTGCGCGGCTGCCGACTCCCCGGCCCGCCCGCTGGCTGCCGGCGGCCCGCGACCTCGGGCGGCGCTTCCTGGAGCTGTGGGCGGCGGGGAAGCGGGCGTGAGCTCACATCCTCCCGGCCGGCCCAGGGGCGGACCCGGCGGGGCGGGGCGGGGCCCGGCGGGGCGGGGCGGGGCGGGGCGGGCGGGCCGGAAGCCGGGGGCCGCGGGGGCCCTGCGCTCGCTCCCGACCCGGGGCTCGGGCGCCGGCGGGGAGGCCCCGGCGCGGGGCGCGGGGAGGCGGGAAGGCGTGGGCACGAGCGAAGGCCGTGGGCGGACGAGTGAGCGCTTGTGGGCGTGGGCGTGGGTGCCGCCAGCTAGGAATGCACAGGGCAGGTGCGCCCGGGTGCAGCCGCGCGCGCGTGGGCCGGTGGGTTTGTCCGCGGAGGCCGAGGCCGGGGTGTGCGGTCGCAGGCGCGCGCGGCAGGCTGCGGGGCTTTGCCCGGGACGGTGGCTCCCGGGGCTGGACTCCGCCCGCGGGGACAGCCGCCAGCTGTCGGGCTGCCTGTGACAGGGCTGGGGCACAGCGCCTGGGCGTGGGGCTCGGGGGTTCGTACCTCCCGTCACCCCCGACGGGAGGGCGGGTGCCGGGGAGGCTGTCGGAGCCCGCGGGGCTCCTAGGAAAGTCCGGGGGAGCAGGGGAGGAAACCGGACCCAAAGAGCTGGCAGCAGGTGCTTCCTGCCCCAGGTCACCCAGCAGGTTAGGACTCATATTCAGGGCTCTCGACTTTAAGTCCCTAAGCCTCCTTTTCACTTACGTGGCCCTGCCCCAGTCTGATTCTCACAGAACAATGTTGAGAAGTGGGCATTGGACCGGAGGTCAAGAAATGTGGGTGCCAGTCCAGGTCCTGACACACGAGCAGCTGAGAAACGTGGGCAAATTCACCCCTTTCTGTCGTGACTTTAGTTTCCCCGGCTGTTAAGTTGGGGCCTGGCCTGAGTGGCGCCCCAGATCCGTGATGGGGAGCACCCGTCTGGCCGGCAGGGCACACGCTGGAGGCCTCCTCCCTCTCCACTCTCCGTGCTCAGTGGAGCCCTTGTCGCTAGTCCTTCCTGCCTTTTAGCCCCCACCCGTCCCTTGCAGTCCCACCCCCGGCAGTGGGTAGGGAATGCCCACCCTCAGTGGTGAGCCCTGAGGGGGAGGCCATCAGAGGAGCGGCGCTGGTGTCAGGGTCTCCACGAGGTCCCAGGAAGGGGCTCCCGAGTGAGAAGTGACGGCCTGTGTCCAGACCCTGGAGCTGGCTTTCCGCACGCCAGCATCAACAGGAATTCAGAGATCACGGTGTGGGTGGACTCAGCCCTCCTAGAGCTCCCTGCCGCTTCCCTGGCTTCCACCTCAGCTGGGGGCAGTGGGGTGGGACTGGGGGAAGGACTCCCCGCTGAGGGAACCCGCCAGGCCTGGGGGCTCACGTCTCATAGATGTGTCTTCAGGGCCCTTTTCTGAAGAACCCCTTGGGGGTCACTGTGAGGAGAGTGTTAGCCAAGCGGGGCTCTAGCCTTTCTCCCTTAACCCCTTTCTCCCATCCAGAGGTGTTCCAGTCTGTTTTGCGTATTGATTTTCCTTTTACTATTTCCTTTCAAGAAGGGATTTGTCAGCTAAAAAAATGTTTGCAATTCAGAATTCCTGTACCAGTCCAACTATGAAAAGGGCTAATAAAAGCACATAGAATTGTTTTGAGGATTAGATGGGTCAATACATGGAAAGCACTTTGTATTGAAAGGAATGGGAGCTATTAATATGATCACATTGGGGAGAATCAAGCCTGGGGAGGGGAGGACAGCGCTTGAAGGAGGCTGTGGCAGAGCCAGGTCCTGTGGGTCCTGCTGGGACCTCAGGTCCTCACCAGGCTCCTTCCCGTAGCCAGGTGACCGCGGGGCCTCTGCTGCCAGCTCTGTGGCAGACAGGAGTCTGGAGTGTCTTTTCTCACCTAAGAGCTCCTCACTTGAGACAAGTGCCTGCTTCTCTTCCTCCAGGAAGGGGGTCCTGAGGTGGCCTGGCATGATGGCGTGTGCTCCTGTTGCCCTGCTCCGAGGGAGCTCAGAGCCTGCTTCCGGGTTTGTGCCAAGGCCACAGGTCGGGAGGGCTGCTGTCTGCCTTCCCCTCGGCGGGCTGTCCTCGGCTCACAGACGGGGACCCAGTTCTGTGCACTGGACACCCTCCTTTGCTGTTTTCCCTGGTGCGGTCAGTTTCTCAGGGACCCGCCTTTGTTTTTACATTTACCTTTAAAGCTCACGTGGATTGTTTGCTATGCGCCAGGTGCTGACTACACAGCCGCCCGTGAGGCTGGTACGCATTTGCGTGTCAGTTCAGTGATTACAGAGGAGGTGCAGGGACTGCACTCCACCAGCACAGGCAGGCCTGTCCCCAGAGAGGGGGTGCATGGGCTCCTTAGCTGTGTTCCCACTGCCTAGCATCCGCCGTCCAGCTCTCTTTTCCGACCTGGAGCCCCTCCTGTGCTGGCCCTCGCACACCTGCTGGCCTGTGGTCTCCTGCCAACCTGCTGTCCTTCCCCGCAATGTGCCAGACATCATCTCCACATTCACGGCCCTGCTGTTCTCTGCTCAGAGGTGGCCCACCCCCACCTAGCCTCTGTCCTTCCTGGATCACCAAGGCCCACGCCAGGGCCTTCGGTCCTAGGGAACCTGCTCAACCCCTGGTGCACTGGTGACCCTTGTCTGACCTCCCAGCATGGGGGGCTTTTTTCCTATCACGGGACTCATTTCACTGGGTTGAGTCTGTTTGGCATCTTTCTCCCATGAGATTTGAGTGGTAGACACCCAACCAGTGCTTATCATAGCTTGAGAAATGTTGCTGGAGGGAGTGTATGAATTAGACACTACTCGTGGCTGCAGTACTCCTGTCCCAGAACCAGTGATTCCCTTCCCCCCTCCTCTCAGTAGTGTGGGACCAGCAGCTGGACCCCGTCCCCTCACTGCCAGCATCCCAAGTTCTGTGCCATCCGCTCCCTGGCCAGGGTGATCTGTCTACACATAGCTCGTGTAGGGGTTATTAGTCTCCAATTGCTGCCGTAACAAATTGCCACAAATTTAGCAGCTTAAAACAAACTCTCAGTTTGTGTCAGTCAGCGCAGGGTGGCCCAGCTGGTTTTCTGCATGAGATCCCCAAGGCTGGGATGAAGGTGTCTGCAGCATTGCATCTCCCGCAGGCTCCGGTGGAGAGTCTGCTGCAAAGTGCATTTAGTTTCTTGGCAGAATTCAGTTCCATGGAGTTGAAGGTATGAGCTTCCCATTTCCTTGCCTGCTGTCGGCCACCCGAATTTCCTGGCTTCTGGCCCCCTTCAACGTCACCGATGGTGGGTGGATTCCTTCTCATGCTTTTGAAGCTCTCCAATTGACCCTTCGGCATCTCCTCTGCTTTTCCTGTTGTTAAGGGCCCATGTGATTACTTTGGGCCCAGCCGGATATTCCAGGGTGATCTCTAAGGTCAGCCTGTTAGTAACCTTATTCCTGTTCACAGTAGTAGTCCCTTCACAGTAGTACCTCAGTTAGTGTTTGGCGGGATAACCAGGGGTCAGGTAGGAATGCTGGGGCATCTTTACCGTTTTGCTCAGTACCAGGTGTCGGGCCCAGCACAGCTCTTCCTCCTCTGAGCGAGGAGATGGCTGGCTCCGGGAGGGGCCGCTGCTCTGGGAGAGCCCGGCTTCCAGGGGCAGCTTTTGCCGGAGTGCTCTCCATACACAGACCAGGCGGACAGCACTGGGTTTTCAGGTTGCCCTTGGTGACCCTACTTGGGCCTACTTCCAGTCAAACCAGGCCAGTTTCCCCGAGCTGGAACCTGGGTGGGAGTCAGGATCGGGCCGCAGTACCCTGGTCCCAGCAGATAGGATCTCATTGCTGCATGGCCTCTGAGTGGCTGGCTTGGGCAGGGCGGGGACTTGTACAGAAAGCCCAGGGACATCTTCCCTTTCAGACCTAGTTGCGGTTTTGTTTCCCATCAGCCCACCTGGCCCTCCATGTCAGCCGTAGCACCCACAGTCACCCCTAGTCCCTAAATGCAGCAGGCTCTCACCTCTGCCTGCAATGGCCTCCTCCCTGCTCTCCTTGCCCCCCCCCAACACACCTCCCACACTCTCCTGGGGTGGCAGTGGGCCCAGGGGCCAGACTCAGGCCCCCAAGCCAAGGTGCAAGTGTGAGAGCTGCTGTCTCCAAGCTCTGTGACCTTGGCAAGTGATGGAGCCTCTGGCCCCATCTGTGAAATGGAGATAAGCTCACAGAATTGTTAGGGTAAAAGGAAACAATGTATGAAAACCCAGAATAAGCACAATTATCCCATCCTGTTGGTGGCAGTAGATTAAGCGTCCCTTCCTTCCGGAAGCCTGTCCTCCCGCAGGGTGTTGTGCTCCTCTGGCTGTCCCAGGCATGCTGTGACCCTCCCAAGGGCAGGGCTAGCTTTCATCTGCATTTGTGGTTTCTAGCACAGGCTTCTCCGTGGTCAGTGTATCCGGGAAAGCGCAGGCAGGCAGGAAGGTTGGGGCTGACGTGGCATCTGTGCCCTGTGCCGAGCAGCGGAACAAGTCAGCTTTGGGAGACAAACCAGTTTGTCTAAAGCCAGTAGGTCTCAAGTTTGCCGGGGGGTGTCACTGGGCTCGAACGAGGACTTCCTGGAGTGTGCCAGCCCCCTGTGTACCCTGGGCTCAATATTTCAAAGCATTGTGTCGTCTGAAGCTAACGGAGAGGTTGTGGTGACACCGGCACTCGCCTCTTTTCACAGATGGGACAATTGATGGAATGAGGCCCAACACCGTGACCATGGCATTCTCAAGTCGCAGCTGCGTCCTTTCTACTGGGCCCTGCCGTTGGTTCACCTGGCATCCTGGCCCTTTCACCAGCTCAAGCCACGGTGGATGGCCCCACTGAAGAGCCAGACTCTGTTTGGGACCCGCTGAGACTTAGCAGTGTTGCCTTAATTCATGTATTTACTTAACAAACTTGTGTCAAGCATCTGCCCTGTGTCCCGGGCCCTGCCCTCAGGGCGGTGCAGCAGTGAACAGTTCCTACAGCTTGTCCCAAGCAGCCCCTTCTCAGGTCAACTGTCACCTCCATGATGCCCTTTCTGACCGTCTTACCTAATGTCATCCCTGTCCCGATTTACGTCACCCCATTCTAGTTCTCCTGTTTCCAATATGGTCACTAAATACACGCTCACTTGAGGACAATCTGGTAAATTCAATCATTTAAAGAAAAAAAACCTTTAGTCTTGCCACCTACAGAAAATCACTTAACATTTTAATGCAGCTTCTTCCAGTTGGTCGCCTCTCCAAAGACATATCATTGTCACGTACCATTTACTCTGCTTTTTTTTGCTTAACATTAATTCTAAGACTTGCTTGTTTGTTCTCACATTTTAGTTTCTCTGCATCTTACACTGCACAATTGATGGTGGTTTACAGGCACTGCCAGCCTGTGTTGAAATCCAGCTCTTCCAAAGGGGGTTTGTGTTTACTTCTGACAGTCACCTGGGGGTACTGCCAATTTGAGAGGCCTTTACATGCAATTTAAATTCAGTGACAGCACTTGCTTGAGGCGTTTTCAGATTCTGTCTGTAGGGCAAATTCAGGCTCCAACCTGTGTGAGTACAGATTTGTTCACATTCTCCAGGCAATTTTGTTCCCTCCCTGTAAAACAACCAAGGCTGAGACACGATTGTTGCCTGTGCCTGTTTGTCATTCCCCTTACACGGAGGAATAACCCTTTGAGGTCCAGCTTTACCTAGTTGCCTCATATTGGATAACCCATCTGGGTGTTTTTTCTTCCTTTGTGGTATGTCTTATAGGTGTCTTCCGTGTGATGAAATACCATAACAACACATTGCAGATTCCCATAAACGTGTGTGAGCATCTTTAATGGCCACACATGATTACGTCACAGCGTTGTCCAATGCTTTACTCCCCCATGCCCTTGCTGTGTATTGGGGCTGTTTCTGGTCTTTTCTGAGTTGAGGAACATTTACTACACATAGTTTCTTTCTCATTCAGATGATTACGTAATTCCCAGACATTGAATTGCTGGGTTGAAGGAATGAATATTCTAAAGATCCTTGATACATAAAAGCCTAGTGTTTTTAGAGATTATTTTTCTTGTGTGTTCTTTGCAGAAATGGGGTCGGTGCCACGACAAGTTGGGGTGTGAATTTGCCTCTACTGACAGCACCTGGCCAAATGCTTTTGGTCTGGAAAACTCCACGAAGGTGAAGAGTTAACGTTAACGAAGTAAAAAGGCTAAAATCAAAGGTGGACTTCAAGTATAGGGCTGCATAAGATTAAAAGTCAACTGAAAACTAACACTGTTTTTGACGTGTGTACTCACACATGTGTGGGGTCAGCGGTTTATCGGGTCAGTCACAATAACTGGCAAATGTGATGAGTCCATTAACTGAGCACGAGGATAATTTAATTTTAGGCATTCAAATATAGTTAAATATTACTCATTCAAACTAGTTTTTTTGTGATATGGGTGGGAAGCGTCCTGAATTGTGGAATATTATTAAACAAATGGTAGGCAATCAAGCAGCAATTGTTTGTGTTTAAATCAGCACTACTAAAATATTTTGAGCAGTTTGCATGTGTAATTTAAGCTTTCTTCCCAATTCTTGTTTGCACTATTAATTAACTCAGCAAAAGATTTTTTTTATTGCACAAAGGAAATCCTCAGTCCTGCTCTCTGGATTTGCCGTAAATTCCGAGATAGTGTGATGTGGATGAATGATGTCTTTCCTGGGGCAGAAACAGACATTTGGAAAATTTTCATCCTAATTTCACTCTGAGTTGCCTTTCATTCTTTTATTAACTGGTGCAAAGCGGCAAACAATAACAAACAAAAACAAATAAACATAAGTTGAACGCCACTGCATGTCATTAGAGCCTGGCCCTGGAGTTTCCCCATGAATGGCATGGGGCTCTTGCCCCGAAAGGGCTGTCTGTCAGTCTGGCAGTGCAGGAGACAGCTCACCATGGGGACAGACGTGCCACAGGAGCGAGACACTACCTGTGTCAGGTCTGCAGTTGCTTCTCATTTCTCAGGACAAAATCCAGATGCCTTACCTTGCCCTTCAAGGCCCTCGTTGGCCCATCTTTGTGGCCTCATTTCACCGCTTCCTGTGTTCCTGTGGCCAAACCAGCTTCTTTCTATTCCTCAACACCCCAGACCCCTTGCAGCCTCGGGTAGGCACCGATTTGTGAGTCCGGGCAGATGCCTTAATGGACAGACATAACTCGGAGAGCCTCAGATGCCCACACGCACGTTTGGAGCCATCCATGCGTCACTCACCCGTGGTAGCCAGGCTGTGTCCTAGGAGCCCGCACGTGCTAGGCCCTGTGGCCTCTGTCCCCAAGAACTGGTGACTGTTCTACAGCCAAAGGGCACAAGCACAAAACACTGAACAACCCTCGAAGAGCCAGAGAACAAACCAGAGGTCACTGGGCTGAAACCAGTTAAGAGTCAGCTAAACAGTAGAAAAAAGAAGCTTTGGAAATAAGCCGTAGGGTGAAGATTGGGCCACCTGGGTGATCAGGGGACCAGGCTCTACTATTGGCTGTAACAGACTCTGAAGTGGACCAGTGCTGGGCGCCTGGTGTGTTTAAGCAGGAGCCAAAGAAGGGACCACCTGGATTCAAAGCCCAGCACTGTCATTTAACCAGCTTTGTGTCCTTGACCAAATGACTCGGCCTCTCTGAGACTAGGTTTTCTCATCTGTAAATGGGGATAATAATATCTGCTTCATGGGATAGAGGTGAGATAATGGACATATAGGTCCTGGCACATTTAGGAGATGATCAGCATGTGAGTATGTACACCCTCCCCTCCCCTCCCCTCCTCTTCTCTCTCTCACCATGTTCTGCTGCTGGAGAGAAGAATGCCTGGCAAGGAGGGAAGTGGGGCCACCATCAGATCTGTATTAGAGTCTGATGGGTTATAACGGAAGGAGAACTTAAATAAGGAACCCAGGTGACTGGCACTGTCCACCTTGGGCCCAGTTCTGCTTTATAGATTAAAGGGGCTGTGTGCATCAGGGATCTTCAAAAGTAGCACTGCTGGCTAAACACCGCAGACCCTGGGCCTCATCCCAGACTAGCCACATCAGAGTGCCTGGCCCGGAATCCAAATATTTTTAAAACTCCCAGATGATTCCAGTGTGCAGCCAGGTTTCAGAACCCACACCCGAGGGCCCCTGAAAAACCTTTAGCCCGACAGTCTGTGTTTCTCTCCCCATCACGTACCCTGTGCCGCTACGGGAGGTCTTACAGAGTGTGTCTGGTGCAGACTCACCTCCTACGTTCACCAGAGCTAGGAAGTTACTTTGCTGCTGACTCATGCGACGAAACCGCAAGCCGGGACTAAGTCTAGAACTAAATCTTGAATCTGTCTGGTGCCCTTCTCCGGAAGTTGTCTGAGAGCAGGTGAGATGACTGGTCTCAGAGACCTGGAACGCTTTCTCAACACGCATCAGCTGAATCTAAACTGATAATCTACCTTTGAAGCTGTAGTTACATTATAGGATTAAAACCTAGACCTAGAAATCCCTTTCTTCTCTTGTAGCAGCTTCCTGTCCAAGAAAGAAAATGAAATTCTGTGGGGGTTCCTGCTGAGCTTAGATTTTTCTCTTGTAAGAACATAAAAATTATTTATCATTGCTGAGGTTCTTTCCTAATTGCCCCAAACAGCAATAAACTTCCTGTCCTTATCTTGGGAGCCGTTAGTTGATGAAATACTGTTCACACAAAGAATTTCTATTGCTAATGCACCATTACCAGATTTCCCCATTAAGACGGGTAATTTCTTGAACTTCGAGTGCTTTTACAGAACAGGGGGGTTGAACAAGGAGATTTTACTTTATAGTTTGTAAATGGGTGATTGGAAAGCTCCGTAAAAATGGTTTATGACTATTCGTACATAACAACAGATACATCAGCAAAGGGAATGTCATAAATTATATGGTGAGGGTAGGGGGTATTGGGCTGTGTAGGGAGTGGAGGTACAAAGAACACCTAGGAATTTTTTTTAATTAACAAAAAACCAGGGACACATTTAGGAGTAAATAGAGGGCCCAGTTTTCCCCTTTTGGGCTTTGGAAGGGTGAGGCAAGAAAACAGTTTTTGGCATTCAATAGAATAATGATGACAATGGCAGTGATACAATAAGAAGAGCTACAGTTTATTTAGCAGGGTGTATGGGGCAGGAGGTTGCCCTTATTACAGGGAGGAGACAGGCTCACAGAGCCAGGATTTGAACCCAGGCGTCCCTGCACTGCACCACCCTCGTCTTCACAATAGTGCAGGGAATGAGAGAGAATCACGTCTGTGCTAACGCTCGGCTTGGACACTCATCAAGGAAAAAGCCTGGAGGATTTCTGCCAAACAGCTGGTTAGAAGTCGTTTTGAAAGAATTCCTAAATAACCAATTTCCAACCATTACAGAAATGTGGGGATTGACCTTGGGTGAATAGAAAGGTGAGTGGATGAGAACCCCGTTTCTAATGTACGAATGTAGGTGGTGCTGGGCGTAGGATTTTGGAAAGATGGCCGGAGGGGCCTTTGCCCGTCCCAGAGCATGAGGCTGCCCTGTGGCCCTGCTCACCCATCACAGCCACCAAGTAGCAAGTCGGTGAGGCCAGTGGCCAGGCGGCAGGGCGGTGAGGTGGGTGACACACTCCTGAGCAGCTGGCTTTTCTCCTTGTCTTGAGACCTGGGTAGGAGAGTTTCTCATGGGTAGCGCAAATCTAACCAGCAGATTTTAGTACTTCCATGAGCAGGGTTCTGTGGTAGCTGCCGTGTTGTCCTAATCTTTTAGTGTAGAAGTCTGGATGTAATCACCAGTACATTTCTTTCCTTGGTTCCCCGCACCTGAACATGGGGACCAAACGAGATGTGGTGCAGAGAACGGGGCCTGGTGCTCTTGGGACTGGCTTCTCACTTCTGTTTAGGGTGCAGAGTTGGGAGTTAAAGCCTGGGTTTTCTGCGTGGTGGCCCTGCTTTGGATCCCACCTCTGCTGCTTACTTGCTGCGAGCTCTTAGGCAAACAGCTCAGTCACTGCACCTCCGTTTTCTTTTACTGTCGAATGGGTGATGCTAGAACTCCCCCTCCCCCGCCCCCAGGGCTGCGGGCCTGGCTGCATGCAGGCTTGGGAAGTGAGGATCAGTGCTGGCGTATGGGAAGCCTTTCCGTGACTGTTAGCTGCTTTCCTGATTTGAAAGATGGTTTGTATTATAGCCTCTTACTGTCTTTAATCTTTATCCACTGATTCCCTTGGACAGAGTCTGGGGAAGGCTGGCTGCCAGCTGCAATACTCCCTCACCAATCTGATCCCTTTCTTTCTCAGATTAGAAAGAGGTCTTCCTGAAGCTGCCTTCTCACCTGTCAAGATCTGCGTTTTGTATTCAGCTTTGGAGCAGGGAGTGTGATTTTATTACCTCTTTGGTGGGAAGAGTTGCTTATTGTTTGGGTCCATGTTAAAAACTGACCCCCACTGTGTGACAGTGGCACTTCCTGCAGAGTTCCACAGGAGGTGGGGGGTGGGGCTAACAGCTGGGATTGTCTGTTGTTTCTCAGATCCAGGGACCCTGTTTCTCAATGGCACATGAGAGGGTGGGGGCAGTGGTCAGGGTGGAGACCCAGAGGGCCCACCCCCTAAAATTAGATTTGAGGTTTTATTTTGTCCCAACCCCTCATTTGAACACAGCTGGATTCACCTCTGAAGAAAAATAATATTGAACACCCGTTTGGCGTATACTGTGAGCCAGACACTGCTACAGCCAGGCTGAGAAGTAGGTATTATCACATGAGGTCCCCGAGGCTCAGAGTGACTGAGCTCAGACATAGAGAACAGCAGAGCCAGAGCGCAGGCAGGCTGCAGTCCGGCTTCAAACATCAGCATGCACCTCCCATACCAACCGAGAAGAAAGGAGCATTTATTGGACACCCACTGTGCTCCAAGCTTGATGTGGGAATACATAACCAAGATCCTTGATCAACTTCTTCCTTCCAAGGAAGATTAAAGAGGGAGATGGAGAAGGGAGGCCAGCAGGTGGCTTTGCCCTCCTCTGCTTGGCTGGAGCTGATGGGACAAGCAGCTGTCAGGGCCAGGCTGGCCCTGGCCATCACAGGGGGAGGGCAGAGACCGCAGAGCCCCAGGCGGCTTCAGCTCTCGCAGCCCAGGTGCAGCTGCCCCTCTGGGCAGACAACCCGGAACACATCCGCTCATTAGCGGCCACCAGGTGGCTGGCTAAGAGCCCGTCCTGCAAGGCCTCCCTGAGCTTGGAAGCCTGCCACCCTCGGCACCTAGGGCACAGCCCCAGAGCTGCCCCCCAAGCTCCTCGCACAGGCAGGTGCAGCCCAGGTGTATTACAGCTTCGGCTTCGGGGTCACAGCCTCCACACCCAAGCCCTCGTGGGGCATACAGGAGCTCCACCTCAGCAGTGTGGGGTGTGGAATCCAAGACCAAATTAATGTGGGGCTTCAGGGGAAATCTGTCTGACCCGTGGTTTGGCCAAATCTTCAATCACTTGTGAGACAGAAGGCCCAGGTTGTGTGCTGTGTCTGCAGCTCAGTGCTGGCTGCTGCCAAGTAAGGTGGCGCCTGCAGGCTTTCTCTCTCGGAGTCCAGTCCTTCCCAAATGCAGTGAGGGTGCATGGGCAGGGGGCCGTCCAGGTGGCTGCATCTCCTCCCTAAGTTCCCCCAGACCCACTTTTCTTGCACACTGAGTAACAGTCCCCATTCAGCCCACAGGCAGTTCCAAGGGACATATCACATGGTCAGCGCGAGTGCTGAGGGGTCAACCAGGGCCAGAGCCAGGCCTGGAAGAGCCTTGGGCAGAGGCAGGGGTGAGCTTTCTACCTGGCCTCTTTACAGACTCAGAGTCTGGGGCACAGAGCCCCGAGCTGACCTGGAACCGGGGAGGCCAGTGCAGGGACACATGCCCCCTGTGGTGAGTTGGAGGTGCACCCCCCCAAATTGTAACCATCCCTCTGTCTATTGGGGCCGTTTCCTTCAGGTGGGTTTGGCAGCCAGTGCAAGACACGTGCCCCTTATCAGTCACTGGTCCTCGTTTCCCTGGTGACTTCTGTGTGGTTCTGCAGACTCAGCAAGGCCTCTGCTCCCCACTGACTGGGGGGCTCTGGGGGCTTTTGCTGTAGCCAGTCAGGGAGCCCAGCTTTGTGGGAGCCAGAGCTGTGTGCAGATCTCGGGTGGATCTCAGAGAAGGAGGCAAATGGGTACACACACACACACACACACACACACACACACACACACACACAGACACTTCTCTAAGGAGCACCGACAGAGTGGGACTGAGGGAGCGGAACGAAGGAGTCCTCAGCATAGAGGGCTCCTGGGAGGAGGAGAGGGGAGTCACAGAAGGGTGGTGACGGTGAGTTTGCTTCCCAGAGCCATTTCTGGAGGCTGAGATTTCAGGGTCTCTTACAGGCCCCTCCACCTCCTGGGGTGGGCTTTCTGCGTGGAGGCCGTCAGCAGAGGTTTCCCCTTTCAAACACTGCCTATGCCTGCTCAGAAACTTCCCTGTTTCCATGGCAGGCCAGGGACTCTTCCCGTCATTCCACTTTCTGCTCCGATGGATTGTTGTAAAAATATCCCGGATTCCTCTGTTAGAGCCTTATTTAGCTTTGGCACTCACCTCTGGGGCTTCCTTACTCTGGGCTTTTGTTTCTCTCGTACCCCTCCCTTGAATGCCCTCCTCCTTCTCTCTCTCCCTCATTTGTGTTTGCCAGAGTCCTCTTCGTTTTTCAAGCTCCACCTCTCAGGATGCATTCGGCCGCCTGTTTCACTCCACTGTGATGACTCTTTGCTCTGAAGTCCTTCCTCTCTTCCTGAGGCCTCTTTCTTAGCTGTGAAATAGGACAATACCATATTATGGATTTGTTGTGAACATTATTTGAGGACCTTTATGAAAGCACACTGTAGGTACTCAATAAATGCTTCACTCCTCTTCCTGTTCTATACCAGGCATGGGGATACAGACATGAGATGCAGTCCTTGGTCCCTCAGGTGGAAGGCGGCTGGGAGGGGGTGCGTCTCGCCTCTCCGGGAGGGGCTGGGCCAGCAGGGAAGGCTTCTCGGAAACCCCGCTACTGGACTGAGTGTAAAGGACAAGTGCAGACAGCCGAGAACACTAGGGGAGTAGGAGTAAGGGAAGGCAGTAGGGCAGGGGGAGTGAAATGACCGGTGGAAGCCGGGGAGGGGATCAGCCAGGGAGGAGGGTGGCGGCCTCGGCCTAGCAGTGGCTGAGAACCTTGGACTCTATCCTGAGGTGGGGACGTCACTGAAGGTGTTGAAGGGGAAACGCCCGTCTTGATTACTGTGGAGTGGGTTGGGAGAGGCAGCCCCTGGAGGGTGGGGGGTGGAGGGAGGGTGCCAACCCCGGGGTATCTGAGTGTAGGTGGCCCTGACTCACGCTTAGTCAGAGACCCGGGTCCAGGCTTCCCTGCCCCCTGCAGAGTCACCTGGCCTTTCCTGGAATAAACAAACGGTGGGAATTTTGGATTTGCTATTTGGAGTTGTCTTGAAGTTGGCCTGCATAAGGGAGATGGACGGGCCTTCCCTAGGACTCCTGGTTTCACTTTCCTGTGCGTTCCCTCATCCTTGCATTCATGGTTATCAAATGTTACACTGAACACCTTGATTGTCTTTGCTGGGCGGGTTGTCCTTCACGCACTTGGCTCTTCTGTTTGGTTTCCTGCTGTTTCCACTGCTCCCTCAGCTGAAGCAGTTTCAAGTGAGCAGAGGGTCCAGAGCTTTGAAGACCAGCACAGAGAAGTGGGGAGAGAATGGGGTGGGTGGAGGTTGGGCAAAGATGGCCTCACCCTCCTCTGGGTTCCCATCCCTGCACCCCATGAGGGCCTGCTTTGCTCATTCTTGTGTCCTAATACCAAGCACAATGCCCGGTTTGTACTCAGTAATAATCATTACGTGACTGCTTATGGAATGCCGGAATCTCTGCATCTCCAAGTCCCAGGTATACAGTGAGTGCCCAGTACTTGGCTCCCACCCCCACCCCCTGACAAGCAGTGAGGACATGGCCATCTCTGCCATTGTCAGAGTTTATCTGGCCCATGCCTCACTCCTTCTCAGTGCTCATGGGAGTGTGGCCCAGGTGACCTGTGACAGTGTGGAGGGTCGGGGTGGGGGCACAAGAGAGGCATGGCCTCTGTTCCACATCTGAAACATGCTGATCTCTTTCTGGAAATTGCTCACTTTTCTTATCACTGAGCTTGGCAGCTGTTGGGGAATTTCTGGGTGGCTGGGGGGATCCTGGAAGGAAACCGCCATCAGACTGACGTTTCCCTAGAAGCCCAAACACAAAGAAAGGATGGCATGGAGGTGGTGCTGTAGAGGAAAGTTCCCCCCGCCTTGAGAACAAGCCAACTCCTGTCAGAAAAGGAAGGCTGTTGTCCTTTAATCTCATGTTTTGTTCCTCCAACCAATGGTCTAAATTTGTGTGAGATTTCAGCAGCGGCAGGGTGGGGATGGAAGGAGGAGAGTTTCTGCATTAAATAGTGGCAGTCGGGTGGGTGCAGTGAGTGGGACCCGCATTGTCCTACAGAGATGCATGGTGACCCTGGAATTCAGGTGCGATCATCCTCATGTGATAGAAGAAACTCAGAGAGATGAAGGGGCTGCCCAAGGGCACACAGCATATACTGATGGAGTTGCCATTTGAACCCAGGTCTCTTGGCTCCAAAGCCACGCTAAAGCATACCTCTCGATGGGAGAAACAACGGATATGCACAGGCCTGCCCTTCCCAGCCTTGTTTCCAGGCCTTCTTTCCATCACAACTTACCATTTCCTTGTCCTGGCCTCCTTGGTTGTGACTTCTATTGTGTGTGTGGCTGAGTCAGGGAGAGGTCAGCTTCCAGGCACAAGGCGAGTATTGGGGACAGTGCCCTCACGGTGGGATTTCAGGCTGCCACCGTCTCTGCCTTTGGGTTGGGCAATGAGAGCCAGGCCCCAGGGGAAGATGGAAAGCCATTTCTGGGCACAGAAATGGAGTCAGTGCTGGAAACTGGAAAGGAAGCAGCAGCCACAGGACCCCGACCCCTGTCGGTCATAGGGCTGTTTGTCCTTGGTGTTGCTGGGGCCGACAGGGCGCGTCAGCTATGTGTACCCGCAGAGAAAACACAAGAGCTATGATTAGCTGGTGGTGAGAAGCCCGTGTCCTGTGCCTGCTCTCTATTAGGGTGTCCTGAGATGGCCCAAGCTTTGAATAATCCCCAGGAACCCCAGGCCTGAGGTCCCCCACGGGGAGAGAAACCACCTGTTTACCTCCCAGGGAGCCTAAGGACCAGGGGAGAAAGCTCAGGATAGATTCCTGTTCACAGATCAGACACCCATGGATTGCCTGCTGCGAGCAGGGTCTAGAAATGGAGATGACCATCTCATACCCTTAGGATGGCTAACACTGAAAAATAAGTGTGGATGAAGATGTGGAGAAATTGGAACACTTTGCACTGTTGGCAGGGATCTAAAATAGTACAGCCACAGTGGGAAACAGGATGGAGGTCCCTCAAAAAATGGAGCTGCCATTTGCCCCAGCAATCCCACTTGTGGGTATAGACCCAAAAGATTTGAAAGCAGGATCTCAGAGATGCTTGTTCACCCATGTCCGTAGCAGCATTACTCACAGTGGCCAAAAGGTAGAAGCAACCCAAGTGGCCGTCAATGACTGGATAAACAAAATGTGGTCTAGAAATGGTACCTGATTCAGCCTTAGAAAGGTAGGAAATTCTGACACGTGCTACAAGGATGAACCACGCTCAGTGAAGGAAACCAGTCAAGAAAGGACAAATGCTGTGAGATTCCACTACTGTGAGGCACCTCGAGTGATCACATTAATGGGGACAGAGTTTCAGTTGGGGAAGATGAAGAGTTCTGGGGATGGGTGATGGTGATGGCTGCACACGGTGCATATATTTAGTGCCAGTGAATTGTCCACTTAAAAATGGTTGTGATACTGAATTTTATGTGTATTTTACAATTAAAATAATAGGAAAGCTGTTCTAGTTGCTAAATAGATGCTGCCTGATTCATGAATCATTTAACAAAGCCAATTAGATCTTTAAAAAATTAATAATAAGTAACTCCAAACAAAGGAAATGGATGTGGACTCAGAGGCTCCTACAGGCCAGGGCACCAAGCCCATGGCACTGTATTGTTTCATCCCTCCATCAACCTCTGTGAGCTAGCTTTCCTTGCAGACGAGGAAACTGAGGCTCAGAGGCATGACCTGGCTCAGCTGGGATGTGGCAGCCAGGATTTAAACCACCTTTATGTTCTGGGTGACAGCTGGTTCCACGGTGATGAGTTGTGTGGATCATCAGGCGCTTAGTCCACTGGGGTCTTATGATTGCAGTGGGGCGTCCTCATACCCACAAGACGACAGAATACACGGAGCCATGTAATTGGTGGGGAAAATATACAGACGTGTCAGAGGCCTGAGTCGAGAAGGCTTCGTAGAGGAGGAGGTGGGATTGGATAAGGCCGGAGACCATGGCTGACCCATCATGGGCACCCAGACCCTAAGAGGTGCTCAGTCATTATGCCCCGAGAGGATGAATGTGTCCAGGCTAGGTGGGATTCCTTAGAAGGGCCGCAGGGAGTGAGGGGGAAGGAGCAGGGCCAGGAGGTGTACCTTCCTCCCCCTTTTCCCCTGGGGGTAGTGTTGCCACACACCATCTTGCATGCCTTGGGGGAGAGTCCCTCTGTCTGGGAGCCAGCTCTCCGGCCTGCCACGCTGGCCTCCCTTCTGGGCACGCTGCAGCTGGCGCTGTGACAGTGTTGGTGGGTGCGGGCCACTGAGTTTGTCCACCTAGAGATCCCTGGACTTGCGTAGAATTGTCAGATGTTGCAAATAAAAATACAAGGTGCCAAGTACATTTGAATTGCAAGACAAGGAGTGATTTGTAGCATACGTATGTCCCCCACTATTCCATCTATATTTGATGTGGCAAGCGTACTAATCTTGGGGCTCTGTCCGCCGAGGGGCAGGTGGGTGGAAGCTCTGGGTGTCCCAGGCAGGGGTCTGCTGGCCTCAGGCAGAGCCAGGCCTGCCACAGTGGTCATCACAGCCCGGGCCCAGCGGGTCACAACTCTGTTGAGACACACAAGGAGGCCGTGGGTCAAGCCACTCCCCAGGTGAGCTGAGCAGGTAGACAGCAGAGGCCCTGATGCCAGGTGTACAGTGGGAGTGTGCCTGATACGGCCTCGGGAGACCAGCACTGTCTCCCAGATTTGGCGTGTGGTTCTCTGCACGCACCTTCCCCGTCTCCTGCCCGTATTCCTGAGACCCCCAACACAGCCCTCTGGCTGCCGAGTAGCCTGTCCTATGTTTATCACCTCACACCAACCTCATCAGGGCACCCCCCCATTTGTGAATGGCACTCCATCTGTGAGCCTCCTAATCACACTTCCTCAACCATCTATGCGTCCATCCATCCATCCATCCATCCATCCATCCATCCATCCATGCATTCGTCCATCCATCCGTCCGTCCGTCCACCCATCCATCCCTATTGAGGCTTACTATTGGCCAAACACTGTAGCAGGCAGGCACTTAGATGTATCACATCTCAGCTGTAAGAGGGATGACAGGAATTCATATTTAAATGTGAGCAGCTGACAAGAGCCATCAGATAAGACTTCCGGTTAACCAAAGGGCCCCATCTCCCGTGTTTCAGCATCAGGTGATCTGGGAGGAAATTTTCTAGCCTTGCCCTTTGGACACCAGCCACTCCTCCAAGGAAATTTCTGGAGATGGCTGCAGGCTGTGAAGAAATGGCATCAGGAACACTGGGGGCCAGGAGCCCTGAGGGGCCTCAAAAGTGAGGGGCTGAGCTGGCTCTGCCAAAGGTGTGGCCTCCGCTTTGAAGGGTTAGCGCACAGGACCTGGGAGGCACGCACTCTTCCCTGACAGCTGATGCCGGGCACAGCTCCTGCCCAGAGCAGGTGCTCTGTGTCGATTTAAGACTATCACTGTACAGAGAAAACGGAGGTCCAGGGAGGGGAGGTGACTAGTCCACGGTCACACAGCCTTGCAGTTGTGGAAGTGAAGGCAGTATTGCCTGGGATAGAGTGGATTTTGTTTTCAGGCACACCTTGTTTGAGGTCTGGTCTGCTTCTCAACCTGACTGACCTATCTATAAATAGGAAATCACACCTCTCTCTTACACTGTGCGGCAATGAAGGAGGCCAAGCTGACATGGGCAACTGCCTGGCACAGGACCTGGCATGGTGCCAGCCTGAACTGCTGAGGAGGGGGAGGACCCCGGTTTCAGTTGAGAGGCTCCCCATGGCCTGCCTCGCCCAAACACATCCCTGGGGACTTCTGAGCTCTGGGCCTCTCTTACGTGTTAGGTGAGGGCAGGCAGAGGGGCAGAGAGCAGGATCTGACCTCTGGCCAGTCGGCCCTTTCATTGTACCGCAGGGCTGACGAAGCCCTGCGTCTGGCTCTGCTCAACTACCTGAGGCCCTGCGTCTGGCTCTGCACAACTACCTGAGGCCCTGCGTCTGGCTCTGCACAAGTACCTGAGGCCCTGCGTCTGGCTCTGCACAACTACCTGAGGCCCTGCGTCTGGCTCTGCTCAACTACCTGATGCCCTGCGTCTGGCTCTGCACAAGTACCTGAGGCCCTGCGTCTGGCTCTGCTCAACTACCTGAGGCCCTGCGTCTGGCTCTGCACAACTACCTGAGGCCCTGCGTCTGGCTCTGCTCAACTACCTGAGGCCCTGCGTCTGGCTCTGCACAACTACCTGAGGCCCTGCGTCTGGCTCTGCACAACTACCTGAGGCTCTGCATCTGGCTCTGCACAACTACCTGAGGCCCTGCGTCTGGCTCTGCTCAACTACCTGATGCCCTGCGTCTGGCTCTGCACAAGTACCTGAGGCCCTGCGTCTGGCTCTGCACAAGTATTGAGGCCCTGCGTCTGGCTCTGCACAACTACCTGAGGCCCTGCGTCTGGCTCTGCACAACTACCTGAGGCTCTGCATCTGGCTCTGCACAACTACCTGAGGCCCTGCGTCTGGCTCTGCTCAACTACCTGATGCCCTGCGTCTGGCTCTGCACAAGTACCTGAGGCCCTGCGTCTGGCTCTGCACAAGTATTGAGGCCCTGCGTCTGGCTCTGCACAACTACCTGAGGCCCTGCGTCTGGCTCTGCACAACTACCTGAGGCTCTGCATCTGGCTCTGCACAACTACCTGAGGCCCTGCGTCTGGCTCTGCTCAACTACCTGATGCCCTGCGTCTGGCTCTGCACAAGTACCTGAGGCCCTGCGTCTGGCTCTGCACAAGTACCTGAGGCCCTGCGTCTGGCTCTGCACAACTACCTGAGGCCCTGCGTCTGGCTCTGCACAACTACCTGGACAGGAAATTGCTTCCTGCGGTTTACGACCCTATGTGCCAAGGATGGATGTGTCACCTGCACAAGCTGTGTAAGGAGGTCTCGTGTGCACCCCCTCCCCCATGCAGAACTGTGACCTTAGCCATCCCATTCTTCTGGAACTTTCCCAGTGGGGGCCTGGCCTCCATAGGGACCTGCAGAGAATGCAACTTTCCTATCCCTGGGGCTACACTAACCTCATTGCTGCTATTTTTGTTCCTGTTTGCCAAATTTCCTCTTGGCCATTGTAAAGAATTAAAACTCTACAGAAAAACATATTCCAGGAAGGGGAATTGTTCCTGACACCCACCCCAGAGAACTGCATCTTAATATTTTACTGGACTTGCTTCAGGAAGTGGAACTCCGGGCTGGGGTGTGACTGCAGAGAGCAGTGTTGCTTTCTTTTCAAAGCAAGGGTGTCCCTGCTCAGGGGTTCCTTATTCCCCATGGGCCACCCCACATTCCTCAGACCCTGGACCCTTTGGCCTGGCCCTGCTCTTGGGAGTAGATGGAGGGGAAGAGATGAAGCTGTCCATTAAAAAAGAAAACATTTTAAAAAGTGTTGCTAATAAAAAAAATCACTGGGGAAGGGTTCGACCTTTGTGGGTGGTGGGGGCAGTGACAGAGGCTGCATGGGGGTTGGCTGGGGGCCAGCCTCAGGCCCAGGGGGGCACTGCCCCTCCCCAACTGCTGGGGCAGCGATGGGGTAAGAGGGGCATGGGCTTGGGGAGGGGGAGAGAGGTGACAGAGAAGGGCTGAAATGCAGCCCCGCCGCCCACCCTGGAGAGCTGGAACCAGCCTTAAGCACTGGAGATGGAGGTGAGTAAAGGGCTTGGAGAGCACTGGACCTCCACAGAGGTCACAGGAATAACCTAGCTGCACACGGCCAAGGTCCAGGGTGAGCCAGGCCTGAGTTTGACCTTGAGCTCTCCTTCTTAATCCTCTGCGACCTGTTGGCCCCTGAGGCCCAGGGTCCTCAGCTGTCAAGTGAGGAATAGCAGCTGAGGGACTGAGTGAGGGGTCATGAGAGCAAATGGCAAATGTCTAACCATGCCAGACACGGAGGGATTCAGCCAACAGTTCCCTCATCCCTCTTCCTAAGTTTTGTGTCCTCTTTGTCTGTCTGTCTGCCCAGAACTGGCTGACTCCGTGGGTCACATGCATCTGCAGATCAGGGAACACCTCGATCAGGCGGGGTGTCGTCAGCGTGCCCTGGATGGGTGAGATGCAAATGCAGTGAGAACCACCCTTCCCTGGGTGGGTCCCCAGGGAGCCCAGGAGTCACCACGGAGCGACGCCGAGGCAGCTCACCAAGACCTTACGATGAGGCCGAGAACACATTAGCTGGGACAGGGAGGGGCTCCCAGGGTCTTTTCATTCTGTCAGATGGGCCTGGCTTCCTGGGAGACTGGATAATATTTCACGTTGGAGAGATCTCAGCACACAGAATCCAGATGCTCAAATCTTGTTTTATCTCACGATCAGTGCTTTGCAGCTGTCACCCTGCGGGGACCTTTATCTGGTTACCTGGAGGTCAGATCCTTGGCAGCTGTTTACGGTGCTCTTTGGAAGCAAGGCACACGTGTCTCCACGCAGATGGAAGGAAGGGGCGAACATGTGCCGGCAGGTAGTGGGGATTAGCGGTAATGATGAAGACTTTTTCTTACTCAATGACAAGACAGACTTGACTTCATTTCTGGGAGATAATTCTTTGTAAACTATGATGGCAGAAAGATAACTCCAGCGAATTCATAATTTAAAATAGAATCAGTTTTTTTCTAATGTGTTTCCCAACTAGATTAATTTCTTTTGGAAGATGAAAAGTCATCCTCTAGCTAATTACTTGGGTCTCTGCCTCTCCAGCGGAGCAATTCCCAGGAACATCTGGTTAGTTCTTGCAGGCTGGCTGGGGCTGTAGAAACGTAGAAAGATGGTAATGGGGAATAGAAGCTCTCAATACCTTTTCTAGAGGAGGGATAAATCACTCCATCCCAGCAGTGAGAATGCAAGCTCTCAGTTACTTCCTCTAAGTACTTCCCTTGGTCTAGGACTTTTGGCTTTGATCACCTGGATGATAAAAACAGCCAGGAAGGAGTGGGTACCCACTGAGCTGTCATTAGTCACTTATTCCTGCATCTGAGCCCCACTACTGAGAATAGGATGAGATGGCAGGAAGTGGGGAGAGAGCATTCGGACGCTGAGGGCTGGAGAAGCACAGAATAGACAGACAGGCATAGTACTGCAGATGAACTCCATCCAGTGTTGCTGTTTACAGTAGACCCTTTCCATAACCTTCAGGAGGCAAGAATGGCTTTCTTTTTCCCTCTACAGATTGGCAGCCCCCTTTATTTTCTAACTGAGGTGGTCACCAAGTATTGAATTCCTGCAGGGGTGCTGGGGCTTGTCAGACTCTTTCTAACAATGTCACCTATTTATATAATACTGCCAGCTAATGGGAGCAAGTCTCTAATACTGGCTGCTGTTCTAGGAAATTGGTCAGCTGTCCTCTATGCACCTTTCCCCATTCCTGCCTGGCTTCTGAGTCCCCACCTCTCTGGGATCAAAGCACCTGGAGGGGGGGCCCAAATTCCAGCCTTGCCTCTGTTTCCTCTAGGATTTGGCAGGAAACCCTGGTTTAGCCCTGAGGTCTCTTGCACCCCTCACTCTGCAATTTTCCTATGCCTGATTACCCTTCTAGCCTCTGTGGACCCCTTTGCTTGGACCCCTGGAATAGCCTCCTAATCTCCACATCTACCCCTTATAGCCCATTTGCCACACCAGAGTGGTCTTTAAACAGCCAGAGTGGTCTTTTTAAAACCTAACTCAAAGCATGTCACTATCCTGGCTCAAATGCCCTAGTGGCTTCACACTTGGAATAAATGCCAGTCTCCTTATCATAACCTAGAAGTCCCTGCCCACATAATCTGGCTCTCATTTCTCTCCCCACCCTTGGGTGGCTTCACTTTCGTACTGACTGGGCACTTCATCCAGACTTCTTGTCTACTCTCGAGTACCTACCTTTTTTCTGTCTTAGGAGTTGGCACATACTTGTTACTCCGCTGGAAATATTCTCCTCTCCCTCCCCTCACTGCCAACTTTTTCCAGGATTGATTTATTTTCATCCTTCAAGTCCTAACTTAAATGTCACCTCCTAAGAGAGGCCTTTTTGGCCACCCAGTCTCAGGTAATTTGCAACGACACAATTTGTAATTATCGAGTTGCTTGTCTGTTTACTGGTTCCTTATCTGCGCTCATCTGAGTTGTTCACCACTGCGTCCCCAGTTTGGCACACTTCAGGGCCTTGTATCAGTCAGAGAAGGCTAAGCTATGTGGCAGTAACAAACAACTTCCAAATCTTAGTACCTTCAAACCACAAAGGTTTCTCAATCATGCCAAATGTCCATCACAGGTTGGTGGGGGCAGGGAGGGGTTGCTTATTGTAGGGTCCCAGGCTGATGGAGCAGCCACACTCCCAAACATTCCCAGTGGCCATACCAGAGCTTTGGAGGGTCTTGCAATGGTAAATAGTCTCCAGTCCAAAACTGATTTATGTCATTTCCACTCACAAGTCATTGGTTAGAGCTAGTCACATAACCTCACAGGGAGCTAGGAAGTTCAATCCTACCCAGTGCTCGTGACCCTGATCCTGCTCCCTTAACTACTCGTTTCACTTGGGTGGGCTGCTGTAGGCAGCTCTCCTGTCTAAACTTGCATTTATAAAACGGTACCAGCACAGCAGGTCCTTTCTTCCAGGCTGCACACAGCATTGGCTGCACTGACGGTGTTGCACACTTGTAGATAAAATGGGCCTTGGAAGGAAATGCAGCCTCTAGGTTGGATAAACATGCTTGAGCGGACATCTTGGTTTCTGGTGGCAATCACAACATAAGCTAACATTTGTTGAGCACTCACAAAGTTCCTAGCACTGCACTGAGAGCTTTACACGTAATCTCATTTAAATCTTCACACCTGGGTGGTCAGTTTGCTCAGTGGTTACAGCACATGTTCAGAACACCAAGGTCGCTAGTTCCGTTCCCACATGGGCCACAGGATGACTTGACATGGAGCTGATGGGTCCTGGAAAAACACTGCTCCCAATATTCCCCATTAAAAAAAAATCTTTACACCTACAGTGTGGAGGTGCCACTATTGGGGGGAGAGGGTGACTGAGGTCCACAGAGGTTAAGCAATTTCTTAATGAAGATAATTGCTATTTATATGATAGAGCCCTCCTTTGAACCCATGCTTCCTGATTCCAAACCTGTGCACTAAATCCTTAGTCTTGGGTCTGAATTGTCTTCTAGGTTATAAATACTAGAGAGCTTCCTTTTTGAGAAACCTCCTCCTACTTCTCTCCCTTATATTATTAGTAACTAGCAGAATTTGTCGTATAGTGTGCAATAAAAGTGTTTAATGTATATGAAAAGGGTAAAAACCGAACACTTAAGATTGTAGACTAAGACTAGCATATCCCGGATACATGTGTTTTGTTAAGCCTGGTAAGACCAAGTTAAACCCTCCGTGCTTTCCGATCGGGCTGTCGGCGGCAGCCCTGGATGGTGGCTGCTTGTACGTAGCGATGCAATCAAGGCACAGAGCCGCTCACACAGCACACAGGTGCCCTCAGGTGTACTTCTCAGCGACGAAAGAATTCCTTACATGGCGCTAGCTGCTGTGAATATCAAACTGAACACGCCCTGGTTTCCTGGCCCGGAGATGACAGAGGTGTCACTTAAACAAGGAATTGTAACAGTGTGTCCTGCCGTGAGGTTTGCGGAGGGGTCAGATGCCCAGATCCCGAGGCGGCGGAGCGGGCTGGGAGGATTCAGCTCCAGGAAGGGGAGCTCAGGAAAGCCACCCCGAGCCGAAGCCCTGCGTGGACAGAACACGAAAAGCTTCCGGGCCGTGGAGGCCCACGGCCGGCGGGGGGCAGGCCGCGAGAAACGCCCGTGGCCACGCGCTTGCCCACGGCACTTCCTGCCTCAAGGTACCGCTGGGGTCGGTACTCTTGACCTTGTAATCTGGGTCCAGTTATTGCCAGAATTGATCCAGTAACTGCACCGCTGCTAAGGACACGTCATTAGCCAGGCGAGTTGTGGCGGCAGGCGGAGGTCGCGCCACGGGGGTCCCTGCTGGCGTCCCGCGCGCCGCACCGTCCTTTTCCTTGCTTTTCTCACTCAGGCCAGTCCTTCCCTCTTACTTTCCACCACTTCGGTCTCGCCCTCGTCTAAATTCACGACGGACGCGCCCCCCGCCGCCCACGCCCAGGGACCCCAGACCCGGCTCCTCCACCACGGCAGTGGTCACGTGGAGGGGGGCGGTGTAGGCGTGCCGAGCCCGCCCCTCCCGCCCGAGGTGGCCTATCATTGGTTAAGCCTTCTCCCCCGCCGCCTGAGGCTTGGAAACTCTGCTTCGGATTGGGTAATAGGCTCTCAGTGGGCGTGGCCACCAGGGACAGGCGCGGAAGCGAGGGCGCGCTCTGGAGAGGTGGGGTTGCCTAGGCGACGCCGGGGGCGCGCTCGGGGTGGGGAAGCGAGCCCGGACTGCTCGATGACAAATCGCCTGGGGACGGCTGGGGTCCGGCCCCAGGAGGAGGCCGAGGCGAGGGCGGGGCGGCTTTAAGACCGGCGGGCCGGCTGCGGACGGCCGAGGCTGCGCCGCACGGAGCCCGGGTGAGAATGTCCGCGCGCGGCAGGCCCCTCGGAGCGGGTGGGGCGCGGGCTGGGGAAGTGGGGCGCGTCGCCCCGAGCCGGCTGGCCGGCCGGCCGCGCGCTCTCCGCTCGGGGCTGTGGCCGGAGGCCGGCGGAGGGCGACGCTGGAGCGGCGGCCCGGGAGGTGCCCTGGAGAAAGCCCGCGGGCCCCCGGGCCGGTGGGGGTCCGAGGAAACGGGGCGGCGCCCCAGCCTCTCCCTCCCCGCCGCTCCTTCCCTTTTCCCACTGGTGGCCTCTGCTTCCACTTCCTGCTCACCCCCCAGCCCCTTGGTTGCCGCTCTGGGCAGCGTAACAGCTAAAGTGTTGCAGAAAGTTACCAGTACCTGAAAAACTTGCACTGAACAGGGGACGTGCTCCAAAAGTTGCTGGGTCTGTGTTGGGTTCCGCCTTGCACGAGAGCATACAGTTGTGTCTTTGCGACCCCCCCCCGCCCCCCAATTTCTTTATGACAGGTACTAGCTCGGAACGTGGCTTCTCGCAGGAATCGCCCTGGACTTGCACTGTTGGCCTGGGCCAGGTCCAGCACCTCTCTTCTTGCCCGTTCGCAGGTATTTGAGGTTATCCCCGGTGGGTTCAGAACCGCGAGTGGCACAGGTAGCAGCGGCGCCCAGGCTGCTTGTTTCAAAGTGTCCCTCTCTTTGCTAATTTTTGGGTGAATACTGGAAACGTAACTTTGATGTTGTTCTCGTGGAGTCTTCTGGGGAGAAGTTCTCGTGTTGTTGCTGGTTTGGAATTGCCAGTGCAAGAGGCTTGGCTGATTGTTCATTTGAGCCATCTGTGACTCGATTTGAACCCTTGTAGGACAGTGAACTTTCTGCTTTGTCCTAGTTTCCTAACCTCGTTTCCTTTCTGTTGAGTTTTGGAGATGGATAGTGGGCACTGATTATCAGAGAGGACAGCATACCTTTCAGGTGTGTAAATGACCCATGTTCTAAGCAGAGCAGTGAGGTTCTTGGATGTTAAAGCTGGAAACAAGGTCATGTTTCTTAGACCTGGAACCAATAGAATATCGAAGTTCCAGAAATGGGATGACTGTGAAAGGTAGCTTTGAATATTGGGAAGAACAGGAGGGCAGCGTGTGAAGACCTAGGTTTGATGCTGGTTCTGAAACTTGATTATCTTGAGCATGGCTTTTCACCTCTCTGTGCTGCAGATCCACAGCTGTAAAAAGGTGATATTTATCCTACTTGTTAGACTTAAAGGAGTCAGGAATGTTTAAGGCGTTCTTTGTGGTAGTGGGGGTGGGATGGAGGTGGAGGTGGGATGGAGATAGGGGTGGGAATGAGGCCAGGGGTACACATCCCCTCTGTGGGTTTAGCTGAGTCAGCGAGTCTACTTTCCTCTGGCCACATTTGGGTCTTTCCTTCTGTGGGGACAAAGCCCTGGACAGCATTTTCCAGGCTCTCGGCCTCACATGGAGGGTTGCTGGCTCGGGTAGTAGATGGCCGTTGGCTGTGGCTAGTTGGCAATCAGCTGTAGCCGGTTAGGGTTAGCCAATTGGCCACAGATATAACTGCCATGGCTGCCCTGGGGAGGGGGAGTCGGTCGGTGGGCAGCAAAGCGGACAGCAGGTCGCACGTCATGTGAATCCAGCCTCCAGTGAGACCATAGTGGTATGACTCCCCTATCTATGGTTCCGTGGGTGTTCCTTTTTGGCCTCACCATGTCCTGCATTCTTATGTGGGGAGCGGGACCAGAGACCCCGCAGGCCACCCCGCAGGCCACCCCACACGACACCTTCCTTTTCTGTTCACACTATTTCTCATTGGAAAAGTAGGTACTCTCATCTGAAATCTCAGCAAGATTTCCCTATGCCTGAGGAGTAGAACCTTTCCCAGGATTTTGTCTGGAAAAAGTGGGGGTATAGTTATTAAATATCTTTTGGGAATGTGGAACCTAGACCTTCAAAGACGGGAAAGCAAGAATTAGAGTCTTAAATGGGATCTAAATGGATCTTGGTAGAAGGTGGAAGAAGTAGAAAAGTTCTAAATACTTGCCTTCATTCTTTAAGGTTCTTGCCTGGGCTGAAGATGGCTTGAGACTGTACATTTTTAAACCAAAGAGTTGAGATAATCCTTTGTGCCACATCACTCAATCCCACAGCCCCTCTTTGAATTCAGTTACCAAATTCTTATCCAGTCATAGAATTTGGAAACATTGTTGGAGACCTTTTTCGAAAGCTCAATTTGGAGATAATATAATAACCTAGAACTGCAGTGTTGGAAGAGATCTTGGTGAACTGTAAGGTTTCCAATGTAACTTCTCTCAAGATGATGTGCAAGAGTCCCACTTCTCATTGGCTCCAAGTACTTCTAAACAAACAGCCCCTGCTCTTAGATATGCAAGACACTTGGATTTATTTTTTAAAGTGAGTTCATGTGGTTGAGAAGTCTGACTCAAAGAGAGCGAAGTACCAGAGAAAATGGAACTCACCTGGAGTGGGGGTGGGCTGGGTAAGGAAGAGGAGGGAAACTAACGTTACTGAGCCTCAGCGATCTGCTTGGCACAGACCCACAGATCTAACTAATACCAGATGGCCTTGGAGATAATATTTGACCGTTAGGTCCTCAGTTATTTTGGTACCTAGGAAAACAAGAATGGATATATCTATATCTATCATCTATATCTACCTATATCATCTATATCTATCTATATCATCTATCTATATCATCTGTATCTATATCTAGATCATCTTCTTAGATATTCCAAAAGTAGAGGGACCAGTGGGCAAGATGTAAGAGTGGAAAGAAAGATGAAGAGAGTGTGGAAGCTGAGTGTCAATACCACACATTATGGTATGTGGTTACCACAGCAATTCCAAAATGCTGAGAGAGAGAGAGAGAGAAAGGAAGAGGACAATCAAGGTGGAAACTGTGGTATCTTGGTATCGCATCTTGGAAGTGACATACCATCACTTTTACCAGCTCATAGACCAAACAACGTGGAAGGGGACTGACGACAAGAGGAGAGCTTGAGGACCATTGGCATCCTTACAGGCCAGCTACCACAATTTCTTTTTTAAAGTTTAGACCAGACATTATAGAGAAAAATCTTTGTTTCATCAACTTACTAAAGTATATACTGTAGGAGATCAAAACGCAACTGGAGTTTTTACTATTCTAGAAACTTTTAATATTATACTTGAAACTTCATGTTCTTTCTTCTGGTTCTTCATTGTCAGATGCTAGAATTAATTAGCCAAATATGCTGTAGCTGTGGAAATTAGAAATTTAAATCTTGCTGGTCTCTACACCAAATGGAACAGCTGAGTTGTTTTTTTTTTTCAATCCTAAAACAAATTGGTAAAAATTATTGCCAAAATGATCTCCTTGATGAACAGCTTAAAATTAGTCATTAATCTATGTATTTTAAAAAATAAAACTCATTGGCAAAGTAGCTGAAAAATCCTAGATCTTGCTTCCCGCCACCAGTTATTTTAAATCTTTGGACAATATTTATTTGCCTTGCTATTTTTTTCCTTTTCCTTTTGAAACTCTGACACATTTTAATTATCTGGGTAGAAGGGCTTTATTCCTTTAACTTCTAGATGAAACCTTTCCGAAGTATCTGTAGGTAGAGAGAAGAGTTCAGGCATCCTGAGCCTGAAGCCTGAATAAATGACCTCTAAGTTTCCTTCCGTCTCTAAAAATTCTATGACTAATATTTTTATGTAACAAATATCCTTTGAATTGAGAATATTTATAATAAGAGATTTCATAAATCATGTTAGACTGTAACTTGAGATAATGAAATTTTCTGAGAATCTATTTTGTTAATTCTGAGCCAGTAGAGTCGCCATTAGGCAGAATGGAAAAGTCAGCACAATATGATTTCCTTTCCTCCTCTTTTTGGCCCCTTTCCCATTTGCTGCCCTAATTTATGAGCTAGTATCTTTCTTTTCTTTCATCCTACCTCTCCAGTCATTGCCCTCCTTCCTCCCCGCCTCCATAAAAACAGGAAAGGATTGGTTCAGTCATTTATTGTGGATTAGCTGATCCTATTATTAGGAATGGATTTTAGCCAATGTGGTACCCCTACTCATACTTGTATATTAAGGCTTTTCTAAAAATCTCAAATTGTATCTGTTCAGTAAGTTCTATCATTTAAAAAATTTTTTTTCTAAAAGGATTCTCCACCCAATTCCAATGTGGTGTGTGTGGCGGGGGAAGTGTTTCCCCGACACCACGAAGCGTTTCTCGGATACGAGTTGGGTGTCCTATGACTCAACTAAATTCTGGCACTATCTCCCCCGAGGTAGCGTCAGATTGCCCAGGGCACGGGCTCAGTCCCACAAGACTGCCCTGCACTTCAGACGCCAGTAGCAAGCCCAGGTTGTTATCTGTGCTTCTGACCAGCTGGCTGTAGGTTGGAGATTCCCACAACTCCTTGGGTTTGTTTCATTTGCTAAAGCAGTTTACTGAACACAGGAAACCCATTTACTTACTGGATTACCGATTTATTACAAAGGATATTAAAGGATACAAATCAACAGCCAGATGAAGAGATACATGGGGTGATGTACCAAACAAAGGAGCTTCTGTCCTCATGGAGCTTGGGATCCAGAAGGTGGCATGTGGAAGTGTTCTGGTTCCCCAACCTGGAAGCGCTCCAAATTCCTCCTATTGAGTTTTTGTGGAGACTTCATTGTTGATTAAAGCGTTGGCCATTGGTGACAGATTCAACCTCCAGCCCCTCTCTGTTCCCCAGAAACCAGTCGGTGGGACTGAAAGTTCCAACTCTCTGTTCAAGGCTGGTTCCTCTAGCAACCAGCCCCCATCCTTAGGTGCTTTCCAAAAGTCGTCTCATTAGCTTTTGAGATGTGATCAGACAATATGGTGAATGTTTAAATTTAAAAAGTTTATTACAGTAAAAGACACATTACCATTAATCTCCCTCAAAAAACTCCCCCTCGTTTCAAACACACTTATCCCATTTCTGAAGCAGTTCTGGAAGTCCTCTTTGATGAGTGTCTTTAGTTGTGCTGTCGTGGCTGCCTCAATGTCCTGAATCATTTTGACTTTGGGGAAGAACCAGAAGTCGCATGGTGCCAGATCCAGTGAATGAGGAGGATGAGGACACACCATAGTGTTTTTATTTGGCAGAAATTGTCATACCAGAAGCAGTGTGTGACATGGAGCGTTGTCATGATAGAGCATGATTTATGGCACTCTTTAAAACACACCTCTTAACCGTAGCTCACACCCAACTGACTGCACCGAACAAGTTGAAACTTGTCACACACTGTTAACTAAGGTTTGACACACTGCTTCCCATGTTGAAGACCCCTGCCTTTCTGTTGGATGGCACTCGGCAGCAGCATTCACTGTATTTTATGATCACAATGGAAAGGCTCCATGTCACACATCACTTCTGTTACAGCAATTTCTGTCAAATAAAAACACTATGGTGTGTCCTCATCCACTTTTTCACAGAATCTGGCACCATGTGACTTCTGGCTTTTCCCCAAAGTCAAAATGACATGGAGGCAGCCACGACAGCTCAACTGAAGACACTCACAAAAGAGGACTCCAGAACTGCTTCAGAAAGTGGCAAGAACAATGGGATAAGTGTGTTCAAAGCGAGGGGGAGTATTTTAAGGGGGATTAATGCAATGTGTCCTTTACTGTAATGAACTTTAAAAAAAAATTTAAACATGTATTATATTGTTTGATCACACCATAAACCCAGCTATGGTGGAAAGGGGCTTGTTCTGAATAACAAAACACCCAGTTCACCCTTATGGCTCTGAAGCATTTTCCAGAACTGAGGAAGAGAGACCAAATACTGTAACAAGATACTCCCATTGCTCTTCTCACTCAGGGAATTCCAAGGGTTTGGGGAGCTCTGAACCAGAAACTGGGGACCAAGATCCAATATATATGTCTTATAAATCACAGTATTGCAACATCCTAAATAGGTCTAAAATTGAGCCACGTTCCTCATGTCCACTGTCATCCCCTCAGGCTACCATTTTCTCTGGCCTGGCCTGCTACATCTCCCACATCTGCTCTTGGCCTCTCTGTTTTTCCACACTGTGGTTCAAATGATCTTTTCAACATGCAAGTCTAATTCTTGCGCTTACTTGGTTGAAACACTTCAGTGGCCTTCTGGTGGTCTCAGTAGAAAGTCTAAAATCCCTAAACTTCTTGGCCTACTGGGTCTTAAATGACTTGGCCCTTTCTTTCCCCTCTCTAGTTTCATCTCATATCAGACTCCACCTTTTTCTTTCTGCTCCAGGCAACCACAAGGGTCTTTCTTTGGTTTCTTGACTGTACCTTGTTTCCTGTCTTCCTAAAAGCAATTCAAAAAGAGAGTAGAGCATGTAAAAGGGAGCCGAGGTAGGAACACTCTTGGCATATTCCAGGAACTGAAAGAAGACAAAGTTGGCTAGGGAAAGGTTGGCTAGGGTCATGGCGAACAGAGGGTTTGGATTTTATTCGTGGTGACCCATTCAAGGTTTTTAAGCACATGTTTATCGGCATTTTCAGAAATTTCACAGCAGGGGCGGTGTGGAGAACACATTGAAGAGAAGCTATTGAAACTCACATTGAAAAGTCAGTCAGGAGGTGGCGGTTCTGCAGTTGGTGGCCGGGACGAGGGTGGCAGAGGAGAGGGAAGAAGCAGCTGGATCTGAAACGTATTTTAGAGATGGAGTCAGTAGGATTGGGCATGAACTGAGTTGGGGAGAGGCAAGGGGAGTCAAAGGTGACTCCCAGGTGTGTGGCTTTTAGTAATGCCTTGATATGACTAGTTACTTTAGTAACTACTAGACAGGGATCAGTGGAGAAGGAGCAGATTTTAAGGGGGGGAGAATCAAAAGTTCTATCTTGGGAATGTTAAGTGTGAGATTCTTGCAAGACACCCACGGGGGAGGTGGCAGTAGGCAGAGGGGTATCAGTCTGGCGGTCAGGAGAGTGAGCTGGGCTGCATTTGAAAAGTTGAGGGACTGCATATAAAGCCTCTGGAATGGATGAGATCACTGAGGAGAAAACACAGAGGGGAGAAGGCTGTAAGACTGAGCTCTGAGGAGTGCTGACATTTAGAAGCCAGGGGAAGGACACCTGGCAAGACGCTGAGAAAGAGCTGCTAGAGACAGGCATTGTGGGAGAAGCAGTAAGAAGCCCAAGGACAGAACCGGAAGGGAATTGGCCACCCAGGGGCCTTCCCTTTTCAGGCAGAGTTTTATCCCACTTGTCTATGTGCACAGTTTTTACAAAGGGGAGGAGATGGGAGAGGAGAAAGAGAAATGTTTTTATTAGAGTTTGCAACATAGAGTTTGTGGGAGATCCCGTTTCCGTGAAGTGATCAGTTTCCATGAAGTTATGCTGGGGGAGTAAGCAGCTTGATTAGAGGGGATTTCATAGATGAAGTAGTGAGGGAAGGGGACACGGGGCTTTGCTACTAGAGTGGGGCCTGGGGGGCAGCAGCAGCGTCTGGGAGCAGGTGGGCAGGACAGAATCTTGGGCTCCCCCCATCTACTGAGTCAGTACGCATTTTCACAAGATTCCCAGGTAATTTGTATTTGCATTCAAGTTTGAGAAGCACTGGTATACATAAGCAGGGCTAGAGAGAAATTGTCACTAGCTAGGGGGACATGTGGGGATCAAAAGGATGTGTGTGTTCAGGATGAAGATTTAATAGCACGAATCTGTGTGCTGCTGGGGGATGATCCTGTAGAGAGATAAAGACTGACTGATGAAGCAGGAAAAGAGGACGATGGCCGGAATGACATTCCTGGGCGTGGGGGTGGTGGCCACCTGGAGTCCAGCCTGAGTGGCAGGCTTGGCCTTGGCGCCAGCAGGAGGCCGCTCTCCCTGGAGCCAGAGACAAGGAGGGCATGGGCGTGGATGCTGGTAGGTTTGGAGATTTAGTGGAGGGGCAATGAGGGAGTCTGTGCTTGAAGGCTTCTGTTTGGGCAAAATGAAGCAAGGTCAGGTCAGGAGTGAGCGTAGGGAAGGCGTAGGGGAGAATCCCAGTAAGATTCCTAGGAAGTGTACAGCGAATGCCTGTGCTTGCTTTGTGATCATAAGTGCATTTACCGTGGAGTTTCAGAAGACTGCTTGCGTGATTTTCTTTCTTTCCCCAGCAACACGTGCTTGCCAGGCACAGGTGCTGAAAAGCATGTTGAAAGGAGCAAGGGAAGTGATTGTATTTGCAGGAGGTCGTGTATAATGCGGGCTGTGGGATCGAGGCTGGCGAAGGAGGGAAGTGGAGCCCAGAGCGAGCTGGTGCACAGACAGCAGAGAATTGTGGTCGGCAGGCGTTTGAACAGGTAAACTAGAAGGATGGCACCAGAAGCTGGAGGGTTAGAGGAGAAAATGGTGTCTGATGATGAAGTCCAGGGCGCGGCCGTAGCAGTGTTAGGCAGAATGAAGGAAGAAGCTTCTGGAGACGAGGTCAAGGCTTTGCGAGAGGCCAGGCTCTTGGACAGGTCATCCATGTGCACATAGAAGTCACTGAGGAAGGCGCAAGGAGCTGGGATAGAAAGGAAGCCTGGGAACCGGAAGCAAATGCCGTCAGTCAGGAAGCAAATGCCGTCAGTCAATGAGGGAAGCAACTACAAGTCCACAGACGAGTCCACAGACGGTGGCAGCAAGGTGGGGGAAGGGTATGACACATGCCTTAAAGATACAGGGCTTCTGCAAGAGGACGGAGATTATTAGATGGAGGGAAGCACTGAATTGGAAGTGACGGGGGAGACGGGAAGGACACTTACCACCTCCTGCTGAGAGGCCGGGGGCAGGGCAGGAGAGGAGAAACAGCATCCCTTAAGATGCTGTGTCCCCAGGGCACACCCAAGTCTGGGAGAAGCCAGAAGGCAGAGGAACATTCTTTGAAGAGGTGGAGGGTCCTGTAGAGTTTGCTGGGGTTCTGGAGGGCTTGGGGATGGGGGTGGGGTGAGAATCGTTATTTCAGAGGATGGATGCAGTTTTGTTGGTGTGAGAATCTCAGTGATGAGGGAGGAGTGGGGGTACCTGCCCTTCTGGTAGTGACTTGGGTTGTTCAGTGGTGTGCTGCCCTCTGAGACAAGGGCGGACCCTGTTCTACACTGTGGTCCCCACATCTTGGCTGGTGGGTGGCGGTTCCTGGTGCTGGTTCCCCAATGCTTCATACACGGACACAGCAAGGAAAAGGATGAAATCAAAGACTGTTTTTGTTAGAGAAATTTCAGGACCTGCTGGGGGAGACTTAGGGCAGGTTGTGAAATGCCTGCCTGTCAGTAATGCCTCTGAAGGCAAGTGACATTGGCTTCTGGGATGCTAGTGAAGAGAAAAGGGTCTAAAGGACCTCTGTTGTTGATGATAATGCCCCTACTCTTATTTCCATATTGAAAATGCTCTCTGTGGCTCTGAAAGCCTGTGGTACTGTTCACAAGAAACAACAGACCCAACATGGAGTCACTTTTGCTAAGTCCCACTAAGACTCAATACCTAACCTAGTTGCAGTTTCAGCCTCTCCTAGGAGTGGAATTTTAAACCAAACAATCTGGAATTCCTTGGTCTGGACTAGTGAGGTAATCTGCCCAAGACCCCTGATTTCCCCTCAGGGAAGCTGACCTTGCCTTTTCACTCTTTTCATTTTCTTGTCCTACCCTCTTTCTGCCTATAAAAACCTTCCATTTTGTACAACATCGTGGCACGCCCTTCTAGTTGTTAGATGGGATGCTGCCCGATTTGTAAATCGCTTAGTAATAAAGCCAATGAGATCTTCAGATTTACTCAGTTGAATTTTGTTCTTTAGCAGTACATGTTTTCCTATTTGTTCCTCCCCAGTTACCCTGTGAGAGAGGCAAGGCAAATATTGTCCCTATTTGTGGGTAGAGAATTGAGGCTCAGTGGGGTGAAGTACTTGGCTGGCCACATAATGAGTGAATGGCTGAATGAGGTCCAGAAGGCAGGATCTGCGTTCTGAGTGCAGTGCTCTCTGGACAGGTGTCGCCTCAGCTGTCAGGGGACTGAGTTTGAGCAACAAAACCTCCCTGGCCGTATCTCTTCGTTCTGTAAGGACTGGCAGCTCATCCAGCCTTAGCATAGCTTTGGCTCCTACCCCAGCTTCTTTCTCAAGACTTTCTAGAAAATCAGTGGGATTCAAAAAAACAGTTAAGTGCAGGGCCAGCCCGGTGGCTCAGGCAGTTGGAGCTCCGCGCTCCTAACTCCGAAGGCTGCCGGTTCGATTCCCACATGGGCCAGTGGGCTCTCAACCACAAGGTTGCTGGTTCAACTCCTCGAGTCCTGCAAGGGATGGTGGGCTGCTCCCCTTGCAACTAAGACTGAACACGGCACCGCAAGAGATGGTGGCCTGCACCCCCTGCAACTAGCAGTGGCAACGGGACCTGGAGCTGAGCTGCGCCTTCCACAACTAAGACTGAAAGGACAACAACTTGACTTGGAAAAGTCCTGGAAGTACACACTGTTCCCCAATAAAGTCCTGTTAAAAAACACAACAAACAAACAAACAAAATAGTCAAGTGCTTATTCAGAGCCAGGTATTAGGATAGGTGTTTTCTCAGTTAATCTTCCTAGTAACCGTGAGGCTACAGGTATCCCGTGTCTTTTATTGATCAGACTGAGGCTGAAAAAGCACCTCAACCACAGTCATTAACGTACTAATGGCAAACTCCAGACTTCAAGTAGAGTGGCTTTTCTCCTGTTCCACACTATGGTTGGTATATAACTACTTAAAAAAAATTGTAATATTTTTGCATAACTAAATTCACCTTTTAACCATTTTACATGTACAGTTCAGTGGCATTAAATACATTCATTGTTATGCAGTCATCATCACTGTCAATCTCCAAAACCCGTTTTTATTATCCCATTTTGAAACCGCCCATTAAATACTAACTCCCCATCCTTCCCTCCCCCCAGCCCCTGACAACCACTCTTTTATGTGAATTTGACTATTCCAGGTACCTCAGATAAGTGGTCATACGATATTTGTCCTTTTGTGTCTGGCTTATTTCACTTAGCATAATGTCTTTAGGTTCATCCACGTGGGAGCTTATATCAGAATTTCATTCCTTTTTTAAGACCGAATAATATTCTGTTGTATGGACCACATTTCGTTTGCATTCATCCGTCAGTGGACACTTGGGTTGCATCCACCTTTTGACGATTGTGAATAACGCTGCTATGAACACGGGTGTGCAAATATCTATTCAAGTCGCTTCTTTCACTTCTTTTGATTGCATAATAACTGCTTTTCGTCGTACATTTCCTCCCAGGTCTTTGTTTTAGAATTTGTGCTCTGGTTGCTTATGCATTTCTGTCTCTTTAATGAGCTTTCTGATCCATAATTCTGTGTCATTGATATAAATTGCAGTATTTCCTACCAAGTTTGAAGGTCTTCCCCACAGTCCACTAATGGTGCAGCCCAGTATCGTGGCTCAGAGTGTGGACTCTGAAGCCAGACTGCTGGGGTTCCAATCCCAGCCCTGCCATCGATTCGTTAAAGGGACCTTGCAAGTTACACAAGTTCTGGTTGAGTGCATGCGACATACTCGTAGAAGTAGACATAACAGTACATCTCTAAACAGGATTTTGTGTGGATAAGTAATTCAGAGCAGGGACATGTATGCCAGCTCCAACTTTGACCTTCCGCTAGGGATGAGGTAGCTGTAATGTCCGTGAGGCCGCTTTTGCAGGTAGAAGGAACTGGGGTTTGTATAAATTGGTAGACCTCCTTAAGGCCGGTGAGATCCCCAGATTCCATTGGCAGTGAGGGTGTGGCGGTGAGAGAGGACTTCATTTCAGAAGTAACTACATTTTTTTTTTTTTAAATTAGAGCTTGTCAATGACTTCCCATTTCTTGTTCTTTGTAGTCCAGGAAAGTCATTGTGTAAGTGAATTCACTTTGCAGTTTCCCAGTTACCACGCGTCCTCTTGAGGCCTGTCAACCCACGTGGAGAAGCAGGTTTCTTAGCCACAGCGTACTGAGCATCTGAGTACAGGGCACACTGGGCACACAGCTGAGTGGGAGAGGCAGGCCTCATCCAGGAGGAAGGCACCAGTTTACCTCAGTGCGACAGGAGGCGGTGTGGGCAGGCACGGGCCCACTTAGACGGGGAGGGTCAGCTGTGCTGGTGGTGTTAGGAAGGAGGTGGAAGAAACCTTTCCAGCGAGTGTGAAATTACAGGTGACCCGTCCCGGCGGAAGGAAGAGCGTACCCGGAGAGGTGCAGACCAGAAGCAGGTGCTTCTCATGAGCAGCTTCAGAGCGTTCTGGTTTTTGTTTTAGTTCATTTCGTTTTTTTTTCTTTTCTTTTGGTGGGAGAACAGATAGATTTTCACCAGGGAACAGAATTAACCTAAAACAAATTTCCCGAGACACACAGTAGCACCAATTTAAGTTGTTTTGCAGGTCTAATTTCAGAAAAAAACGTCAAAAGTTGGAAAGGAACCTAGATCGTTTCATGCAACTTCCTCATTTTTATAGACATGGAAACTGAGTCATCCATGTGTGAGAATACAAAAATATTCTGGGCCCTGCTGCTAATGACAATAGCAGCTGCACAAGAGGAGGGGAAAATTGAGTTTTCTTCTCTAAGTTAGTGTGTGTAGGAAGGGCTGAGTTTACAGAAGGAGAAACTCGGGGAACTGTGATGACTGAAGTTGTTTCTTGGCAGGAATCCCCCAGTGAAGGCAAAGCAATGAGAAAATACAAATTTACCAAGTAGAGAAGTCAAGGCCAAGTATCCTCATTTCCCCACCCCCTTTCTTCTGCCTCCTCTCCCCCCCTTCCCCCCATTCCGGTTCAAGCTGTTGTTTCTCAGTCTAGTTGTGTAGGACACAGCTCCCTGGCCCATGCTGGTATTATGAGCCTTGTGCTCCACCCGACTGAGGCAGTCGGTCACCGGTCGTAGGTCGGCCGCTCACAGGAGCTCACGGCAGCTCTCGCCGGCTGCCGGCCGCTCACGCTGGCTGCCGGCCACTCATGGTGGCACACGGTAGCCCACGGCAGCACACGGCAGCACACAGGAGCCCGCACCAACCTCCAGCTGCCCATGGCAGCCCAGCTCCAGGGAGAGCCCACTGGCCCATGTGGGAATCAAACTGGCGACCTCAGCGTTAGGAGCATGGTGCTCTAACCGCCTGAGCCACCGGGCTGGCCCCCAAGTATCCTCATTTAATAGAAAGATTTAACCAGAGGTCCAGCAGCAGCCCTACTGAGTTTGTGTCTGTTAAAGGTTGTTAGCTGACTGCTGGAGATTCTTCGCTGGGGACCAGCAGGACCGGAAGCTGAGGGCCTCCCGCCACTTTTGTGTTTTCCTGTCGCTTAGCAATTGAAATTCAGCTCTCCACTGCAAGGGCCGGTACTCCTTTCTGAGAGAGCAGTCAATAAGAGATCGTCTGTCAGAAAAATGACTGCCAATTGAATAACAATCCAATGATCAGAAATCCTTATTTAAGTCCTTGGCTGAAATGATGAGATCCTTGTAAAAACAAGGTTGCGCTCATTTTTCATGAATATCTGATGTAACTGTAGGCACTTGGCGTATAGTATTGAAATACCAAACCACTGAGGCTACAGCTTTTTGTTTACTCTGAGACTTGTTTCCTAAATAAACTTACTTTGCTTGATGATCTGGTCATCTGTTTTAAGGGCCTGTGTCACAGCGAATGAGGACAACCTCATAATAAGTTCAAGTAAATGTTTGAATAATCTTAGATTCAAATTCTTTAATGACACATTTTGAAAGCTTAAAAAATACAAATTAATGTTATCCATATGTTAAACGTTGCTTTTGAAATAAGAAAATAGTGGCTTTAACTTTGTATGCTTTGGGCCAGAGGTAATGGGAATAAGATATGCATGAATTCAGGTGTTAAATTGACACTGTACACTGGATTTTATGATGACCATAGTTTGGATAAAATTTATGTTATTTAGGTTGCAGCATGATTTATATGATAACATAGGGAAGTACTCCTACAGTGTAAGGCTATAAGAGGGAAAAAGGCAGACCTGGCGGCTGCCCTCACGGAGCTTTAATTGTAGTGGAAGAAATAGGGGAAAAGCAGAAACAGAAAGGAATTGCACATTGTCATCAGAGCAGTGAATGAAGCCAAGGGGCTGAAATGGAGCATGGTAGAGAGGGGGCCCATTGAGGTACGGAGATCCAGGAAGGCCTCTCTGAAGAAGTGATGTTTAAGATGAAATCTCCAGGAGAAGGAATTAAGTTGGTGAACGTTGACTGTGAAAAGGCTTGGTGTTGGGAGGAGGCAGTGGGGTGGGGAAGAGGAGCAGGCCAGGAGGTTTGGGAGGTGGAGACTGCAGGAGGGAGAGAAAATGGCATTCTGGGGACATCATTTGAGCCCGTGAAGTAAGTTTATTCCTGGACATGTGGATATGTGAGCCAATAAATTACTTTTTTGCTTAAGCTACTTTGAATTGGGGTTGTGGACAAGAGTCCTGGCCATCCAAGGGGGCAGGATATTTGAATTTAGCTGGAGTTGGCTATAGGTAGAATTCATGCTGTATTCATTCAGAAGGACATATTTTTGTGTCATTATATTCCCCCCCACCCCCACTCTGGCCCTGCCTGAGCCTGATTTCTCTGGACTTGAGCTGTAGGTATATGATACTTTCAGAGCCTTAAGTATGGTCGTTTGGGACGCCCTTGGTTGGAAGTGATAGAAACATGAAGTAAATGAGCTCACACCACAGAGGGGGATTCATTGGGAGGATACCAGTGTATGTCATCGACTCAGAGGAGAAATAAAAAGCCAAGCCAAGGAAGGGGCCGGGCATGCGGCCGGGACTCAGGAGCAGCTGGAACAGCACCCCGAATGCTGCCAGGCCTGTCGCAGTGTTTCTCTCCACACGCTGGCTCTGTCTATCTTTTTGGCTGTAGATCAGCTTTTACCACTTGGCAAAAAACCTAGCCGCCAATTTGTTAAAATGAGTGGCCTGTAGACATGCTTTGTTTGCTCACAGTGCTTTTAAAAATTGATTTAGTTATTAACATTTAAAAAGGGAGATTTCACGTAAAAATCCAAATTCCTGTTGTCTCTTAAAAAATCAGAAGTCTGACATTTCTAAATCGCTGCATTCAGCTGGTGCTGAGGAGCTGCCCTCCCTTTCGGGAGGGGCACGCGCTGTACGAAGGACCGAAGGACCGGTAGTCCTGGCCCTCTCTCACTGCTGGGTGGGGGCTCCCTCTCCCACCGCAGCCAACACGGACCCAGCCCGCTCCTCTCATACCCACACCCTGGTTGAGTCCAATGCTCTCCTTGGGACAAGTCAGTTTCTCCCATACTAACCTGGCACATCTTATCTTCCCCCACCCCTCTGCTGTAATAACCATGAAGATGGTGGAAGGAAGCAGTTTCTTAAAAAAGGGATCTAGGCACAGTACCGTAAACTGCGTATTTAGAAAAAACGGTGTGTTATTTAGTGAAATCTTTTTTTTTCAAAGTCATTCTTATCAGATGCACTTTTGCCAAAAGGGCCTGTTGTTGTTCTTAATGTGCTACTAATTTAAGTAATCCTCTGTTTTCTTAATTTTTTATTTTTATTTTGGAGAAGGGTTGGGAGAACTTAGAGAAGCTTTAGTGACTTATGGCAAAAAATAAAACACTATATGAAATTATACACCCGTTCTTTTATAGGGGCGATGGAAGTATGGTTTGACAACACTAAATCTGGAGACATGGAATTTTGCCATACTTTTGCCTGCCACATAATTGGAAGATTTGGAGTGTTTAAGCAAATCTTTAAAGAAATTGGCCTGACTTGAGTTTCTAGGTTTTGTTAAGAGAAGATGGGGCAATCTGTATTGTTTTTCTCAGTGTAAAGATTGGCAACTGGACTGTCCTTTAGAAACTAAAGTGATAAATCCTGTGAGTGTATTCATCAAAAATAAGCATTTCTGTTGGAACTTATGAAGTAACATGGCTTATTCATTTGCTTTTATGGATGATTTAAGCTAGGATTGCCAAAAGTTGCTACAAATGTTCCAACAATCTTCTAAACCTGAGTTAGTAAAAATTAAAATTTTAAGAATTGGTAGAATTTCATAAAGTATTTTAAAAACTTGTTTCCTGGTTTCTAGAGTTTCTGTTCTGCTCTGAATTTTGAAAATCTAGGAATGCATTTTCAAATCAGAATCATTTTTTTTCTTTGAATTTATTTCATTACTTGAAGTGAGCATATCATTTTTTAAAATTATTTTTTATTAGGGAGTTTTGGGGAATAGTGTGTGTCTCCAGGGCCTATCAGCTCCAAGTCGTTGTCCTTCAATCTAGTTGTGGAGGACGCAGCCCACCATCCCACGTGGGAATTGAACTGGCAACCCTGTCGCCAAGAGCTCGTGCTCCAACCAACTGAGCCATCCGACGGCCCCTCTGAGCGGCAGCTCCTTGTCTTCAGTCTAGTTGTGGAGGGCGCAGCTCACTGGCCCATGTGGGTATCGAACCGGCAACCCTGTCACCAAGAGCTCGCGCTCTAACCAGCTGAGCCATCTGGCTGCCCCGAGCGTATCATTTTAAATCTTCATTATTTTGTCATATCTTTGGTAAAGTTGTACCCTTTTCCAAAACAAACATTTTTTTAAAAAACTTCTTTCTAATTTACTTAGGACTTCCCTATTTCTGAAGACTTTAAAACTGTAGAGTGAATATATGGAAATGATTGTACTTGAATTTGAAGAACAGAAGATAAATAGAAGGCAGTATGATGAATAATTTCTTTAGTTAGGAGGTACATATGAAGAGGAAAGCATTCACTTGATGCGCTGAATGAAAAATAAGGAGACCATCTCTGGGATGACATCAGAAAGTTGAGTGATGATACTTCGTCGTCTCCAGCTAGATACTGGAACACTCACAAATATAATTTTGAATCAAACTGAAAAGTGAATCAGTTTTTTTTTTTTTTAACATAGCAATGTATCATGGCCCTTGTAAAAACAAAGGTGGTAGCATAATGTTAACTGTTTGAGACTGTCAACCAGTAGTTAATAGAAAATGAGAATTCTGTTTGAAGTTAGATTCATGATTCCATTCTTCTACTTACAGAATTAAGCTCAGAAAATTGTATGTGCTTTGTGATAGGTAGTGGGTGAAATAGCAGTTAACAAAATACAGAATCTGTTCCCAAAGACCTTGAAGTCTAGTGGAATGGTTTTCAATCTGGGTCTGAACTGGAATCATCTGGAAAGCCTAAGAACATAGGTTCCGAAATTGGAATCTCCAGGAGAGTGGGACCCTGGCACCTATATTTCTATCTTCATTATTTTTTATAACTCGTTAGTGTGGAAGTTTTCAAACATCTACTAAGTACAGAGACTAGTATAGTAAACTACTTGTACTCATCAGTCAGCTTCAACAATTACCAATTTATAGCTAATCTTATTTCATCTATATCCCTACCTTCTCTTCTGCCTTGAGAACTTTGAGGCAGATGCTATATATCATTTAACTTCACTTGTAATGAGGTTAAATGAAGTCACTTGAAATTTTCTTAAACAATCATTCCTTAATATCAAATCCAGTCAATGTTCAAATTTCTCCTGTTTTCTTAATGTGTTTTTTAAATGAGGATCCAAATAAGGTCCATATGTTTCAATCAGTTGATATGTCTCTTAGGTCTCATAATTTATAGGTTTCTTTCTCCATCACTCTTTTTTCTTGCAATTTATTTGTTGGAGAAACTGAGTGGCTTATCCATAGAACTAACTACAGTTTATATATTGTTGATGGTGAATCTTTGTGGTGATGTTCAGCATAGTCTTCTGTCTCCTGCATTCGGGAGTTAGAAGGCTTTTTTTGGCAAGACGACATCATTGATGGTTATCTGTCTTTTTCAAGATGCTCATACTATCAGGTTGTCTGGGGGCTTTGTTTTGCTTTTTGGTTTTTTTTGTAACATTAGTGGCCCTTGCTGCTCAGTGTCTAGATTTCTTAATTCATGAGAAGTTGCAAAATTGTGGTAGACCAAATTCTATCATTCCTTGATTTGTTAGAGTGTTTTATAAAGGGAAATTTTGCTTCATTTATTATCTGGTCCCCCCATGGTACAGTTTGTATAGGAGAAGCAAGATACACTTTTAATTCTTTCCCTTTACTTACCTTTATTTTTTAAATAATGAGTTGTTTCACTGGTCCTCCAAAAGTGACCAATAAGGTGCTTTTTTAGTATCATTGTGAACAAATTTGATGTACGCATTGCAGTTATTGTTATCTCTGTTGATCTTTAATTGTCCATCTTTGACCAATCTCTTTACATTGGCTTCCAAGCATGTGTGTGTGTGTGTGTGTGTGTGTGTGTGTAAATTATTATTTTTGTAGCTAGCAGTGTTTATTGTTAAACCACAAAAAGAACCTCTGGGAAGGGTTTCTACTTTAATGCCTTACTTTCTAGAATCAGTGTTCGCAATGGAACGTTAGAGAGACAATATTTCCTTAATTGAACATTGATGACATTTGTGGCATAGTATGTATTATGGAAAATTGTTTAAAATGTGTCCTCATTTTTATTTCTTAAAACTCTTCCCTCATCATTCATTCATTCCTTTATTCATTCTCTGGGCATTTGTAGGTCTCTAATATGTGTAGACCCTGGAGATACATGAGTAAGACACCACCTCTCTGCCCAATGAGTGCTTGTGAGATTGTTTACAGATAACTACAAGTTTGTGTTGTCATTAAAATGACAGTGATGTAGGGATTCAATGCAGGAAGGGAAGTGCTGTCAACTCACATTCTCACATAAGCTGGCACATTCATTTATATAGTCCCTCAGTTTGCTTATTTTGTCGCACCTATTTAATAGTTTGGTGGTGATGCTAAGAGATAAGACTCCATATTGAATCTCAGTACTAATAGAAATGACGTCCACTGAATAGACAGTGTCACTGCATTTTACTTATTCAGCATTCACAATCTCTGTGATCCATCACAGAGATTCCTGTGTTACTTCACATGTGAGAGGGGGAGGGTCCTTCATGACCCTATTTTACATGGAATTGTTCCTAATTTGGATAGTAACGGGAAGTGGTATGAATAGTGGGGATTTGTCTTGATGCTTAGAATAGTGTCAGCACACTCATCTACTTGTTAAAAGGCAGATTCTGAGTCATAAGTAATCTATGGAGACACGTTAAGACCAGATATCCTGGTTTTCATCCAAATCTTCCCATTAGATTTAGCATCTATTAATGATTCTTGCCTGAACCAATCTTTACTGGGATAGTTGCAAAATGTTGATTTTTGCAACTCAGGTGCACCCCGACCGTGTATCAGTCTGCCTTTGGTGTTCTATTGTAAGCAAGAGCCCTCCCTTCTCCCTTGTTGAATAGTTCTCAGTGCGTTTTTTTATGGTTTCTTCTAGAAAATTGACTCCGTTCTTTGAAAATAATACCTCAGAATTACGAGTTTGAAAGCGTTCCCCCCAACCTGAAAGATTATTTTTCCATTTTCATACAATACAGTAATTTGTAGAAACAAGGCGGCCTCAGAGAAATTGTGTGACAGTTCGATGGTCTGGGGGTTCCAACCTCATGAACCAGCCTCAGCTCTGTGGGAAATCGTTGTGGACCAGGAATTAGGCCAAAAGCAGTTTCACCTTCCTACACTGAAGCCTTTGGGGGAGTCTGCTCCTTATCCCATTTATTCTATTTTAGTCACAATTCAAGTGTGCTTAATTATGCAGTTAATTGCTTAGGACACTTATTAAAAAGCACATAATTAGAAAAGGGGAGTGGGAAGAAGGCCTGGGACAGGCAAGTGACTGATGGTCCAATGAAAGGGGAAGGACAGGCAGACACGATCGGCGCTCAGGGCCCACGGCCTGTTCACGTAACTAACTTTCGTGGTGGTGATGAATGGTCCTTACATCAAGAGAAGGTTTAATTATGCTCAGTCTGCTCTGTTTAACGAGATGGACAGCTATAATACGTGAACAATGACACACAAAAATGTCATATATGTGATCTCAAACAGATTTTAAATATAGGACTATGTGGATTAAAATACTGGCAGGAAGTACACTGTTGATAGTGAATATCTGTGGGTGGCAGGATTGTAGGTGATATTTTTCTTTTTTAAAAATAGTTTTGTGTATTTTGTAAATTTTCTACTGACCATTGAAGAGGTTCAGAATATGCCACCCCTAAATCTGCTACTTTGGCATAAAGATTATTTGGAGCTAAAGACAGCTGAGAAAGAACTAGACAAAAACTCTGCCCTCCCTTCTCTACCAGGCAGGGGGCAGGATGATTCTTAATTGCCCGAGACAACTCTAGACTCTAATCTGTACAGAGCAGGTACTAGAGGGATCTACACTACAAACCTTACTAGCTCTTACCTTCCGTTAGTTTCCCCCATATATTTACCCTCCCACAATTTGCCACCTCTAGATGTGCACAGTCCCTTTCCTTTGTCTTGTCACTTCTCCACAAAATGTACTGTTCTTTTGTTAAGATGCTTTATAAGCCCAGCTTTTAACTGGCCCCTTTGGTTACTCATCACTGCGTTCTCCTGTGTGTATGCAAGATACACAAGTTAATCAGCTTCTGTTTGTTTTTCTCTTTTCCCTTCTCTTTGTTTTCTCATTGATCTGTCTGAAGTCTAATTTTTAGAGCCTCTGCCAGTGAACTAAGATGGGTTTGTTTTTCCTGTCCTACTTTTTTTTTTTAGGTTACCTTGCATGCTAAATACTTTAAAAGATATTTTACACATTCAGAGTACTTCTTGTTCAACTCCTGGTCTTTTGATAATTAATTTTTCTCACATTTTGATTTTGCCTTGGTTAAAAATGATCAGCTAATACTTTTGTAAGAGCTGTCTGAGAAGTCCTACCTGTGATGTGTGCTGACTCTCGTGTGTGGTGCTTTTCTTAGCACTGGTAGGTTAGAAGCCTCCACTCTTGTTAGTGGGCTTTAGCTGTGACAATCCTGAGCTGTCGCGTTGTCCCCTAGAGAGGTTGTGTTTAGTGCTCTGCCTCTTCCTCCAGCATTACCGTCAGCCTGGGATTACTTTTCATGTTTTTTCTTGGCTTTGGACAAGTGCTGTGCTTACGGATTTTCAGAGCTCAGGTAGACAGTCTTTCTCATCATCTTCCCCTGGTGGTGGAAGATGTTTTTCTGGTCCATTTTTTACCTGCAGGTGTGTCTTCCTTCCAGGGTCTTGGCTTCTCAGGTCTCACCTGAGAAGAGGCCTCAGTTCTGACTCCCGCCTGGTACAGGGCTCTTGTCCCAGCCTGTGTGTTTGTTAAATCCTATGTCACCGAGGGGAGCAGCCGTCCAGGACTCCAGAACGGTCGTCAGCTGTTACTGCTCTGATTTCTTTTCTCCCAGCATGGGGATTTCGTCCTTTCTTCTGAGCTTGCCTGTGCGTGTAAGAGAACGTCTCCAGCTTGGAAGCCTACCGAAACCACCTGGGAAGCTTTTAGAGGTTGCCATGCCCAGGGTGCATCCCATACCAGTTTCATCAGCATCTTTGGGGTGGGGCTCAGGCATCAGGATGGTTTTAGAGCTTCCCAGGTGATTCCATTGCGCAGCTGAGGATGGGAACCACTGATTTAAAAAGATGTTGTTTTATGTTACCCAGTGATGTGTGTTTGTGTGTGCTGTGTGTATTTATTTATTTTTCTAGTGGGGGTATTTTCAAGTGACTGTGTCAGAAGTAAAGGAAATAGGAGCTCATCATGTTGTAATTAGAAAAAAAAATCCTCTTAAAATTAGATAGGAAGGAAACCAACTTTTATTAAGTTCCTACTGTGTGGTCGGCACTGTGCTTAGGTGTTTCACAGGTTATCTCGTATTAATACTCAGAAAAATCCTGTAAGGTTGCTGGTGGTTTACTAGTTTTTGCAGATAAGAAAAGTGGCTTAGAGAAACTGAAAAGCTAGTTCCAGTCACGCAGCTCACGTGGCAGAGCTGGACTCAGGCCCATGTTCTTTTTCCTTCCTCTGTGGAATAAAGAGATTTTCCCATACAGATTATTTAAAATGAAACTTGGCATTTGGGTTAGAGTAAGTTCCAGGTAGTATCTGTCAAATTTACTTATTCAGAATACCTTATCGTCCAGGGGTGGTCTGTCTCACTTCTGATGAGGTTAAACTGATTTTGACTAATAAGATTGCTATTTTAGAAAAGTTGAACTCATTTCAGTTCATCACTTTAACTGTACTTGAAGTAAAGAATTTATTAATAGTTCTTCTTTTAAGTATATCGTGTGTCATGAAGTGGGGGGAACTCATTATGAAAAATGCATGTACTTATCCCTCTTCAGATCACCTCCTAGTCCCCATGGAGGGCTCTGTGAGTGGGTGTGTGTTTGGAGGGAGAGGTACAGGGAGTGTTAGAGTGAGAACACAGAGCGCGTGAGGTCCCCGAGTCCTGAGGTTGTCTGTGATTCTTGATGACTCCAGATAGGGGTAGGAAACTCGGGCTCGGAGCTCTTTGGTGGCTTCACCTCGGGGAAGCCATGTTGAGGATATATTGACCTTTGTGGCAGGCGGTCACCCACCCGCCCTCATGATACAGGTGTGGAATGCCTATCCCCTCTGTCGGCTTGCCTTCGCTCTGGCTCTGCTGTGGTTAAACGACTTCCAGAGCTGCTGGTGGACTTTATCGCTGCCTGAAGCCTAGAAGAACGATTCTCTGTTGGAATGTCTGGGTTGGGCTTTTCTGGAGCGTATGGATTTCAGTTGGGTAGAAACCACAAACCACCCCTAAATTTCTGTCTTTGTCATTGGCAGCTCTTCAACTGGGTATTTCTGTCCGTGTGTCGCAACCTCAGGAAACCAGCAGGATGGCTGCAAACAAAAGTAAGAGCCAGAGCTCCTTGGCCCTTCACAAGGTGATCATGGTTGGCAGTGGAGGGGTTGGCAAGTCGGCTCTGACACTTCAGTTCATGTATGATGAGGTAAGACACGTCAGGCACAGGCTGCCTTTGTCCTCGAGTCTGCTTCAGCAGTGTCCCTTCTCCAGTGGTGTCCGTGTGCCCGTTCTGCCATGTGCATAGAGGACCAGGGGGCAAACTCGTGCTAAGGTGGTTTCTGAATAGCTTTAGAAGGGGTCTAACCAGCATAAGGTCTGGGTTGCTGATTTTCAGTAAGTATTTCAACTCTGGCTGGGATGTGAGGGGCCCTTCTAGCATTATTTCCATTGTTATACTTTGAGCTGTCTTTCTAACAAGAGCAAGAGAGGAGGGAGGGACCTTTGTACAGATATTTCTAAAGAACAGGTCTGATACCTAGTTTTGTGAGCGTCCATTTGGGGAGCTATTGAAAGGGAGAGCTACTGATGTTCATTGCAGCTTTGTTTACGGTGGCCAAGACATGGAAACAACCAGTGTCCTTCGATAGATGATTGGATAAAGAAGATGTGGTATATATACACAACAGAATACTACTCTGCCATAAGAAAAGATGAAATAGTGCCATTTGTGACAACAGGATGGCTCTTGAGATTATTATGCTAAGTGAAATAAGTGAGACAGAAAAAGTCAAGAACCATATGACTTCACTCATGTGGGATATAAAACTGAAAACAACAAAGTAATAAGACAAATAAACAAAAACTCATAGATGCAGATAATAGTTTAGTGGTTACCAGAGGGTAAGGGGGGAGGGGATGGTAGATGAGGGTAAAAGGGATCAAATATATGGTGATGGAAGGAGAGCTGACTCGATGGTGAGCACACAATGTGATATATAGGTGATGTATTGCAGAATTGTACAGTTGAAACCTATATAATTTTACCAACCATTGTCACCCCAATAAATTTTAATTAAAAAAAAAAGAAAAGGGAGAGCTAAGTTGTCATAAGACTTAACGTTTTCTCAACAGATAGACCTCAGGTTCTCTCTAGTTCTCTGCAGTAACAAAGTGAAGACTGCACCATCCTAGCCCAAAATTGCCATCACTCAATGTATATAAGGTAACTGGTGCTGAGTCCAGTATGACAATAGAGTTGATTCCTGTGGCAACGAATGTCCCTTCTTGATGGCCATCGCTGGTATTACAGGCAGAGTATTCCGATTAGAACTTAAACATCAGAGCCTCTCACTTGCATCATATTTCCATGTGGTCATGTGCTTTACAAAATTTGCGAAAGAACCACAGTTTTTGGTTAAGATCATTATCTCTTTCCACTAGACTTTCTGTCCAAATTCCTCTTACGTTGGGAGGTGTTGGAGTGGCCATGGGCATTTTTGGCATCTAGTTGAGGGAAGTTGAATTAAGGATACGTGGAGTTGGGGATTAATGGTATCCACTTCTGTGGTTTGGAGTCACTTTGGACCTGGGGTCCAAACCAGCCATGTAGGAATGGCTTCTGGGAATATTCCTCCCGAGCGCTGCGCTGACTCACCTGCATTGTGATGTGAGGCGCAGCGTCAGGGGTGTAGCTTGGTACGAACATTGCCAGTGCACCTGGCACTGAATGTGTGGGCTGTGGAGGAGAAACAAGCGTCGAAACAAATGGAGCTAAAAACTGGAAAGTCCTTCCAGATCTTACAGGGAAGCACAATAGAGATATCCTAAATTTGACGACAGTCCTAAAACTTGCATTACTAGTAATGTCAAGTAGTTGTGAAGCTGAAAAAAACCTTTCTAAACTATCACTAAAAAGAAATGTGGATCAACTAGGCTAGAGGAAAAACTAAATGATTTTTTTAAATTCTCTATAGGAAATATTTCAAAATCATTGACATATGACAAGATAATCAAAGAATATATAGCACACACAAAAAAATAGGAAGGTATTCTAGAGGTATGGTCATTAATATACCAGGCAGTTAATTAATAAAAATGTTATTTTTGCTGGATTTTGTGATATTTGTGTTAATTTTCTATTGCTGTATAACAAATTACCACAAGTTCAGATGCTTAAAACAACACATACTTGTTCTCTGCGGTTTCCGGGCGTCAGGAACCTGGCATGGCTCAGCGGGTGCCCTGCTCAGGGTCTCACAAGGCTATAGTCAGGCGTCAGCTGTGGCTGTGCGCACAGCTGAGGCTCCGGTCCTCTTCTAAGCTCTCCGGTTGCTGGCAGGTGTAGGACGGAGGCCCAACCTCCTAGAGGCCGCCACAGGGCCTGCTACCAGGCCCTCCCAGAGGTATTCATAGCATGGCCGCTTGCTTCTTCAAGGCCAGCAGCAAAGTCTCTGCTTAGCCAAGACAGAGTCTCACATAAGGAAACGTAGTCATGGAGTAATCTCATGTCCGTTGCCATATTCTGTTGGTTAGAAGCCGGTCACAGGATTGTCTGCGATCAAGGGAAGGGCATCGTCCAAGGCTATGACTCACGGAGGGCCACCTGAGGGGGTGTGCACCACAGTATGTGTCCATCTGAAAAACTGTGTAATGGATTTTGATTTCTCCTTCTAGATATTCACTTTTCTATCCAATATTTGTAATTTTGTATTTTCTTAAAGAGGGGCCCCAAGATGAATAAGCTTCAGACTGAAACCTTGATGGTCTGAGTCATACCAGGCTATATTGTAGAATGAGAAACTTTTGTTTTCGCTTTTTTCTAAAGAAAGAAATGTTTTGTTTTTTGTTATTGTTGTTGTTTTAAATTTTATTGGGGAATATTGGGGAGCAGTGTGTTTCTCCAGGGCCCATCAGCTCCAAGTCATTGTCCTTCAATCTAGTTGTGGAGGGCACAGCTCAGCTCCAAGTCCAGTCGCTGTTTTCAGTCTTTAGTTGCAGGGGGCGCAGCCCACCATCCCAGGTGGGAATTGAACTGGCGACCTTGTTGTTAAGAGCTCGGGCTCCAACCAACTGAGCCATCCAGCTGCCCGAAAGTTTTAAATTTTGAAGTCGTATTTATGTATTATTTTTTTGTTGCTTTTGATGGTGTATCTTAAGAATGCATTGCTAAATCCAAGGTCATAAATATTTACACCTATGTTTTTTTCTAAGAGTGTATAGTTCTTGCACTTATATTGGGTCTTTGTTCCATTTTGAATTAAATTTTGTATGTGATGTGAAGTAGGGATCAAAATTTGTTCTTATGCATGTGGAGATCCACTTCCATATACCAGCACCAATTCAGTTTTAACAGCACATTCACTACTGTCATTAATTTAGTCTTTTCTGAATCATTAAGGTAATTATTTGTTTGGTGTATAATATAACATAAAGACAATAGCTTTGAAATATTAGTATCATTATTACTAAATAATACAAGCACTGAAGGAAGTTTACCATTTCTTGGAAATTTTTTTGTCCTTAGTGTCTTTTAGTGAGATGCATTCTATCAAAACATTCTGTTCTGAAGTCTCTGGAAATAATTCTATGTGGCTACATTACCCATTTAATATTCATTTAGTTTCACTTACTTTAGTTTTTTTGTTTAACAGCTTTTGAATTTGTTTTGTTTGTCCTTCCTTCCAGGGTGATTTTTGGCACATATATAAATACATATATCCCTATACATACATATATGGATATATATATGGATATATATGTATGGATATATGCATGGATATATGTATTTATATATGTGCCAAAACATGCTCATTATATATATGTGTGTATATGTGTATATATATTACATATAGATGTATATGTATGTAATATATATCTTATTTTTTATTCTCCTGCTTTCCTTGTACAAACAGTGGGCTGTTATATTTTGGATATCTTTACATATCAGTACATAATGTTCTTGCTCATTTTTAATAGCTGCATGGTATTCCATTATGTGGGTTCCTGTTGCTGGGCACTTGGGTGGTTTTTAATCTTTTGCTATTACACACAATGCTACAGTGAGTAACCTTGGATGTTCTCATGCAGGTCTTTCTGTAGATTAGGTTCCTAGTTGCAGGATGGCTGAGACAGAGGACAAGTGCATCTCTCGTTGTATTAGGTGTTGCCATATTCATGTCGGAGGACTGCGCTGTTCCCCACGCCCTCTAGCCATGTACAAGGCTACCTTTCCCCCAGGGTCTGTGGTCACACTTGGGGATATTTGCTGTTCTGGTAGGTGAAATGCAGTATCGCAATGCAGTTACAATTTTTGTTTTCTTTATTAGTGAGGATGAACACCTTTTCATATATTTAACATCATATGTACTTATTTTTCTGTGAATTGCGTATTGTTTCCCAGTGGATTGTTGATTATTTTTTCCCCTTTCCCTGTTTCTAGAGACTGTTTGTATATAGCTCTTGGTGACATGGCTTCAATATTTTCCTTGTTCATCATTTGTCTTTGTTTATGATGCGTGTGCCAAACAGAAGTTTTTCTTTTTGTTTGTTTCTTTTTTATGTAGTCTAATTTATGAATTTTTTTCTTACATGGCTTCTGGATTTTGAGTCATAGTTAAAAAGGCCTTCCCCACTTCAAGGTAATAAAGGGATTTCACCCACATTTTCTCCTAGTACTTGAGGGTTTTATTTTTCACATTTAATCTTTGACCCATTTGGAGTTTATCATGTATAGTTATTTAAACCTCTTGTATCTCTTGCCAAGTAACTTTTCAGATGGCTTGTATACTTCTGTTGATTATGAATAAGAGTTCCTCTTTCGCACCCTTGCCAGTGTTTGTATTAGAATTTTTTACTGACAACAGTATTGCCCAGTGTTCTGCTCTGTGCTTGGCTCCCTCATCTGTAACATAGGATATCTGCTCTTGTTTAAAAACAAAATAAAAAATGGTAGAACAGAGAGCAGTAAACAGAAGTGTTCTATACGGAGTTATTTTTATTTCATGGTGCTGCACACATAGCATGATAACTTCAGGCCCTCGTACCACTCAGCTGGCAAAGCAGGCAGAGTTCTCAAATGCTGATATTTGTTTTTGTGGCAGATTTTATTCCCCTTAAAACTTTGTTAATTTCTGATAATGCTGTTTATTTCCACAGTTTGTGGAAGACTATGAACCCACCAAAGCTGACAGTTACCGAAAGAAAGTAGTTCTCGATGGAGAAGAAGTCCAGATAGACATTCTGGACACCGCTGGACAAGAAGACTATGCAGCCATTCGAGACAACTACTTTCGGAGCGGGGAGGGTTTTCTCCTGGTGTTCTCAATTACAGAACATGAATCGTTTACAGCAACTGCCGAATTCAGGTATTTCAGAAATAGCTTCCAGCCCCCAGCAGGCATTTTGCCTTCCTTTCTTGTGACTTGGCTTCCAAGGAATTTGGGGCTGAGCATTGTGGTACGTAGAAGGTTGAGCTTGTGATTAGGAAGAATCTGTCCAAAGAATTTTCTGGAGCTTTTTGAATCTTGGCACATCGTAGTCCCCCATTTGTTTTAATCTCTTTGGACTTCCCTTTTTTATAATAGTTTCTGACTATAAATTACCTTAAGATTCTGTTGCCCCTAAACAGGACAAAGCCATTCTGTGTAGTCAAGAACCTGTCGTTCTGTTTTCATATAAATCCTGAGAGACAGTGATTGGTAAGAGTTAACCATCTTTTATCTTTTTCATAACTTTGCTGGAAAAGTAATGAGTTTGATCTATTTTGAGGTTTATGAGACATTGTCAGCAGAGTGAAAGATGTGAGTCAGAGGGACCATTTGCTGCAACCGTAAGGTAGAAAGAACCAGGCAGATCTGGGTTTGAATCTCTGCCCTGCCATTGACCAGTTTGGTGACTCTGGGAAGGTTTATTTAGCATCAGAGATGCTGTTTCTTTATCTGAAGATGCGTTTGTTTTTGTTTATTGGTGAAAGCAATGAAATGTTGCTTAAAATTATGAATTCCGTAAGGGCAGGAACAGTAGCCACCCTTCATTGTGTCGTATCCCCAGGCCTTCTCACATGGTCACATGGTCCTTACATAGTGAGCGGAACACTCACTGCTATAACCCATTGGAAAATGTGCTACTTGGGGCGGCCGGTTTGCTCAGTGGTTAGAGCGCAGTGCTCATAACACCCAGGAGGCCGGTTTGATTCCCACACGGGCCAGTGAGCTGCGCCCTCCACAACTAGATTGAAAACAACGATTTGACTTGGAGCTGATGGGTCCTGGGAAAAAAACACACTGTTCCCCAATATTCCCCAAGAAAAATTAAAAGAAAAAAAAGGAAAACGTGCTAGTTCATATACCTTAAGTTTATTTTGTTATAAGGAAATAGTGAGCCATTAGGCATACTTCTTATGGGAGTTCTAATGGGAAGGATATCTTTCTCTTTACCCTGTAAGCTTCCCATTTGTCTTACACCATTGCCATTTTAAATCTATCCTTATAAACATCTGTCCAGATGACTTTTTATTTTAAGAACCAGATCTAGAGTCTAAAGGAACTAAAAAAAAAAACCGAACAGTAATTTTTTTTTTATTCTTTAGTAAGTTTGTCAGAAATTAAGGTGAAAATGAGGAAGCTAAATATCCCCCTAAGATTTGGAGGGAGGCCGGAACGGGCCAGAGAGGCCTCAAGGGGTGAACTGCCGTAACCCAGCAGAGACTTGAAAGTGGGGTATCAGTTCTCTGAAACCATAGTGTGCGCGCTGTGATGATCTGTCAAATGACTAGGGCTCCGTGTGAGAAGTCCTAATTCTTACACGTCTCTGACATACCTAGAGACTTCTGTATGTGGATGTGGCCCATGGATTCATAACTGTGTTTGCGGCTACATGACCCTGTTTTATGCCTCCCTGAGGTAAAACAGGACAGGTGCAGACACTGCCTGATTTTCCTCCTGTCCTGAGCCGCTTCATTTCCTGTTGCCCTTTGACTCATCAATAAACGAAATGTTGGGCAGTAGAAGAGTCATCTCCAGGGTATAGATGGTTCCACCCTGTCCTGTCCTTCCAAATCACCACACACACACACACACACACACACACACACACACACACACACGTGCATACATGCATGTGCATGCGCACACTCACGGATAATATGCATTCCCATAGAGTTGGAACAGAGTCTCATCTCATCTTAGGAGAAGGGTTTTGGTTGTGATGAGAGAAGAGGGATCCTTAGAAGGAAAAGGACAGGACCACCTAGAAGGAAAAGGAAGGGAAGCTTCTTCTTCTGACTTGAACCCTGACATTTAGATACAGGTCTCAGCGCTGTCCAGCTTTCTCATGTCATTGGAATCAAAAGAATGGAGGTAGATTATCTGAGCCTTTGTGGTTAAACTCAGTCACTTTACTTTATGCCTGTTAACAGTTTTAAAATAGAGCATTTCTGTGTTTATCGTCCAAATGGAAAGATCCCAATATAAAACAAAATGTTAATACACTCTTAGCTTGACACTTTTCCTGGGCATACTCCATAAACTAGAGAGAAGGGTTTGTTACAAGAGACCAGAACTTGGTACTCCCATGTTTGGATCAATGTGTTTAGTAAAGAGGTGATTTGACACGCCTCTGGAAGTCGAGTGAGCCAGAAAGCTATCAGTTTTTGTGTTTATAGTTTATGTTGATCACATAACTTCTGAATATAGTGTGCTGTTTGACCCTTGTTGAAATATATGGGCTAGCAAAGCTACTTAGAGGCAGTTTTCAATTACCTACTTGCTTTTCTTCTTTTCGTTTTTCTTAAAATATTTGATATCTGGTACATCAGTTGACTATATGGAAAAACTTTTTAATATTTTTATTATTATGAAATGTTATCCTATATCACATAAAAATCAGTGCCGATCTCCACCAAATACATTTTTAAAGGGATCTCTTTTTGGAATGTATTTGAATGTAGAAGTAGAAATGTCCCTACTAGATCAAAATAGTGCAAATGGAATAATTTTTTTAAATATTTGGTTTTGATTAATAACTTTATAGAGTTGATTATTTTTAGTGGAGGTTAAATTTAATGTTCTTTCAGAGGGGATACTTTTGAAGTACTTTTCCATAGGCCTTGCAGTATTTCCTTTCATTTTTTTGGTTCACTTTGTAGTAGAAAAATAATGCACATTAAACACAATTACTGTCTAACACAACAGTTCCCCACCATTCTGTGGCCTGTAACATTTACTGTGTCTAAATGGAAACCCCAGTAGGGGGTGGGTGGAGGGGACAGGTGCGTACACACATAGATAAAATTGAAACAGAAGTATCACAAAACCATACTTACTTTAGAGGTAGAGGTTCCCTCTGATGTTCCTTTTTTATGCTATTGCAGTGAGAAAAAAAATTGCTGGTTGTGACACACTAAATTGATTTCAAGATATGCTAATAGACTGCACACACCATCTTCCATATGAAAAACAGTGGATTTCATAGCTTTTATTCTCACAAAGAAATTATACCATTTTTTCAAGGGGACTATTAAGCATATAATATTTATCATATTATATGATACTTCTTTCAGTTTGTTTTGATCTCAGAGGTCCCCGGGACTTTTTTGTTTTTTTACCTAAGCATAAACTGGGGACCCTGTTGACATGCAGAACCTGGGCGCCCACCCAGACATTTCCTTACTCCCGCAGGGCTACTGTGGGGCCCAGAAGTCTATATTCATGAGAAGCACGCCAGGTCATTCTCAGAATCAGACTTTGAAAACCCTTGTCTCGTTTATGACAGGATCTGGGGAGTACCTCCGTCCTTGGGACATGCCCTGAGAGCAGCAGGTTCTCCTTCTGCCTTTGGAAAGCCTTTCATTTTAGATGCTTTATTTTTGATGTAACGCCTTAGGGAACAGATCCTCCGCGTTAAGGCTGAAGAAGATAAAATTCCATTGCTCGTGGTGGGAAACAAGTCGGACTTGGAGGAGCGGAGGCAGGTGCCGGTGGAGGAGGCGCGGAGTAAGGCGGAGGAGTGGGGCGTGCAGTACGTGGAGACCTCGGCCAAGACGCGGGCCAACGTGGACAAGGTGGGCGCGCGCCGCGTGCTTCTTGGAAACAGACTTGAGAACCAGCAGAACGCAGACGCCTGCTCTGTTTGGTTTTAAGGGAACCATTTATGGAAACTAGAGGAGGACTGATTTTTTTTCCAGCTGTACGTCATTATAGTGAGAAGCACGGGGAGGGTTTGACCCCGGATTTAAAACAACCCAGACCCTTTTCAGTTTGTCACCAGCCTTGTTAGAGTATGCTTAATGTCACCACAGCCCTTGGAAGTACGGTGAGATGAGGTCCTTGGTTTGTAAAGACTGGGCTGGAAGGATGGACATAAATATAGCAGGTCCTCAAATAACAGTTTCCTTCAGTGTCCTTTTGTTATAACATTGCTGAGATGCCATAGGCACTTAACTCTTGTTTATACCAATTAGCCTGTGGTAAAATTGGTTTAGTTTGCTTAGGGTCGCAGAACATACGAGTAGCCACAACATTAAGCGAGGACTTGGCTGTAGCCTCCCGTCCTCTCTCATGTTCCATAGCTCGTGGTTCTTCAGGCGCAGGGCTGGGGGTGCCGGCTGCTGCTGGGGAGTCCCCCAAAGGAAAAAGGCTTGTCTTCATTTTTCTCTCATTGAGTTATTGGTTAGATTTGTTTTTTTTCACCTTATCGTCCACAGGCAGAGCAACATGTTCTGTCTCTAGGATTGAGTCTCTACATAGTATTTACCCTCAGGAATCAACTCTCCAGAGATTTCTTTTCTCTCCCTTACCAATCCCCAGCGTACTTTCTCACTCAAATCTCAGAAGCTAATGAAAGGATGACGTTGATATTGATGAGCGTTGACAGTTTGAGAATCCACCTATCAATGACTGCGATCGTTAGATCTTTTTTGAAAAAATTTAGCCTCAAAATAGTTGTCATACAGCTAAAACAGACAACCTGAAAATGAGGCTTTCCCTGTGCCTTCACCTTGCTCATCAGCTCTTACTTCATAATTGATACTCTTGTAAAATCTAAACCCATTTCTCTTCGGCAGCCATGCAGTGGGTATGTCTGCTCTGCGTCATGCAGAATCAGCGTCTGAATCCTCCAGTCAGCCTCTCATGTCTCTTTCTTATGGCGAAAAAATTCTCCTTTACCTCTTACCTAAAGAGGGAGAGGTTTATAACCAGCTTTCCTTTAGCTTGAAAGGCTACAAAAGGAACATTGGTATTTACAATGTTGTTTTAGAAGGGGTTCAGTTTAGAAACACTTTGGCAGCACCTACAGCGTAATCTGTTTAGTTGTAGCCTGCAGTGTAATGTGTAGTCACTTGTCAGCCACTTTTTCTTCGTTTTATTATCTCAACTCTTATGTTGATTCTTATGCTATTCCAAATCTCTTTCTGTCAAATTGTTTCCTAGCTGTAGAAAACACAGGAAATCTAGACATGTATTTCATCTTCAACAAAATCAGGCAGGTCTTCTCAGCATGGAACTGCATTGTTTTGATGGATGGTTCTGTTGCACAGTGGCTCGCCATCTCCCCTTCCTTCTCTCGACCAGCTTGACCTGCCAAACAGGAACCAGCAGAAACTTATGACTGGCAGCATTGTGTTCATTTGTAAACAATGTACACGAAAGGAGATTGTTGATAAGATCAGCCGATGAACAACTTTGTCATCGTTTTAAGTTGGACACACTCCATTACCCTCCTCCTGACTTTTGCTGTTAGAACAGAAAGAAAAACCTGTAACATATGAAGCGCTTCACTGTTACTGTTATGGGTGGGGTGCTTTCCTGAGAGGCTGGAGAAAAGGGGGTGCTTAAGTTTAGAGGGGGCCCTTTTCTGAGCCCTGAGCTGGTGGGAAATGCTCATGAAGTCCCACACAGAAAGCTTGATCTTGCTTTCTACTAAGAAGGTATGTCTTGAAAATAAAGGGAGCTTGTGGTTTTGTGTGGCCGTCCAAAGATAAAAGCCTACATTCCGCTCTCCCACTTTCAGTCTCCGTCATTCTCTAGGAGAAATCTCAAATGTTTCTTTGTAGGAGGCATATTTTGTCTGCTTGAATATAGACAGTACTTTGGCATGATTCTGGCACCAGAGAGTAAAACCCAAACTATTGTGACAAATGATGATCGTATCTAAGTAACACTGGCATCCAGAGGACAAGTCTCGGCAGTTCTTGATAAGGTTTCTTTCAGCTGACACAGCAGGGAATGGAGGAGAGGTTGTTCCTGAGAAGTAGGTAGGGGCATTCATGGGGAGGGGTGCCAGGACACCTCTCTCTCCCCGTTTCCCCGGCTTCTTAGTGCAGGGAGCCTTCGTTTGTTTATGGTTCTTGCCCATTTTCTTCCCTGCCAATGTGTTCCCTAGTCTGCTCTTGGGGAGTTACGCTGGGAATGCTGTCCTGTGTAATAGTGCTACCTTGACAGGGTGATAAGGATTAAATAAGAGACAGGTACTTGTATCGTCCTTTCCTTTTCTGGTGGTTGGAAATGCTAGGAAGTCTGGTTACTATTGTCGCTCTCAATGTTTGTAAATGTCATGAACTGTTGTAGATCCATTCTGTGCTGTTTTATCCTTCATCAAACTATGAGAAGAAAAGATTTTATCATTCTGAAATAAGCTGTGAGTGGTGGTAACAGTGTGATGCTTCTGTCTGTAGGTGGACTGCTTGTATGATATGAGCAGAGATGTTTATACAGTAGAATTAGAATATGTTTTTCATGTTAATTGTTCTTATTTGCTCTAGACCTTTTGTTTCTGATGACATTTGGTTTATAAAAATAACTTTGGCTTTATGCTCAGTCTAATTGCTTCATTATATCATTAAAGGCTTTTTCTTCCCTCTTCTCTTCACCCCTTCTTCCTTACGCCAGGTGTTCTTTGATCTAATGAGAGAAATCAGAGCAAAGAAGATGTCGGAAAACAAAGACAAGAATGGCAAGAAAAGCAGCAAGAACAAGAAGAGTTTTAAAGAAAGATGCTGCTTACTGTGAATGCCAAGATGCGGGAGGAAACCCGTCTCAGCTGAGGACACAGGGCGGGCGGTTAGGAGAAGACTATGGTCCGCTGCTTGGTGTGTTCCCTGCTCACCCCAACTTCATTCACGCAGACTTCTTACACGGGGAAGAATACTTGTGAATCAGTGGCTGGCAGGAGAAATACTTCCTGGACCTTATAATGGACCGGCTACTTTGTCAGGAGTTTGGGGGTTCCCTTTTTTCTCCCTCCCAGAAGTTTAGCTGCGTATATAGTGCTAGAGGTAGGAAATAGTCCAGCGTTTATTAAATGAAAGAGGACTGTCGTAGCACCTCCCCTCACCCCCGCCCCCAGTTTCATAACATTAGCATCTTTTGTTTTGAAATAAAAATGTCTTATTTTGTTAGGTTTTGGGAGAAGGGGTGGGGTAAGACTCCCCCAACCCTTGTCAGCTTAACCGTAGTACTCAGAAAAATCCATTAAACTCTAATGATGCTGAAAAATTCAAAGATTTTTTTTGGATACATTTCTTGGCAATACTCAGTGGATCTGAATCATAGCTAAAAAAAATAAATTTGAATTGGGCCAAAGAGGTCAATACCCAGCTCATAAATTTTCTCCCATATGAAAAATGTAAGTTGTATTTTTTTGTATTTAAATATTGGCCAGTGATAGGCTGTGTTGGCTATTTTCCTCCTTGTAGCATCCTGAATTTTGTGTAGGAGCTTCTTTTTAATAGACTAAGTGAAGACTCAAGAGTAGTATACTTTATAAATGATACACTTTTCTGATCAGATTTTTAAATAATTCTTTTTGCTAAATCCTCTGCTAATTGCCAGTCCTATGGGTAGGCCCCTCCTTCTCCAACCAGTAATAACACATTCTGTCCTCCTGATCAGCTTCTCTTTGCACGCTGAGGTGGGAAAACCTCTTCTTTTGTTTCTTAAAGTAGAACATGAGTTCTTCAAAAGAATGTGATTAGTTAAAATTGTATTCTACAATCATGAAGCCAGATCCTGTGCCAGACATTCTACCTCTCATAGAATTGCTGAGTAATTCTAAATTTAAAATTAGAAGTGGGAAAGGATAAGTCATTGCCCCTTTATCTCTGAGAATTGGCTGCTATTTCTAATATTTTTTTCTGAGACAGCCATATAGTTAGGAAAAGATTTTTATTGATGAGATATTGTTAATCTTTCTTGAATCGATATTCCAATTCAGCAATCAGAAAATTTTCCATCAGGAAAAGAGTGCTGTGATAAAAACCCAGCATTCACATTTTCCCCCCATTTTTCAGAAGTGACATTTTACACACAAGTGCCAAAAATGAATTGGGGTGGAGAGAACAGGAATCTTTGAAATTTATGGTTACTATAGAAATTGTAGAAATTATGAGCTGACTGGAAAACAATCTTGTATCACCTCCCAAAGAACAATGGGCTTTTGAATTTAAAAAAGCAGACAAATATACTTTTTCAGGATTTCAGCCTTTTTACTTTATCCTTTTGTCATACATGTGAAGTGCAAGTATTAAAGAAATTGACAGTATGTTATTCATAATTGTTCTTGTTTGATGTTCGGCAATAGCAGACAAACTTTACTTCAGTTAATCCTTTAAATTGGGCTGTGGGAAATAAAATGATAAGTATAAACCTTAATATTAAGTTCATCTTTCCTTTGGGAGAGATGACTACCCTTCTTAAAATTGAAAGAGTCGGAGATAATCACACTCGTGAATTTTTGACACAACCTAGTTCTTTTTATCCTAGTTTTGCCACCTGTTTGAAATCAGTTCCAGTCAAGAGTCGGTGGATTTGGAATATGTACAAATAAATTAAAGATGGTATGAATTATTTCATGCTATGGAAATTATTCTTGGTATTAGTATATGCTATTAGTATATGTCAAAAATTATATTTAACTGAATAGCAATCAGAAATGGATCTTGCTAACAAAATAATTTATACATGTGAGAGTCTTTTCCATAGAAAATTAAGGAAGAAATGTTATTTATAAACTTGAAGCATAGTTACTTGCTAAATCATTAGCTATTGTGTCCACAGCCTAGCATTGTTTTCCTAAAGTATTCGTTCTAGAAATATGCAAGCATGTGCTTTGTGTCAGGGACTATTCTGTGTGCTGGGATGCGGTGTTGAACAAGGTGGACACGCTCTCCGAGAGCTAATGCTCTAGTGAGGAAAGCTACAAATAAATGAAAACATTAGGGCAAGTGCTTTGCTGAAAATAAAACTGGGTAACATGATAGGAAATGTTTCTGGGCAGTAGAACTGCTTTCGTTTGTAAGCGTCTCCAAGGGGGTGACATTTAAGCTGAGGAAGGAGCCAGCCATGGGAGGAGCTGGTTGGTGGGTGTGGGAACCTTTCAGGCTAGAGAACAGCTGGTCCAGAGGTCCTGAGATGTTCAGGAAAAGATCCCGATGGCCAGCGTATGGCTGGAATATAATGAGGGAGAGGCAGAGTAATAGAAGATGTTACAGTCTATGATTTCATGAAGTGACGTAGGGGAAAAAATACCTTGATGTATTTTTACAAGTATCCTATTTCATCAAATCGAAGCCGCTATTGACTGTCATCATAATTTATATGTTAGGTTGGTGCAAAAGTAATTGCGGTTTTTGCAATTATTTTAAACTTTTAAACCGCAATTACTTTTGCGCCAACCTAATACAGCTAAGAAAAAAAAGCCTGTCCATTAAGTGAGTCCATCCTGATTTCAATGACATAAAAATGTGGGAAAAATGTATGCTTTAGATTAAGTGAATTAGATATAAATGTAAATGACAACTGAAATATAAAATTCACCTCTGGTCTAGAAAGTGACATGCTAAAATGCCATGGAAGCTTAACAGTGGAAAAGTATTAACAGTGGACAGATACTAATATATACAGTTAATGTTAGAGTAGTAAACTTGACTTTGATACTTTTATTTTAAAAATTCGTTAAATTGATCATAATTGTAACTGCATATGCTTTCAAATTCTAACGGTCAGAAGTGCTTGTAATGGAAGCTATCTAGTCTCGCTCTTCCCTACCCCAGGCCTGTTCCTCAAAAGTCATTATCTGACCATTTCTATTCTCAGATCATTCGTTAGGTACGCCCATATTTCTAAGTACTATTTTTATGCCATCGTTGCTTGATTTTCCATCTCAGGCATTCCCGGTGACGATTTGCTGTAGCAGATGACGATTATATCACTTGGTTCCCTCACCCCGTCCCCATTTTTGACAGTGATAATCAGTTTTTAATTCCTCTCTTGGTGACTGTTACGCTTTTTAAAACTATATTTAAACTTCTGTTTCTTATTCGGTCAACTCTTGACAGCATCTCCTGGCCCCCCACTCTGAAAGGGGAGACTATGCCACTCCTGCCCATTACCTCTGGATCTCACCTCCCAGCTTTTGTCACCTCTTCCTTCTCCGTTACAACTTTCACATTATTGAGGGAGATGGCATGAATATCCATTCTGTGACCATAACTCAAGTTTTGCTGCTCTATCTATAGATTAATTCTAAATGTTGAATACCAGTTCAACAACAATTTGATTACTATGACGCATATAATTTTGACTCATTGCCGAGCCAAGGACCTTGTGGTTAGTGCATCTCTTTCATGCCACGGTTCTGACGTTACCACACAAAAGAGCGTTCCTGGTGTCTGGTCAAGTGGGTTCTTTCTGAATCACCCCTTTTTAATTTGCTTCATCTTTAGACTATTTCCTCTGAAGTAGCCCCCACTTTCACACATTTTTCCTGAAGTTTGATTGCTCTTGTTGAGCATAATTATATGCTCTCTTCCCTGATGCCACTTTTTGTTTTCTTTCGGTGCTTAGGATCTGCTTCCCTTCTTCTGAAGACATCCTACTGAGAGCTCAGTGATGGCCTGATCTGATTCAGATTGATTGCTTTCTAGGTCTTCGGCACAGCTGCTGTACTGACATCTGCTTTCATTGGATACTTGGGTTAATTCCAGTTTCGAGTCTCACATCTTCCTTTCTTGGTTTTTACCCTCATTTTGCTGGAGTACATTTTCAGAAAGGGTGCACTAGTGGTAAACTGAGTCTCTTAGTATGTGTGGCAGGATTGTTAGTTTTCTCCTTGACTTAATTGTTCGTTTGGCTTGGAATAGAATTCTGGGTTCAGAATAATTTTTCCTTAGCTCTTGGGAGGCTTTGCTTTATTGTCTTCAAGCATCTATTGTTGCTGTTAGAACTGGTGTTATTCCAATTGTCATCCCTTTAAATGGGTGCTGTGCTTCTCCCCCCACCACTCCGGAATTGTTAGGATTTTCTCTTATCCATGGTGTCTGAAATAGTGATAGATCTAAATGTGGGCTCGTTATATTCATCCTGCCTGATACCCAGTAGAGTCTTTAAAGAAAGACTCATATCTCTTCAGCTCTAGAAATATATTTCTGAATTTCTGTGATTAATTCTTGTTGGCTGTTCTTTCCAGAACTCCCGTTACCAGCATTTGGACCTCCTAGAGTCATGTCTGCCTCATCTTTACCTGTATCTTCCATCTTTATTTTCTCTCAGATTCCTCCTCCCGCCCCCGTCCCTCTTTCCCTCTCCCTCCCCCCTCCTTTCTTCCCTCCTTCTCCCTCCCCCCTCCTTTTTTCCCTCCTTCTCCCCCCCCTCCTTCTCATCACCTGTGATTTGCCAAGACTACTGTAGGTTCTCAAGATACGGCAACGACCAAAACAGATGAAATCCTTCACCCTCCTGAAGCGTACACTAGTGGAATGAACTTTACTTTCTAACTCATTGTGTGTGTGTGTGTGAGTATGTGTGTATACAAAAGCTTTCTTTGTCTCTATTCCTTTTTCATAGCAACTGTTCTTGGCCTTACGGATTCAATATCTTGACTTTCTGAGGACGTTAGCTCTTTGTAAAGTTCGAGTCCCAGAGTTACCTTTGTTTAATTTTTACTGAATTTTTCTCTTGATTCTGTTCATTTTTTAAGCCACAATTTCCCTCAAACGTCCAGTGATGTCATTGTCCAGCCATATACTTAGAGGGACTAGGAAGATTGGCCAGGGGGTTCCCTGTACACAGCGGGGCTTGTGAAACAGCAGGCTTGACTTGGGGGTGAGTGTGGAGACCCCTAATGCCTAAACCAGGGAAGGTGTGCTCTGGGGACCAGCCGCCAGGCAGGCCTCTTGGGTTCTCCCCGAACACTCTGTTTCTTTAAAGAGAAGAGCCCTGGTGACAGACGCATTACTTCCTGCAGAGTAAAGACTGTTTCCTAGACAGACCTCTCATTAATCTCACGGTTTTCATCCACACTGCATACTCCTGCCGCTCAGTCTGCTCATGTCGGGATCCCACAAGGCAAACCAGCCCCACCTCTCTGCAGCCTCTTCCTTATTCTTGTCATCTGGATTTCAGCTTTCATAAATTTGTCACACTCGTGTGCTGACTGGTGGCCCTCGGCCATTCGCTGGCCCCTCTGCAGCTTTCCTTTACTAGGACTTGAGCCTCCAGGAAGCAGGAGAGACTAGCATTGCAGCACAGTCTTCCATTTTGACCTGGTTTCGTTTTCAGAAATACTTAATAGTTCCTTTTTTTGCAGATCAATGTTGAGTAAAGGATAGAGTGAAACCACTGACTTGACCTTGCGCTTGCACTTGGGACACTTGAACTTGGGAGCGGGCCTGGGGGCCTCACCACTGGGGTCAGACCTGGGTCTGGCCAGGTCTTCTGCCATCAGCTTTAAAGGAGGGGTCATAGGTTTTCCCTGAGCCTGGTTTGACTCCATTAAATAAGTTTATCCTATCTTGTTTGAAATGTGGTTCACTTTGGATGTTCTCTTGTTTTATTATTGTCAAGAAATATGAATTAAGTTACCTGTGCTGTTAACGATTATATAGGGTTTTGTGTGTGTGTGTGTGTGTGAGATCAGACTTAGGAAAATCCTATTTTTCAGTTGTGGTCTGTTTGTTGCTTTGCTCCCTGGCAATGCTGTTTTTTAAACTACATGTTGCTAATATAGATGACCTGACTTCTTTTTATGAGTTAGTACATAAGTTTCACTTTTTGAGGACTTTTGGAAAGGATGTAGTAAATTTAAACTAAGTTGGGCTCTTGGATTTATGGCTAGTCTTCTCTGTGAAGGAGATACTTCCTCCAGTAATACCCCCACCCCATCTTTGTCTAATTTAAGTGCGGGAGCATGTTCTGACTTCGCAGAGCTAACTACTTATTCCTAGTCATCCGGCTGTGTGCCACCAAGCTAGATGCCTCAGTTACCCTGGAAGTATTGTCAGAAGTTGCTAGAATGATGGACTGCCCGCATGCGGCTCTTACGGGTAGAACGTGGCCTCTGGCTGTGTCTGAGAAGCTCAGGAACGTGGCAGAGCCGAGGCTTATGTCCCGCGCAGGCTGTGAAGAGCACTGCCAGCCGCGTGCTGAGCAGGACGAAGTCCCCGCTGCCCTGAGGACAGCAGTGCTTTTCTAGAGCGCGTCCGTTTTCTCCTCTGGTCTGTCTGCTCGTGAGGCATTGACGAGGGGCCAGGTGTCTCATGATTTCCAAGTTCCAAAATCCTTAGGAAACTTAGCGTCTATCAACTTGATGATTTTAAAAAAGCTTCATTATTTGTAGTAATTAAACCAAATACATCTTAAGGCAAATGTAGCACAGGAGTCAAAAGGATAAATTGGGCTAAGTCACCATCTAATCCTTATGTATTTTAATGGTTACAACTGGAAACGCTTTCCTCAAATCTCATGTATCCAGTGAAAACAAATGTATGGTATCATTATTTTCCATCTGTGGTAAAATATACGTAAACATTGACTGTGAGTGACACGCATTAGCCACACGTTGGCTTTAGTGACAGGACGTCCTCTTGGCCCACGGAGCACCTTCATTTCAGCACAACGGAAAAGGATGCTCCTGGCTGCTGTTTGTCAGCTCGTTGGGAGGGGTCATGGGTGTCCCACAAGGTTGGGGCCAGTTAAGTGAGGGAAGTGCTGGGGGCTGTACCCTGGCTGTGGATTCTCCCAGAGCGTGTCTTCCTTATGGGCTCTGAAACTAGCAGCACTTCCCGCAGGCAGTTGGCCATCTCATCAACCTGTATTGTGCAAATTGTGTTCTGTATTAGGGATAGGTTGCTTTAGGTAAATACAGAGTTCTTTTTCCTGCAGAGATGGTTGACTGTGTAGTTGTAGGGAATTATTATACTTGTTGTCTTTAATGGTTACAGCATATTATTTACCTCAGGCCCAGGGGAGGAAGCCTTATGTCCCAGGAACACAAACAGTGCAGTCTGCCTCCATTTCCGCCAGGCTGGGGCAAAGTCTCATTGCAACATCAGAGGGGTCTTTTTCAGTCTTTGTAGCATTTGCTAATGTTTCCCTGACTTAGATTTCCCCTGGTTCTCTCACCTCTCTTCTGGGTCTCATTCCTTGACTGCGTCGCTCTCACCCACTCTTATTTTGTTTTATTCAGGTTTATTGAAGGATAATAACACGAATAATAAAATGCCTTTCTAAAGCCCAGACTGATCATCTCTTCATCCTAAATGTGCTGTAGCCACAGAATCCCGCCCAGACCTCGCGTACCAGCTGCCCTCAGCCTCCTGGGGTCTTACCCCGACCTTCCCTGCTCTCCACATGCCCTGACTGCAAGCTAGTCCCACAACATGCCAAGGCTTTTACCGTTACATCCACTTCTTTGTGGCTTTCCTCGACGTCCCTGATCTGCCCCTCACGTCGTTACTTACCGCTTCCCTGTGTGCCCTTCGTCCTTGTCGTGTGAGCAGCTGGGAGCCCAGTGGGCACAGGGAGCCTGTGCTCTTCAACTGCGTCTCTGAGCCTCGTATCTTATCTTTTTTGGCTTCTCGTAGGGTCTTAAGTTTGCTACATTGAATTAAATAGTTCAAATGTGAAATCAGATAGCCCTGATGAAGCGCGTAAGGAAGGTTTCTTTACAAAGTGGTGGCTCTCTTTTAAGGACCAGTAGTAACCAGAGGCAAAGTGGCGAAGAGAATATCTCAGAGCGCCTGGGTTTATGAGCACACAGTCCAGTAAACACCCAGAGGAGACGGACTTACATTGTAATGGGACTATGCGAGAGTGTTAGGGACTTCGTTTCTGGGCTAAATCAGGGAGAAAGTAATTCTGGTAGAACTTGTCTTTAACAAAAGGAATCAAACTTTTTCTACTCTACCTGTTCATCCAAGAAACAAGTGCCATCGTCTTCCCTCAAAACAAACAAACGAAACAAAACAAAAAACCCCAACCCCCTCCGCCCCAAAAGTCAAAATGAGCATAATAAGACTGGTTTTATCAACTCTGAATTTCCAATATAACAAATTGCCATGGGGAAAGTGGCATAATGTGGTAAGTTAAAGGTGTATATTTAGAGAAGGTATATGCTGGTGTGTACAATTTGGATGGTTTTTATGGAACTGGAACCCTGGTTTTTGCGATCTGCTTGTCCTCCAGCTTCCGTGAGCCTTGGCTTCTAAGGAGGTCTGTCTGTGCTCTCAGACTCACCAAAGACGAAGACGGGCACCTCACGTCTCTCCCCTAGCCCTGCTTTTAAGAGACGTTTCTTTCAAATTCCCTTATTGCAAAATGATAGTGATTCTTTGGGGGGAGGATGTTTTTAAAGAGAAGAGTCATTTTAAAATACGCCTTTTAAGAAATATACACTGTGATGTATCTGTCATCTGTATTTACATCATCTGGAATGTTCGTCAGAGCCTCAAAGCATTTTTTAAATTGAAAATTTCATAGACTTTAAAAACATTGATAAAATATATTTTATTTGCTGCTACACTACATGGGTATTTTTGCCAGTAATAAAACGGTATATTTAATATTTCCTGTGCAGTTCTGTGGCCATTTTCTGTTGTGGTTGCCAGAATCCGCATATGTTAAGTGCTTTTTAGACAGTAGAGCCTTTGAATTTAGTGCATCTTTTCCCACTGGAAGTGCTCTTCGTGGACAAAACCAGCAAGGACCACTAGAGGTCATCCTTCTGCCCCAGTCAGGTGCCTCCAAATGCTCCCACACAGGTTTGTATCCAGAGGCTTCTCAACGTCCACTAAGGTCCTGCCCCACAGTAAAAGTGCACGAGGGTGAGCGGGGCTTCCAGAGACGGCTGAGGACTCTCGTCCCTGGAAGGAGGACACGAGCCCCGCAAACTCCTGCAGAGGCTACGGAGAGACTTCTGCCACAACTGTGTCTCCAGAGGCTATTTGTGGAGACTCCCGTGCCAGCTGGGTGCTAACGTGCGTGATGGTAGGGCGTCAATGACAGGTAAAGCGAGGCTTGCCTTTAATCCGCTTACAAACTCCCGGTGCTGTGGCGGTGGTCATGCCACGGCCAGAGGCACCGCTTCCAGCCACGGCCTCCTCTGTCCCAAGCCCTGCGCTAAACACGGGATACACAGTGGAACAGAGCGTGGCCCTGACCTCCAGGAGCTTCTGGGTCGTTGGGAGGACAGGCCAGAAACGGATGAGTGGTAGTTAGGGTCCGCGGGGCCAGCACGGCTGCGCCCCACCAAGCAATGATACGCCTGCTAGCAGTGTGCACTGGTGTCGCGCAGAACCGAGGGATAAACAACCCAGTTGAGAGGGAAAGAAGGCTTCCTGGAGGAGGTGATCATGAGATGAGTCTTGAAGGAAGAACCAGGCAAAGAAAAGAGGAAGTTTCTTCTAGACAAAGGGAGAATGTGAGCAAAATGAAGAGAGCGATGATGCAGCCAGCTCTGGATAGGGAGCTACAAAATGTTGTCTTCCTGATGGGAACACGAGCAGGCCACTGCCAGCGGTGGCAAGTCACTGGAAGTCACACCGTGGGGTGGGGACTCAGTTCAGTGTTGAAAGTGCCTTCGGGGTGGGACCTGTGAAATCTGGTTTGGAGTGGACGGCACTGGGGGCCATGTGATGCCTGGGGCGGTGCAAGGGTCTCCTCACAGGAGGGACTTCCCATCACATTGGCCACATTCTGTTGCTTAGAAGCAAGTCACAGCTCCTGTCCACACTCGAGGGGAGGGGCTACACAAAGGCAGGTGTGGACAGCAGGAGGCGGGGACCACAGGGGCCACATGAGCTCTGTCACCGCGGTAGGCTAGTCACCCTCCAGGGCAAGGGGGCTTCTTTTGGAGTGGTTTGGCCTCAGTTCTCAGCCAGACTGCTATGGCCACAAGTGGTCAAGTTCCTCCAGCTTAGAGCATGGGGGCCTCCAGCCACTAAGTGTCTCTGGGCTCGAGGCATCCTGTCAGGTAACCTGAGACTCAGAAGGGCAGGAATTTGCTAGAGCTCCTGTGGAGGAAAAACCTGTATGCTACTCCCAAGATTCACGTACTCTAGTTAAGTAGGTCCTTTGGGTAATTTGTTTAATGACTTAAATTGACATTTTTTTTGGATGTTCTTTAAGCTGTTCTCATGTTCCATCTCCTCAAAATTGGAAACAGTGTATTTAGTGACTTTTCCATACCAGTGTTAACAAAAATTCAACTGAGTACATGTGAAGATCTAATTGGCTCAACTGAACTATTCATGACTCAGGCAGCATCCCATCTAATAAACAGAGAGGTTCTCTGAGGAGTTGTACAAAGTGGAAGGTTTTTATAGGCAGAAACTGGGAGGGACAAGAAAGTTATTAGCAAAAGAAAAGGAAGGATTGTTTTAGGCAGGGTCACCTTTCTTTGTGGGAAGGGAGGCAGGGGTCTTACCAGAGAGATTATCTTACTTGGTGATTCCAGACTAATTGGTTTAAAATTCTACTCCTGGGCGAGGCTGGAACTGTAGTTAGGTTAGATGTTAAGTCCTGGCAGAGCCTAACAAAAGTGACTCCATTTTGGGTCTGTCCTTACCACCAGTTTTAACATTATATTAAATCTAATTTTCAGGTACTTACAGTAAATCTAATTTTCAGTTTGAAGCTATAATAAGTTTTGACATGAATATTAACAATAGTTTGACAAAAATAATGAACACATTACATACGAGAACTTTGTCTAACTTAAAAGGGAAAACTCCTTTTATTTTTTGTGCTTTAATTTTCTCATCTGGAAAATGAGGGAGGTGGTAAACCTGTTTCTAAGGCAGTGAACTTCTGGGCTGCCCATCTCCCAGGCTTGTGCTGAGGATCAAAGAATTACATGGCTGCCCAGCCATGACCCACGGCTGCAGCATCATCGCACACAATTTCATTGCCATACTAGGTTCTTTTAAATAGTTTCTTCTCTAGTATTCTAGACTTATCTGTTTACAATGCTTCAGTTTATACACTGAAACCTATTCCATAAAGTGAGATTCAAACACAACTTGCTAAACCCTAGAACAGAGGTCTGGCTAGATCATTAAAAAATATTTTCTAATGAAGTTTGGGTCTTTGCATTCCCGACTGTCCACTTGTGATTGAACATTTGCACACCTTTCCTTTTTTCTCCGTTATGTCTTTGACTTGTTGCTACTGTTTCAACCAAACTCTAATGAGTATTTTCAGTCAAGTGACAGAAAATTGTTGGTACCAACCTGATTTCCAGTCGACACTGGCCTTAATGTTCCATTCAGTTGGGATAATATTCCTCCAAAAATATGGCACATTTCTTTTCAGAAAAGTGAATTGACTTTTTAGCAAAGAAGGGTTCTGTGAGCAAACATGTTCATGTAACACTGTACCTTAGCTCCCACCATTTAGAGGTTCAAAGTGCTCATTAGTTCGCTTGATGTTTAATCCAGTATTTTCTGGACTTATTTAAACAGGAAGCACTAGTTTTTAATTAAAAAATTAAAACAAAACACTTATTAACATCCTCTAGATCAGAACCATCGTTTTGCAAATGCTACATATGTGCCCAGAAACGCTTCCTTTTGAATGTTTACCTTAGTTCTGGAAGACACTGGAGTTGGATACTGCAGCCCAAATTCAGTGATCTGATTCCTTTAAAATTAGATTGCTTTGAAAAAAATTACATACGCTTCTTTAAGAAACTTCTCATTCCTCATATTTTCATGGTATGGTTAGAAACTGAACAACTAGCTTTCTGTTTTCAGTTCATGATTGCCATAAACTGAGCCCCAAATTCCTAAATTGGGAGCTGTTTTGAGGTCATCCAGCCTTTCTGCTTGACCCCCTGCAGACAGGACCCCAGGGCACCCTGCCTTGGCCTCTCCGACCCTCCTCGGACCCCACGGGCTCACAGCTCACCTGGCCCTGATCCCGGCGCAGGGTTTCCTAAGCACTGGCTGCCTTGTGGACTTGGTTACCGCTTCCTTATGTGCCCTTGGCATAATTTATTTTTTTTAAGTTAACTGAGAAATAAATTTGATCCAAGAGAGTGTAGGTTAAAAAGCATCAACATAAGTTTGAAATACGACTTATCTTTCACAGCCAATGCTTTTGTTCCCCGCTTCAGTTTATCGGTCTGTTTTCTGATAATAAATAACAAAATAATACTATATGTTTGAAGAATGTTTTATCTTTTCAGAATACTTTCCCATTCATTGGCTTGTGGGATCCTCCTAGCAACCCTGTGTGACAGGCAGGCCATTGTCAGCAGCATTTCTTGGCACATGGGTACATGGGCACAGTGACCCCCAAAGCCAGACAGTGACGTCAGTGGTGGAGCTAGCCCTGTACGCGCCTCCAGATTCCCAGGAATCACTCAGGTTGGGAGAAGGCTAAAGGCAAACCAGGACCAGCGGGCAGGTGAGGGTCTGAAAGGGCTTCTCTACTTTCCCCCGCCTCCTGTCTCCTCAGATAAAGTGACAGATGCATTCCTTTCTGACCACATCTGGGAGCTTCTTCCAGTACAAGCACTTTGGTGGCTTCTCATAGTATAGTCCTCCCCCGCTCCCCTATATCTTTATGTGCAGAGACTGATGTTTACCTACAGTGTTTTCCCGAAAATAAGACCTAGCCAGACAATCAGCTCTCATGTGTCTTTTGGAGCAAAAATTAATGTAAGACCCGGTATTATATTATATTTATCATATTATATTATGTTATATTATATTACATTACATTACATTACATTATATTATACTATATTATATTATATATTATAAATTATATTAATTATATTATATATTATTACATTACGTTACATTACATTACATAAGACCCAGTCTTATATTATAGTAAAAATAAGACCGGGTCTTATATTAATTTTTGCTCCAAAAGACGCATTAAAGCTGATGGTTCAGTTAGGTCTTATTTTCCGGGAAACAAACAGTGGTAAGTCCTGAGGGGCACCAAAGCCCACACTGCCCTTTTCTGTAAACAGTTAGCGCCACCTAGTGGCCACAGGAAAATCCACTTTACCAAGACAACTGCAGGGCTGGTCTTTCCATACTTTTTGGTGGAGGGTAGCATCTGATAATTCGCTGTGAACTGATTCTGTGAGGAGAGCGCTTGCCTGAATCACTCTCTTGAAAAAGGTCCAAATGCAGTTGTTTAGTTTAATGAACTGCATTATTACAGGCTTTGGATTTTGAGAGTGTGCCAGAAAAAAAAGGGGGGGGGGGAACAATACACAAACTCTTAAAGGAAATGTTCCTTTAGAGAGTGGGGCAGACAACATAAGCCCCACTGTTTTTAAGGGCCGGTGGTTTCAATCACACGTTTAGAGCATTAATCAATTTGTATTGTAATTTATAGGAACACTCTTCCCATACGAAGTTTTGTTTACCGAGAAAGATTTGGGAAATAAAGGGGAGCCATAGCCCTTCCCCAGAATCTCAGCACACTCTTCCTCCACGTGACATGGAAGCAGGACTGTAACAAAGCCAGACAAGAGGGCACGCTTGCCTTGTCAAAGCGTCGGGCTCTATGGCCTTTCCCAAAGAGCGTCCAGACCTTGAGTTTAAGAAACATTCCTGCTGGTGTCAGTTGCCCTGCTCAGTAGCTGCTGTGGCAGGCCGTTTTGGCTACGATCAAATGCGACGGCCTTTACTTCAAGGACTGCTACTCCTAGACCAAACAAGCTGACCTCAGAGGTTTGAAGCCACCAGGCGAGTGGACACGTTATTGCTGACCTCAGGCAGCAGAGGGAGGTCTGCCTGTGACCTATGAGCTAGAGCCCATGGTACTTTTGGGGCATTCCGCGTAAGTGGCAGGGAGGTCACGAGAAACCATCTTGCATTATGTGCATTTTGTGCTTGTACAATGTTAAAGCCACATGGGTATGACATCACTAGATGTGGGAGGCCATCCCTGCAAATGGCAGGAGGGTTGCCCCGGTGGACTTACCCTCCACACCCTGACATTCAGCCTTGCCTTTGGTAGTCCAGGACTTAGCAGGCAGAAGAAATCTCCTTGCACATAATGAAGTTCTGACCATATGCTGCTTTACATTTCAAAGCAGACTTTTAATAGCAGTTTCTTGTTACCTAGCTAAAAGTAGCTGTGTGCGTCTTGCCATATCCTTTCACACCTCTTCTCCCCTGCTCCCGGACCACTCCTTCTGCCCACCCTGAGTTACAGATCTTCACGGGGTTTGAGCATCAAAAGACATCTTTTGGCTTCTGCTGTTCATTAATGCAGGTGCTTATGTCAGCTGAACGTCTGCTCTGCCCCCCTTCCCTCCTCAGGCATCTTCTCCAGTCCTCCTCCTTCCCCACCTGTGAGCAATGGTTCCCTGGACTAGCTCCAGAACACTTTTTCATCCCTTGATTGGGGTTTTATTTTTAAGAAGAAAGCCAAGCACATTTTTAACAGCCACAACCAGATGGAGCGAGCTCTTCTGAGGCTACGTAAAGGTAATAAAACAGAGCAGGCTGATGTGGCTAATAAGGACCCTGGGGCTGGATGCCAACTCTCCATCACCTGGGAGGATACCTTTGCTATATAGGAGGCAAATAACCTTGGGCAGTGTTTTCCTAACTTCTTCTGTCCTTCAACAACAGACCCAAGTCTGCACCTAACTTTATGCCCAAGCCTTTTCCATCTGTCTAGAACACTTTTCATGCCTCGTGCTTCTTGGTAATTTTCTCTTCCTGGTATCCCCCATTGTGGGAACCTGCTTCCTGGCCCCATAACATGCCTGTGCACACGTAATAGCATAACTTGTTTCTCCATCATTATGTCATTTCCTGTGAACCATAATCCTTTCCTTCCTGTCGTCCAGCCCCACTGCTGGAATGGACACTCTCCTCCTCTCTCTGACTAGCTTAATAGCCAGCCTCTGGCCCTGACAGCACCACAGGAATAGGGCTGGCCCTCCAGGATGGACACTGCAGGCATCCTCACTCGTCCCTTGGCCTGGTCCTGGAGGCCAGTCCCGAGTCGTGCTGGCTTTTCTCAGCATCTCAAGTGTGTTACAGCCTGATGGCCTCCACTGCCCGTGGTCACAGCTTACACGGCTTCAGTCCTTGGTCATTGCGACAGTCTTTGTGCTGACTTCTCGCCTGTATGCTCTTTGCTGTGCGAGCAGTCCTTTACACTAATGCCACGCTGAGCTCTCTCAAGCACACATCTGATGGTGTCACTCCTCTGGCTGATGGTCTTCAGAGGCGCAAGACCACACTCCACTGCATAGCCCCCCACCCCTCATGCTGCGCTGCTGGCCCCTTCTGCAGCATGCGGCGCCTCCTCTGTTTCCCTGGGCTCCATCCACATAGCATTATCCTCTGAGTCCACAACAGGAAGAAGGTGGGGAAGCTCTGCTGCAGGGCCCACAAGACCCTTTCATAGCCTTGCCTCGTGGCCAGCGGCCCGGGGTCTGTTACCTGAGTGGCAACCTTCTCTGGACTTACCGGTGCTGGGCTTGACACAACCACTTGCTTCTGCCTGAGCTGCACGCCTCCATCCCTGCTGCGCGCTTCACCCGAACGCCCCCTTTCTCCTGTTCCCAGGCAGAACCAGAGCTGGTCCCCTGCAGGCACAGGACTGGGAAATGCCCCACCATGCGCCTCTCCCCTCTCACGTGACGGTTGGCTCACCCCCAAGCTCCTGTGCAGGGCTTCCTTTGTGCTCCGCGAATATCAGTGCATTGGAACAGAATGAGCCCAGCGACGTGAGCAGAGAGGGAAATAGTAATGATGGCCATGTTTACGCTGATGAGGGCTTTACACAGGGCATTTGGAGTAATCCTCGCAGCAACCTCGGGCATGGGCTTGTATTGTCACCATTTTAGAGATGAGTAAGCTGAGGCCCTGGGAGGATGGATAAATTGCCTGAGTTCACGTAGCCACTATGTGGTGGAGCCAGGCCTTAATCCCAAAGCCGCTGCACTGAACATTCTGCAGAAAGGCGGGTAGGGGGGCCAGGTGGGAAATGGTGGTCGTTCTAAACTACAAGGCTGAGGACCTGGGTTTGGTAAAGGAACCTCGAGGAGCTGTTGCTGGTTTAACAGATGTGACAACAGCTGCTAGTGCTGTCGGGAGGAGGACTGCTCTGGCTGGAGCCCGGGGTCGGTGGGGATGAAGCTGGGGGAGGGAATCCAGAAGTATTTCAGCAGTGGAACTGGAGGGCCTTGGAGAGTGATTCGATGTTAGGTAGCAGAGGGAGAAATAGACATCAGGATGCTGGTTTTCTGGCTTGGGGGATGGGATGGATGGGGTCCCGTTACCAGAGAGGGGGAAACAGGAAACAAGTCCTGCCTGGGGTGGAGGCGTGGAGAGGCTGAGGGGTTTAGCGGGTTTGCTGGGTCGGAGGGGACTACAGTCATCCTGATGGAGTGGTCAGATGGCACCCTCTGGAGCTGTGACTGGCGTCTGGGTCCTGGGCCTATCGGTGGCCTAGAAAACCACGGGGCTCTGTAGGGTTGTGAAGAGCAGGCCCAGGGCATTGGCCAGGTCACAGCCATACCTGAGGAAGGGCAGCAGCAAGGAGCCTGCACAGGGGGCCAGGAGAGGATGGCTCCCCTGCTGCTCCTCTCATTCATCCTTTCCATTAGAAACTTTGTCCTTTTTCCTTCTTAAAAAGGCTAAATGCATGGCCTTCCTCTTGAGGGAAGACTTCCTGCTTCAGCTGACCTGCCAGGGCTTCCTCGGTGTGTGTGTGTGTGGGGGGGGAGTAGCTGTGAAGCACCCTCGTGCCAGCCGTCTTCTCCCTGTTACCGCTCGTTGGCCCTTTCTGGGGCAGGTATTGTGATTCCTCCCTCTGCAGCCCCACAGTGCCAGTGCAGCACAGGTGCCTTTATCACCCTCACTGGCTTGATTTAGTGCTGCCTGGACCCCTCTTTCAGAAACACGTGTTTCACCAATCACTGTTCTCTAGTCACCAAGGGACAAGAGGGAAGGAAACTCCTACCTTTCCCTTTCTCTAAACCAGGGGCCAGCAAATCTTTATATAAAGGGCCAAATCATAAATAATTTTGCTTTTTGCAGGCCATACACTCTCTGTCACAACTTCTCAAAGCAGCCCTAGACAATATAGAAAAGAATGAGTATGAGTATGTTTCAATAAAACTTTATTTAGAAAAACAAGTGGCGGGCCAGGTGTGGCCCCCGTATTGGTTAATAGCCAAACTTTCCAGGACCACCAAGTCTGAAAGTGGGAAGTGGGGGAGGCTGTTGCGGGGCAAGGGTAGAGGATGGGTGGCCTCACTCATTCTCTTCTCTTAGAGAACTGGCACAGTGCCCTCCCCTCACTATGTTGTTCCTAATCCAGAGCTCTGTTAGTCCCACACCAGACATTCATTTCCCTTTGAACTGAAATCTGTCTTTCTAGCTCTATGGTTCCTACTCCTCTCCCTTCATATTAATTGAACATTGTTTTCTAGTGTGTGCCTGCCTTGAACAAAGCATGAGACAAGTGTCTTCTCTCATCCTCGTCTACCAAGAAAATAGTCTTAAGTTACAAAAGGAGTCTAGGAAAGACGTGACTTAATTCCACAATTCAGTAAATACGTGGTGAGCCTGTGGGCTGGGTGCTGTGCCTGGTGCTGGCAGTACCAGGATGACTGTCACCCGCCCCTATCCTCGGGTGCTGAGTGGAGATCAGGGCCTGTGGTCCTCCCTTTCCTGGACTTTGGTCTTTGAGGCTCAAACTTGGGATTCCATCAGCAGCTCTCATTTCTTTCACCTTCCCTCTGTTTTAAATCAAATGTATGTGACCCTCTGTTCCTTCTTCTTCTCTAGTGCTAACACCCCTCCCCAGAGCTTTGGAGCCTTTAATAGACTCGAGTGCTTGGCAGGTGACCACTTCCACTGGGGGTGAAGGGCTCCTTCGAAAGCCCCATCACTATAATTTCTTCCCTGGTGACACTAACAAGGCAGTTGAAATTTCCTCTCCTTCATCAGTGCGGTCAAAGCTGACCTCCATATGGCCCCTAGTAAATGCAATAAAAATAGTGACCACCTACTAAATACCTACTAAGTGTCACCCACTTAGAAGCATCATCCATTTACTTCTTGCACAATCTCTGTGCAGTGAGAGGATGAGATATTACAGCCGTGGTGTTACATGGTTTCCCCAAGGAAAGGCACAGCCATCGGATTTGAGTCCAGATCTTTTGAGTCCAATGACAGTCCTTTCTGAAGGCCTGCCCGTGGCCCCACCCATGAAATGTGGCTTGTCTTCTGGGGTTCCATAGCTATATCCCTCAAGAGCAGAAAATGAGACTGTGGGTCAGGGGACTCCATTGGGTAAGATGGTGTGTGTGTGTGTGTGTGTGTGTGTGTGTGTGTGTGTGTGTGTGGTGGGGAGGGGTAGATTGTAAAATTCCAGTGCAAGAGGCAGTGGTTTGGCCAGCCTGGGGGGTCAGCTGCAGCGGACCCTCTGAGCATCCCAGGCTCATTTGGGGCTCCTGGGAGCTGGGGACAAGGGTCATGAGCAGTGGGGAGCTGGGTAGGGAGGAGTAGGGGAGACGTCCGGCTCCGTGGCCTCCCTCCTCTGCCATGTCTCCAACCTCTCACCCAGTCACTGGGCCTGAAAGGCATGGGCTGTGTGCCAAGCCCCAGTCTTGGCTCATACCCTCCACTCTGCCCTGGAGGAGCTTATTATTATTGTGCTTAAAAGTAGGCTGAGAAATCAGTGCAAAGATGGGAAACTTTGTTTTCAAATATAATGGAAGGGGTGTGTGGAAACCGAACTGGCAAAACAAAGGCTGATTGATTTTCTGTTTATCATGGAAGTGGAGAGATGGGATGGAAGCAGGTGTGAGGGGTATGGGAGGGGTGGGGCGCTGGCTTCCTAAAGGGGGCAGAATGATGGGCTCAGGAGCCTGCTCCAATGTGAACATGGGCTGTGTGCACCTCTTACGCCCACTCTTCGGAGAGAGGTCACCCCATGCTCTCCTGGTGTGGACATAAGCTCCCTGCTCCCTTTGAGGCCCTCGAGGCTGGGAGTCCTCCCACACTCCTCTGCGTCCTGGTGACCGGGGTGTAGTGAGGAGAGGGTGAGGGTGGCAGTGGACAGGAGCAGAAGAGGGGTGTCAGACAGATAACAACAATAGCTGGGACTTGGTTTGGTTCTTGCAAGTCGCCATGTGGTTTGGCGTCACTAGGATGATGACCAGTAGCCCTGGCACTGTAGGTACTTTACATACATCATCCTCTCATTGGTTCCTAGTTATTGTTTCCAATTGATAGACAATGACACTGAGCCATAGAAAAGTCAGTTATGTAGAGTCACAGAGACAGTGAGTGGTAGAGTCAGGCTGGGGACTGGTGACCACGTGGCCCAGCTGGAACCACCTCCTCCTTGCATGACCTTCTAGGGGACAGGGGCTCGGCCGGCATGGTGTGTGGCTCCCACTGGGTGCTGAGTGAATGTTCACCGACGTTGGCAATGCCAGCAGGACCAGAAGCGTTTCCTCTAGTCTTTATTAATCACAGTGAAATAGGGGCATTCGTGTTTCGGCTCTAGGTGACTGGTTCGAGCAGGTCCATGGAATTCAAAGCCGTCACGTGGTTGGTAGTGTCCTGCACACCTCTGGTCTGCCATTACAGCCTCAATAGACCACCTGGGCCTGCCAGACTCATACAGCCTTACTCTGCACTCTGACCCAATCCTTGCTTTTTCCTTTGAGGGCCTTTGCTCGGGCTGTAGGAATGGTGGGTGGTGGATATTTTTTGTTGGACTTTGCAGACCATTATCAGAGATGGCTAAGAGGTGGCAGGAGTGGGGGCTCTTAGTGTGTCTCCAGGATTCTGTCTTCTCTGTCCCAGGGCAAGGGCTCCTACACCAAAAGGGGTCAGTGCTAGAGCCCATTGCTCCTTGCCCCTTGCCGAGTAGTAGTCATTAACTCCAGGTAACTAAAGGAGAAGGGTGAGGCTTTGGGGCAAATCGTGAATGAATGAGCTTCTGTTCTCTAACCTGACCACATATGTTGGAGGCAAATAGACACCTCGCTCTCCTCCTGTAAACACACCTTGTGCAGGTAGACACTTGTCTGTTCACCTCTCTCTCACATGGGAGAGATGCCCTTCTCATGCCCTGGCATCGCTGGCTTTTGGCTGCTCAAAGGACACTGCTACCTCGAACCAGCTCCCTGTGTTCCCTCCAGCGGGATGAAATGAGCCATCAGCAGGGCCCAATCCTTTACCAGAGGCTGGCAAGGCCCCTGGGAAGGCAGGTCACCATTGAGCAACACCCAGACACAGTCTAGCATTCATTTCCAGATGCCTCTGGGCCTCAATTGTTTTCTTCCTCTCTCCCCACCCCTCTCTCCCCATAGTTACAGATTTTGCAAGATAAAACACATGTATATAGATCCATCTCTCTTAAGTCATTTAGAGCTACCAGTCCAGTGTTTCTTTTGCTCTCTTTAATGCTGATGGTTTTCAACACCTGTATATGAAAAAGCTGCTGGATGAAAGTAACAGGTTATTAACAGCACGCTTCTGTCCACCCTTTCGGGCAAACAAGCACCTATGTTTTCCCAGAGTAGGGTAGGATGGGGCTGCACAACCTTCTGGAACAGGCCTGGGAAGCTGTCTTTTTTTTTTTTCTTTAAAGAGGACAATATTCTTATTTGTTTTAATGAAAGGATGGTGTGGGGAACTTAGGTTTCCTATTGAAAGAGACAATTCCTAGAACAAGAATCAAAGGGAAAAGACTGAGATCTCCCTGAGATATATTTGTCTTCAGAAGGCTTTCTTTACACATGTATTTTTCGTAGTTGTTTTGGGTGTGATGGACCAGTAGGACTCCTCTTGCTGTGTCTGGTGGGGTGAAGATGGGGGGTTGCCCAGTAGTGACTGTGAAACTCTAGACTTAGATGGAACATCTGAAATGCCATCGTTAAGGCTTCACTCCTTTCAATCATGAAAGACATTTTGCTGCACATACCATATATTTTCAGTGCTGAACAACCAGCTAAAGCTGGGAAGAGCTCAGTAGAAAAGATGTATAGAAAAGTCTTTGCTGACATTATTAAAAAAGCATAGGCCAACAGAATGATATACTCAATATCTTCAGAGGTTTTGCAAAAAATTTGCCAAGAAGACCCAAGGGTGAGGGCAGTTCATTTCTCATCACTTATGACTACTACTCACGAACCCATCACTGGAATCTTCTCTTGTTTATTTGGGCCCTCACCTGGTGGCAGAGACGACTATCTTTCCATCAGCACCTGTGTCCTTTTCCTCCTGGGTGCCCAGCTAGACTACTTTTTCTAGCTTCCTTTTAGGGTGTGGCTCTGTGACTGGGCCTGACCCATGAGATGTGGGGGGAAGTGTGTGCTTGGCTTGCAGGCCTGCCCGTAAAACTTCCCACACAACTCCTCATGAGCTCGCCCTCTCCAGAGCATGGAGCAGACACGAGAGGGGAGGAGCCTGGGTCCCTGAATGACTGTGTGGAGCAGCAACATGGCCTTGGACTTTGAATGAGTTAGAAATAAACTGTCACCGGGTCAAGGCCCTGAGGTTTGGGGGTTTGCCTGTTAGAGCAGCTCAGCAGCTAACATGGCTCATGCTAACTAATACAGACTAACCAGGCCTCCCGTCCCTGGCCCTGTAGTTGCATTCTGTAGTTGCAGTTGTTAATTGCTTTTTTTTGGTGCCACTCAGTGTCATTTGTGTGAGTTTCAGCCCCTTCACCTTAGTATTTCTGTATTTCCGGCTCCCCTCCTTTCCTATCTTGGAGGATAAAGTGTCTTTTCCTTTCAAACCTAAGTTGCTATGCCCTCCCCTCTGACCCCGCTTACCCCCTAATTCTTCTTCAGCTTTGCCTTGTGAATACTTTCTCTCTACTCCAGTTTCAGTCTTTATCTTTCACTGGCTCCATTCCTTCTTGTCTATGAATATGTTCAAATAGTCCCTATCTTTAAAAAAAGTAAACTACCCCCTCAATCTCATTACTCATGTATCTGTTTGTCTTCAGTGTCAGAACTGGTGAAAAGTCCACTCCATCTGCCCTTCCTCCTGCAACTCATCCTCCTCCTCACCATCTGACTCTGTTCCCATCTTCTTCGGCTAGTGACCAGCTCAGAGGCCCCCTTGGTTGCTACATTTGCCAGCGTCTTCTCAGTTCCCACACCTTGTGCCTTCTGGGGCACTGGATCCCTTTCCCCAGGCTCTCCCTCTTGTTACTTGGCTGTCCTGGTTTTCTGAGAGCACCTCCCTCCCCACCCCTGTTGGTCCCCATGCAGGCATGGAAGGAAAACTATTCCTGTGGTTCCAGTCTTTGTTGTCTTTGCTTAAGACTTCCTTCATGGCCAGCCCACTGGCTCCCAGTTCCTCGCCTCCCTCCCATTCTCCCCATCGTTCTTTCCTGTCATCCAGCAGTTGGAGACCATTGGCTGGGCAGTGAGCTCGCAGGCACGTGGTGTTCCTGGACGCAGCACCCAGTGTGGGAAGAGCGTGGGCTGTGGGCTTGGGCAGATCTGGATTCCTGTCCTGGCCCTGCCACCTAGGAGCTGTTGACCTTGGCAATTACTTAATCTTTCCGAGGCTCAGTTTTCACATGTAAAATGGTGATAACACCTACTTTAACAGGGTTGTTGTGAAGATTAAATAAGGGAGATACATGGAGTCCCCAGGGCACACAGCTGCTGTCCAGTGACCTCTTCCTTCTCCTTCAGAGCTCCTGGGGATTGCTGAGGGGAAAGCCTGTCTGGGTGCCAGGCTCTGTGCTCAGTCAGGGCCACGCGGAAGCAGGAAGCAACGGCCGCCTCGTCGTCCTCAAGCCGGCTGAGGCCTCCGTTCCAGGGCATTGCTGATCTAAAGAAGAAACTCAGGGTGTTAAACTGTTTTCTCATCCCCCACTTTTAAGCACTTCTTTTTCTAGAACATTAACAAACACTGAATTCTTCCTCCAAAACTTAAGTCTCACTCCCTGGGAGAAAATTAGGCCACTGGAAACTCATTTCATGTGTTGCAGAGGTGGAGGCCGGCGGGAGCCTTGATGAGCAAACAAGCTACGCCTTTCCAGGAATGCTGCCGCCACTGGGCACACTGCCAGGGCTAACATTGGGGATGCGGTACCTTAGGAAGGGTGGCCACCCAGAGCCATGTCCAGACCCAGGACACGAGAGAGGGAAATCCCACACAGCGTTTAGATCTTCTGCAAGTAAACCAGATTGTCCGAGCTAGCCTGAGGCCTGAGAAGCGAGCCCTCAAATGGCTGCAGGAGGCCAGTGCCAGCCCAATTGTCTCTGCTGTCGGTGTGGGTGGGGTTAGAAGGTCAGTGCGCCATACGTTTCCAGGGCTCAAGGAAGGCCTTAAACTCTGGGGCCAGGTCCGTTGAAAAGATAAGGATAACAAATATGAGAAATTATTGAAGTGCCTCCTGAGGAAGAGAGAAGTTTTGCAGAAAGCCCTGCACCACTCCGAGGGCCCTCACCTGTGATACCATGTGCCTGGCCTCCAACTGAGCAATGCCTTCCACGGCCCAGCTGTCCAGGACAGTCTGGCTGTGCGGTAACTCACCCTGGAGTGTTACTCTGGGCACTGCCACTCAGCTGCTGGGCCCCCGAGAGGCTCCAGCTTCCATGTGCATTATTGAAGCTCATGCTGGTGGGGTGTGTAGCTGCTTCACCATCGGAGCCTTGTGTAGGCAGAAGGCCTAGTGTGACTCTCAATGTGTGCGTGGGCAAACTGAGGCTCAGGAGGGGCCCGCAGGCCCCTGGGGCTAAATCCTTGGCTCCCCGATCCTCCCCATCTTTCCAAGGCTGGGTGAGGCTTCATGATGTAATTGGTATTAATCCTGGTTACTGGCTGAGAGGACACAGTCCTGCCTGCCAGAAACACCCCTTGTTTCTCCCAGCTTTGGATTTCCATGAACACCTTTTTAAAAAAATCCCCAAACCCCAAACCCAAGGATGGAAAGTCAAGTGGCCATTGGTTAGGCAATGTTTGCTTCTCACCGGGTTTTATCCTTCCCTCATATAGAGCAAATTTCTTTTACACCTAAATCCGACTTCTTTTACACTTTAGGTTACAAAGGTCTGCTACCTCGCAGACTCATCCCAAACTTGGAACCTGCCATGGGTAACAGACGCTCGAGCACCTTGATGGCTGAGGACAAGTGCAAGGAGGAGAGGAAGAAGGCTCACCAGAAAGGAAAGCTCACAGGCTTTAGAAGCCACTTGTTTTCAAGGAGAAAAGCTTCCGTGCAGGCAGTGGTCGAGACGAATTCATGTGGTGTGGCCAGGTCCCCAAGTTATCTACATCTAGTTTAACAACTGGCTGTAAAAATATCTCTAAGTTTGGTGTCACCTAGAGCTACGTTCGTGCTACTCCAGTCTCAACCACCACTTCTGTGAAGGTAAAGAGCTGCAGCTGTGGGGACAGGCTAGTGCTTGTGGGGGAGAAGCCTTTCCCTTGTTGCCTTCAGCTGTAGCCTCTGGAACGTTCAGCAGCGGCACGGAGGAGAAATTATACCTTAATACTTTTTATTTTTTCCATGAGCTCTTTTGAAAAACTTTTTACAAATAGGTATATTAGAGTAGTGGGTGTGGTTAATGTTACATCAGGGACAAGTCTGAACACAGACCTCCGTCATGGTTTCGGGTCTTGCTTTCCACTTTTATATGAGGACAAAGTGAAGTAAGGGACTCATGTTAAATGACCTAGAAATGAATTGGGTCAGGTTGATGTAGTCATGGGAACTCCTGACAGTCCTTTCCCCCTTTGGATTTCCTGGGGTTTAACACAAGCTACAGGTAGGACATTAGGGGCCTGGGGGCCCACATGAGGGGCTCCTGAGGCCAACGTGCTCTCTGATATGCTGTCACTCTGTCATGGGAGCCTCTGGGCTTCGGTTCTGTAGCTGGGTGTTCAGTTGCCAGCAGAGTTTTGCTTGCTTGGAGAAAGGGCAAGAAGGGAGATGGGAGCAAATGGGAGGAGTGGTGGCCAGCTAATACAAGCCATGCATTTGTTCAGCAAACAGCGTCTGTGCAGTACCTGTGGGCTGGCCCAGGGCAGGACACTGACGGACAGGCCGCTATACCAGGGGCAGCGCACAAGACAGGGAAATGTGGGCTCTGCCGATGGAATCTGAGCTCCCTCTCAGCTTCGGCACTAAGTGGCGGTGAACTTGAGTAGGGTGCTGGTCTGCTCTGAACCTGCTTCTCCTGCTCAAAAAAGGAGACTGCAGTGCCTTCCTCCTAAGGCACAAGGACTCACAGTGTCACCGTGAGGGAAGCACTCAGTGTGGTCGCCGGCACAGACCAATGAGCGTCTGCTCTACGGTTATGAGGGCAGCCTGGTCCTCATCCTCGAGGAGCCCCTACACTGGAGGGACGATGGTGAGGCAGACAAGCACAGAGGAGCAGGGGGAGAAGCCTTTCTGAGCACTTGACATTGACCCTGAGCTTGACAAAAGAATAGAAATTATCAAGAGTGCAAGGACACGCCACGTAGAGAGACCAACAAAAGCATGAGGTTCGGAAAGGCCGTGCTGTGTTTGGGAACCACAGGACTTTGGGTGTGATTCGATGCCTGGTGGTGGTGGTGGGTTCACGAGGGAGCAAGCCTGGTGTGCAGGCAGTTGGCCACACAAGACTTAGGCTGTGTCTCAAAAGCCATGGGACCCATCGGGGGACAGTTTAAAACATACAGACTAGATGGACTGTAAAATCTGTTAACGGCATGGTTTTCTTGATTGACTTTTTAACACTGAGGCAGTATGTGCAAAGCCCTGAAAATGCCCTTCTTTAAGGGCAAGACCTCCTGGGAAGGAGGAGGGATTTTGTTGTTTTGCTTTTGTGGTGGTTGTTGGAGAAAATTTCAGTCATGTAGAAGAGTATGTATGTGTCCATCACCCAGCTTCAACAGCTCCCAACTCGGATGTGAGTTTTAGGCGGGAGCAGAGCTGTTAGATGTGTGTTTCAGGAAGCTGACTGGTGGCTCCTATGGGCCCCCATGCAAGGAGCTGGGCTGGAGATGAAGAGACGGGAAGGCTTGTAGCCTTGTTTAATGAGTGGTAGTGAGGACACAAATTAAGGCAGAAGGGAGACAAGAGAGCAGAGTGTTGGAAGAGATTTTGAAGTAGAACCAATGGGATTTGCCGGCCAACTGGATATGAAAGAGGAGGGGGAGGTTTCAGGAGATTCCACTATCCATGGGTGAGTACAGGGGAAGGCGAGGGTTTGGGACAGGGCAGAAGTCCAACCACGGTCCTTGAAGCCCTGTGTGGCCTCATTTGGGGACCTTGATCGCCATGCTCCAGCTGTCTCTGTTTTCGTGACCGCACCGAGCACTTTCACCCCAGGGCCTTTCCACCTGCCTCTCCCCACCTCATCCTTTCAGTCTCAGCTCAGATGGCACCTCCACAGGGAGAGTAATTCATTCTTGCTGTGTCTCTCTTGTTTGTCTTCTTAACTAAGTGATCAGTTTAATGCGTTTGCTTATTTGATTACTTTCATGTTTATTGTCTGTTTGCTTGGACAGAACGTCAGCGCCACGCAGGCCCATAGTGAGGACTCAGCAGTCCAATGCACGGGGACGAATGAGTGATTCTGTCCGAGACACAGCAGAAGGGCTGGGGCGAGGGGCCGCAGTGAGCAGGGAGCCGTGGAAGGGCTCCGCGCAAAGGAGGGACGACATGGAAGGCATGCAGGGTAGGTCAACGACCAGTCAGTCACAGGAAACCATCAGCCTGACTCTATGTTGACCAAACCCCCATGCCCCCATGCATTGTGGGAAGAAGTTTTGAAAGAATCATCTCTTTCAGCAGTTAATCATGGGTACGAAGACCTTTCTGAGAGGCTACCCTAGAGGCTTAGATTTTAAATACATGGTTTAAGTAAAATAAAGTCAATGAATACAGTCTTGCGTCTGTCATTCAACATGGGTATGTGAGAGCGTGTTATGAATGTGCTGAGAAATTCACAGGAGCTACGTAACCGGAGAGGTGTGGGGCTCTGAGAGGCTCCGCTCCGTGCTGAGGCGCCTGGAAAACACAGTGTGAAGATGTGGGCAGCAGGATCAGTTACACTACTGGCACTGTGATAGGAGGCATTGGTGTGCACACCCAGTGAGGGCCTACTGTGTGCTTGGCAAAGGACACATGATGTCTGCTCTGCATGTGACCGTCACTTTAGCAATCCTTACAGGGGGTTCCTGCTCTGTGCAAAAACCTTCCATAGCTCCCAGCTGACCAGGACACCTAGCCCAGCTTCTCTCTGTAGCCTTGGGAGCTTGACCCCTGCCACATGTCCCACTGGGGACCCTCAGCGATTGGCCTGAGTGTCCTCTCTCTGCCGGTTGCTCTGCCACAACCTTGCTCATGGTGACTTGGCCTAGAATGTCTTCTGACTCCAACACTTGTAAATGCAAGCCTTCCTCGAGGCCTCACACACGCCCCGCCTCTCCCAGGAGGTACCGCCTCCTCTGAGCCCCCAGGCGCCCCTAACCCTTCGTTCTGCACTGTCTAGTATTGTTTCTTTTGTATCATCTTGCGTTCCCAACACTAAGCTCTTTTAAGAAGGGTATTGTTTCTTCCACATCGTCTGGGTTCTTAGCTCAAGGGTACGCCCTCAAAAAATACATGGATTGATGAGTTGATTGACTGATTGATAAGTTTAGTGAGCAATTGATAAAGCGCTTTAAAAAAAATGCCATCTGGTGTCAGAGGTGGCTACAACAAAAAAGTTCCTTAGAAAGGCCTGGGGGCCATGGCAGTTGGTGCAAACCCACTGGGTTTGGGGTGACTTTGATGTGATCTTGACCATCTTAGTGTTTCTCGTCTTTCGCTGTGAAACCCAGAGGGTCTCCCCAGACTTGTGTTCCTTAGAGTTAAAGCTAAAGACTACAGCCCTTGGTTGGGAGCCGTGATTCTTATCAGGCTTCTTGTGATCTGGGGAGACGCTTCCCAAGCACTTTCCTACCACCTTCGCATGAATACTTTCTGTGTACATGTGTCTGCGACACTTGTGTGGACACACACCCACGTGAGCTACTGTTTCCTCCAAGGCTGGGTAGTTCCAGCCACCTCTCCCTCTGTCAAGTGGGTAATCCTGGCAGCTGCCAGACTTGTTGTCATTTGCAAGTCTACCAGTCGGTTAGCTCCAGGGGAATTGCCCAGACCGGGCCACCCTGTTACTGCTGGCTTTAGGCCACTGGGATCTCTTACCTACTGTCATTCCCCAGATGTTAATGCCTGCCTGGAATCCCAGGGCAGGAAGGGACCCAAGGAGGTCATCTGGTTCTCCCTCCTGCCTTCAGGCTGGGCCACACCTAAATGGATCCTGACAGCAAGGATCAGGCCTGTTGGTAAAATCTGCAGAGAGGTCTCCTTCAGGTAGTTTGTGCTGACATTTAACCAGCCCTTCCAGCAGGAAGTGCCTGACACTTCTTGCTTCCTGTCCTGCTTCTGCTGGTCCCCACAGGGATTTGGGATGCCTACCTCTCGAACGGCTGCTGCTGTGCTTGAAATCCTGCGTCTGCCGTTACAGCTGTAAGTCAGAAGGTCAGCAACTCAGTGTCGATGGGGTACTGGCGGTGTTGAGGCGGAACTCTGAGCTATCTGGCACTCTGGGGGCATCCAACTTTTGTAGGGTTCTGTCTTTGCTGCTGGGCAGTCGGTCTGGTCCAGAATTCTGATCAAGTTTCCGCAGGAAAGAAATGAGGGCAGCCCAGGAGGACCGACTCAGGATGAATAAACTTACATTTATTCATCCACTAATGAAGGAAATTCTTGTTGGAGCCACGCTACACGCTTGGCGGTATGTAGGGGAGAAGTGAGAAGCAGAGGGCCTGAGGTCCCTTTGGCTGGCTGAGAATGGTGCCAACCCGAGGTTGCAGGACACCGGGAGGGCCTGGGAGGTCTGGGCATAGCCTCACTTGCATGCTCTTGGCTCTCTGGAATGTTCTGTGGACTGTTGGGAACAGCTGCTCCTTATGCCACTGATCCTTCCTACCATGTGCTGCTCACACGGTGGCATCAGGGCGACGTCACACCCACCACGGCCTGACATGCATCCAGCACTCAGCAGAACCTTGCACACCCTTCCCCACCACTGCCCCTGAGGGAGCCCACCCCTGAGTGGGCCACTTGCTGCTCCAGGCACCTTACCCACGCCATCCTCTGTCTCTGTTACAGGCTGACTTGTGTCCCCCACCCCCCTACCCCCCCCCCCGACCCTTGCCCACCAAATTCATATGATGAAGTCCTAACCCCAGCACTTCAGCATGTGACTGTGTTTGGAGGGAGGGTCTTTAAAGAGATAATTAACGTAACATGAAGTCATATGGGTAGGCCTTAATCCAAGCTGACTGGTGTCCTTATAAGAAGAGATTAGGACAAAGACACACACAGAAGGAAGACTGTGTAGGCACGCAGGGAGGAGCCATCTACAACCAAAGAGAGAGGCCTCAGAAGGAACCAATGCTGCTGACGCCTTGATCTCAGATTTCCAGCCTCCTCCAGAACCATGAAACAATGCTTTTCTGTGATTGAAGCCACCGGGTCGGTGGTGCTTTGTTGTGGCAGCACTAGCAGACGAACACACCTCTGTGGAGGGGGCTGTTATCCCATCTTGCAGAGGACTCCTGTGGCTCCACCAGCTCCGCACGTGGAATACTGGGCCAGGTCCTGAACCTTCCTGAACCTCTGTTTCCTCATCTGCAAAACATGAATAATGATAGATTTGTGGTAAGGATTCAGTGAGATATGACACAATGAATGTTTGTCCCCACACATGCCTCAGCCTGATTTGACCTAGGAGCCCATGGGCCTGAGGCAGAGGCTGGCTCTGAGGTCTACATGTGGTTGGCAATATGTTGATAACCAATAAGGCAAGAAAAGTCCCCAAACAGAAAGGAAAAAAAAAAAGTGCATTCTAGGTAGAACCTGGAATATGAAGGGCTCAGACTCCCCTGGTGGGCAGATTTCTCTGACCTGGGTACTTGAAGCCCCTTTGCATTGGCTTTTTCCACAGGTATAGACGGGGCCGGCTCAGGAAGGCGTGCATTTCAGAGCTGCTGCTTTGTGGATGGGGAGCTGGGACACAAGACTGCAAGTCACGTGACCCAGGAAACACAGACTCTAACTGTTGACACTGGGACCTATGATTGTTTTTTTAGAATTTATCTTTTAACTATAGTTAACTGGCAGTATTATATGTACAACATAGTGATTAGACGTTTACATTCCTTAGACCTGTGACTTTATGTCGAGGAGTAGAGAGTCAGCTTCCGACCTGGAGGGGAGGCAGGAGGGCACGCCTCCCAGGTACTGTCTGCCTGGCCTGAACCTGTTGATGGGTGCAAAGGAGCCAGTGCTTGGGGACCAAGCCCTCTAGGCTGGGGGGCAGGGCCAGCATGAGTGTGGGGGCTGTGGGCCTACACCATGGGTGCAGAGTGTCAACCAAGCGGACTGTCTTTTTGAGCCAGTGTCCTGCTCAGCTCAACATGGCTGTGGGAGCCAGCTGGCTGGCTGTCTGCAGGTACCAAGGGCGTTGAGGGCACGTGCAGTTCACTTCCTGCACAACTTCCCCTTGTACGTGGGCTTTGTCTCCCAGAGTGAAGCAGCCTTTGAGCCTTCTTGGCCTTTCTCCACCCCTGGAACAGTGACCTCCCGGAGGGCCACTGGAGTCCTAAATGTCACCCTGTGAGAAGCTGGGACTGGGAGGGGCTCCTGGGGTGTGGCAGGCAAGGGATGATCATTCTGGAACCCTTCTTTGTGTGTTGGTCCAGGGACCTGCTCTGTACCCCTCAATTATGTTTTAATATCTATCTATACTCTTTCACACCACAATTACTAAAACATTGTTAATTAAGTTACACACACACACACATACATGCACACCCAGCTTAACAATGATGGAAAACGCCAAATACCAGTTGACAAGAAGCCAAAAGCCCAGCCTTTCCTCTGGCTAAACAGAGGGACCCATTATGCTGGAATATTATTTTCTCATGGTTTGGAACCATTACATCAGCCTTGATGTAATAACATTGTTTAACTTCAGAGGTGTATTTATTTTGGTTTGGAGTTCAGATAGTTTAGCCGTTAGCCCGGGATTGAGCAAAACCCAGACAAAGCCACTCAAGTTTGAGATGAACTATTTTGCCAATCCCCTTCTCCCCCCAAACAAACACACTTCAGATGTAATTTCACCTCACGGTAAAGGTGGTGACCTTGGTGCAGAAGGATTTTGGAGGTAATTTTATTCTTTTCCTAAGGAAATTGGCCAGTGCAGTGTTGGCCAGCTGGGTGCTGAGTGGGTATGCATGCCCCCAACCAGTAAGAAACTGGGAATCCCATCAGCAGTTTGCCTGAAGACAGGCGGGGGACCTGCTCACACTCCATACAAGCCCAGCTTTTCTCCTGAAATAAATTGGCTTGGGGGAAGTGTCTCAATCACTGCCAGGTTCACGGGAGACGTTCCACATGTCACTTTTGTTAGGGACAGGGGTCAGGTCTCCAGATAAGAGTTCTCAGTGTCCCGGAGGCTTTACTGGAGGCTTCTAGTGTTTTCTTCTGAGCCCAGTCCTTGGGGACGCATACAGGTGCAGAGGGCTATGACATAGAGGTGGCAATCTCTTCTTTCTTGGAATGCAAGCAGACAGGAACCGCTGCAGGTAGGCGACGGGTGTGTGGGGCTCATTGTACTATTCTCTCTTTTCTTGCCTGTGCTTGGGAAGTCCTACAAGTGAGTTAAAATAAATTAAAATCCCGGTCCCAGTGACGTTTGGATAGCTGCTTTCTTCCTTTAATCCTCAGGAGGAGGGACACAGAGGACAGACACCCAAGGAGAGGGTAGGGACAGGATAGGGTAGAGAGAAGCAGACTCCTGAAGAAAACATACCACCTGCAGGCCAGGACGATGAATCCATCTGTAAAAATGTCTAGTGTTAAAGGAAGGTCAGGGGAGCATGGCTGAAAGTGAACTGCAGCTAAATGTGCTAGTTGGGGTGTTTTTCCTCAAAGGAATGCTTTCGGGTCTCTGCGGCACGAGGCAGAGAGGACTGGACAATTGGCCCGACTGTGACCTCCTGAAGGGCTGGCTGGGAGCTGACAGGCCTTGTACCACCTTCTGCCACACCCAGGGGAACCAGCAGATTCGGACACTAAGCCACAAAGCACAACTGTCCTGCAGAAGGAAGCTGTGTGGCTTCCAGCTTAGTGGGTAAGAGCGCCATACCTCCTTCTAGGCCAGTGGTTCTCAGCCCGGGCCTTACGTCAGAACCAACCTTAAAGCCTCCTCATGCCTAGCGTCCCATCGGAATCATTCCAGGACCTTTATGAGGGAGACTGGCCGGGCACTTGTAATACACAGCCAGGCTGAACATCCCCGGTCTGTCCACCTGACAGAGCGGGTCAGCTGTTGGCTTCAGTGTCGCTCCACCCAGCAGGGTGAAGGAATGGGGAGCAGCTCTTCTCCACAGTGTTTGGTTGTGTTCAACTGCATTAGATGTAAGTCCAAATCAATGTAGATCGGGTATCCACCACCTGGGTATACCAGACCATTTGTTCAACGAGTCCGTCGTGACACAAGCATCCCACTAGAGCAGAAACAACTGCTCCAGGGACGGAGAGGTGATAGCCCACCCAGGCTGCTGTGTGGAGGACACAAGGAGAGGTTCTAGAGGCCAGTGGCTTTTACCTCGTCCGACCGTAAACTCAATGTAGCAAACCCACTTCACATTACCACCTAGAACTCACGTATATACAAATATATACACAGATGTCATTGAAACAAGTGTCATGAAATAATATGGACGTTTTTATGTACGATTTCCTGTTATTTTCTATTCTATTCCTTTTTATTGCTTTAAAATATGAAGGTCCTAACCCACCAAGTTTGAAATCACGACCCACTCGTGTTTGACAACCTGCAGTTTGAAAAACACTGCTGCAGGCAGTTGGCAAAACAAATTCTAGGGTTAAGGGACCATCTACCTCCTCCCCCTACTGCTGCACGTGGGGGTCATGATACTCTTTCTACTCTTGCTTGTGTCTGAGAATTTCTATAAGAAACTTAAGACAAATAGAACCTGGCCCCTCATCTTAGCTTAGCCTACTTCCTCCTCTAATACCCAGGCACAGAGGAACAGGGCAGGCACCAGAGTATAGACAGAGGTTCGAGGAAATCCAGTTGATTGTGCAGCATTGACTCTCTCACACCGGGTCGTTCTCCCAGTTTAGGGGTATGAGATTTAAAGCCAGAAAGAGACAAGAGGGATCAAAGTTCTTCACCCTCAGACAGTGAGCAGCCCCAGAAGAACTGAGATGATGGGAGAGCTGCCGTGGGCCATGTGCTGAGCGGGACTCAGTCTAACTTGGCTGGCCCTGAAATGACTCCTGTGACCTTGGGGAGGGGACTGACATTTGCGATTCTCTGATGAGGGTGTGACCCATTAGACCCCAGCGTGAACTCTGGCCTGTTTGGTGCCACCCTCTCTGAGAATCTTGCAGAGCAGGAGTGGAGCCCAGTCATTATCTGGCATGACCCTGTCCCTTGGGCTGGAAGGTGGGGGAGCTTGCCAGAGACCTCCTGTCCTCTCTAGCTCCATCCCCATTACATGACACCGTGGGGAAGAGTTTTCCAGCTGGTCCATTTGCTCATCGATGATTCTTTCCAAGGCCCTCCTCCCCTCCACTCTACTGAAATGGCTCTTGGATCTAAGCAGGGTGGCTGACAAACTCTTGCCAAATCCAGGACGAGTCCTCTGCTTTCACTGTGCCCAGGCAGTCACAGCACTTGGCCCTCAGCCCCTCTCCATCCAGGCACTGGCCTGGCTTCTCTCCTCCTTGCTGGAATTCCTTCCCAGCCTCCTTTGCTGGCTCTTCGACCTCTCAAGGCCAAAGTGCCCCAGGGCTCATCCTTGCCCCCTTCTCCTCTCCATTGTCACCCTCATACTGGGTGAACTCATCTTGCCCTGGCTTTTAATACCGTCTATATGCTGGCAGCTTCCAAACTTTTTGACCTCTGCCCTGAACCCTAAACCAATTCCAACTATCTATTTAGCAGCCCCTACTGGTGCCTAATGGGCCCCTCAAAACCAGTATGTTCAAGGGAAACGTTTTACTGTTCCCTGCTCCCCACCATGTCTCTCCCATCTCCGTAGATGGCCCCACATCTTTATGGTCACTCACATGCAAACCTGGGATCCATTCTCTTAATTCTCTCTTCTTTATACTGCACATCTGATCCATCAGCAAGTCCTGTCAACACTAGCCCCCAAACACCAGCCATATCCAGCCGTTTCTCCCCACCTCTGCTGCTGAAACTCTATCCAACCACCATCACCTCTCCACTTGACTATTGCCACAGCACCTAACTCATCCCCCGCTCTCCCTACCCCCCAGCTACCTTTCATTCTCCACCCACAGCCAGAGTGATCAACTCACTGGGTAAATCAGATTATAGCAACGCCTCGTAAAATCCTCTAAAACCTTCTCATTGCACTTAGAACAAAACCCAGGCTCCTTGCCCACCCAATATTTATTCTGTATTTCTTACTTTCTGATTGAACCCTTGTTTGATTTGGAACAGCGTAGTACTCAGCTAGGTGTCTATTATTTCCCAGCTTCTTTTACATCTAGGGGTGGCCGATGAGTTAAAAGCAGAGTTGTTCAGTGTGGCTTTTGGGATTATCTTTTCAATCAGGCTGGCTCAGCTAAGACGATGCAAGGGTTTGTTCTTCTACTTTCTTCCTTCCCACTGTTTAAAATGGGGGTTTGATGGATGGTGATTCTGCAGCCATCTTGTGAGTATGAGGCAATCTTGATGGCAACTTCATGATAAGATAGAAGGAGCATGAGTTCCTGATGACATACAGCCATCATACCAGGCTTGGAATTCCTCATTCTGAGCTTTTCCTAGGGGAGCAGTATCTCGTGTTAGCCTCTGAGGTCAAATCTAACCCTAAGGAGTATGACTTGCAAAGCTCAATGTAATCTGGCCACTACTTCTTCTATCTTCTTCAACCATTCTCCTTTTGCTTTACAATGTTCCAATCACATTGGCTTTCGTTCTGTTCCTTGGGCATTCTAAGCTGAGTCCCACCTTGAAGCCCTTCTCCCCAGATCTCTGTGACTGCCTCCGTCTTATCTTTTGATCGTCTCCTCGGGCAGTCCTTTCCTGACTTATGTAGCCCCTGGCCAATCTGTTTTCAATGAATGTCCTTTTAAAAAGTTCATGGCACAGGAATTTTGACTCTCTTGTTCACTGTTATATCTCCTGGGCCTGGAATATGAGAGGTAGTCACCAAGTTTCCCCGAAAATAAGACCAAACCAGAAAATAAGCCCAGGCATGATTTTTCAGGAGGACATCCCCTGAACAGAAGCCCTAATGCATCTTTTGGAGCACAACTTACTATAAGACCTGATCTTATTCTCGGGGAAACACGGTAGTAAGGATTTATTAAATGAATGAGTGGAATAAGATGGCTTTCCAGAATTTTTTGAAAGAGATTTAGCTTAGGTGTTGCCATACATCACAGAATCCCTTTCCACTGTGTTTGAAAATAGTTCAGCAAACACCTGTGGCTCAGCCAGGGCTGCTGGGCTTAGTGAGAGCCATAGAGACATGAAGACAGCGTAGCTCCTATCCTCCAGAAGCTCAGACTCTAGTGGGCAAGACAGATAACTTAGCTCCTGAATTGCCGTACGGACTCTGTGCAGGCCACCAGGAGGGTACAGAGGACACACGATAGGTTAGGAGAAGTTTCATGGAGGCAACGGTGTTTGAGCTAAGTGTGGCCTGACTAGAGCAGTTTCCTGGCAGACCAGGTTGAGGAGAAGGGCTGTAGGTTGGGCTGATAGCTTAAGTAAAGATAAAGGGGCGAGGCGTGCAGTGTGACCAACTGTCCCAATTTGTCTGGGATTATCCCAGTTTCACCACGGAAACTTCCATGTCCTCGGAAACCCTTTTGTCCCAGGAAAGTCAAGACGATCGCTATCTTGGAGATGCAGTGGAGGGACAGGGCCCTTCCTAGTCTTTTCCTTGGTTTGAATCTTATTGGCAAAAGCATCCTGAGACAGGTCACTGTGTCCCTGTATTTTGGTGCCTTTGTCACATAGCTATTCACATACCACCACCACCACCACCACCCATACTAACACCTGCAAATTCCAACACATGCACCTTAACACACACATACACACACACTGCAACACAAACTCCCAAACACACCACACATATGCCTCAACATGCATATACCCCAACACACACACACACACACACACACACACACACACACACTCACATCCATCTAGTCCTTTGGATTCAGTTCCTGCATTGACCTTTTCAAGCCTGCCACCATCCCGTGTACCCCAACTCATAACTGGCCTTTAGTTTGGGTCTCCATTTCTATAATACCTCCTGTCGAAGATACCCCAGGCATACTTTCCGCCAGGGATGGGGGCCTTGTCCCTCCACTCAGACCTAAGGGCTGGCCTGCAGACCTCCTCCCATACAGTCTGCTTGCCTCTTCTCCTAGATGTCAGCCTTCCCTGGCTCCCACTCTGGGAGATTGCCCTGCTCAAGAGAACCTTCTCACCCCCTTGCAGCTCTGGGCCCCAGTTGGCCTGGATCAGGAGGGAAGATGGTGCCCTTTTCATCCTCCCATCTTCCTTTCCCCTGAGCAGTTTGCTCCTACAGAGACCACCCACCTCGTGGCTAGGCTGCCAACTGCAGGGCCCTCTTCAGGCCTTCTGGGAGCATTCTGCTTCACTGGTCATCCTTGGTCACCCTGTTCCCATAGCCCCTCTGGCCGTGGGACTCCACCCTGTCCGGGGTTTTCTTCCACTTCCCTGACTGCCCCTTTTCTGCTTCCTTTCTTCTTTTTCCTCCTGCTCCCTAACTAGGTGGTCATCCCAGCTCAGCAGTAAGTCTCCTGGATCAGGTAACATTAGTTTTGGTTGCATATAACAGAATTCTCAAAACGACGGGGGTTTAAACTCCCTAGGTTTTCTTCTCTTATGTCAGAGCAGTGCAGCACAGAGCAAGCAGCTCAGGGCTGGTGTAGGCTTCTGTGGCCCTGGGAAGTCACCGTGACCCCGCTTCCTGAATGCACGCAGACTTGTCTGGAAGGCGCTTGCTAGACACCCCTCTCTGACCCTGACTGGCTCTGCCCTACCTCTTCCAGGGTCACTCCAACCCTCAGCACCCGCCCCAGCAAGCGCTTCTCTGAGCTCCCCTCTTTCCTCCGTCCTCTGCAAATCCCACAGTGCCAGAGGCTCCTAAGACACTGTCTTCTGTGTGGCCAAGGGCTTGCTGCCTGGGACCTGGCCTTCCCTGCTAGCTGAGCTGGAGGCAGGACAGGGCCATAGCATTAGTGCTCTGTTTCCACGAGGTCCTCTGTACAAATGCATTGTACAATGAATGAAAGAACACTTTCTGAACAATTGACGGAGGCTTCAGGAAGGGTTGCAGGTGATGCTGAGGGGCCCTGAACTCCAAACGTGCCCTTGTGGCTGGAGAGGGCTACTTATCCGCAGTATGTGCAAGATAAGTTAGTGCATCAGAGTGTATCTACAATTCATTAAGAAAGGATTCTTGGTTAGCTGGGCTCAGGTAAATAACAGTTTCATCACAGATACACACAATGTCATGAATGGATTTTATAATGCATATCCTTAGCTTCTTTTGACTAGTGACTGTCAATTGCTGGGTGTTTTAATATCTGTGTTCCTGATGAAAGCTGAGGCATTACCAGCTTCTTCTTTTTAGTTTTAATTAGGTTCCTTGCTCTGTGCTGTTATTTCTGAATCGGTAGGAAGTTGTAGGGGTATGAAAAGCATTAGGTACTCTAAGGGAGATGAACATCAATAAAAGTTGAAAATTTTGTATTTCTTCATTCTAAAGATGCTTATTACTTATGTATCTATATTTATATCTTTCTTTTCCTTTTTCTTTTTTTTGGAAAGGTGAAGGGCAAATCCTTACATCCTTACATGGCTTGAGACCAACTTGCATGAAAACTCTGGGCAGACAGGCTCCGCTGATGGGGGAGCCTGTTATCCTGGGCTCTGCTCACAGTCTCATTGGTGGGGCTGATGGGGACTGACTCTGGAAATCTTTACCAACTCAGAGAGTGAGTACACGAAAGGTATTTCTCCTTCAATAGGCCAGAACTGACACACTTTACCCCTTTCACAGTGGAGTCTCCTAATTAAATCCATCAAGCAAACAACTGATCCTTCCCTTTTCATTCATTTTTATTTTTTTGCCTCCAGCATTTCAACCCATAATCTAATATATGGGGAAGGAAAGGCACTGAGAAAGCCAAGGAGGTGTATCAGGAATGCCTCCTTTCTGTGATTAGCACCTTGCTCTCCAAGGCCTGGGGGCTGGGGGTTGGGGGTTGGGAACACAGAGGGAAGACTGGGGAGAGAGAGCCGTGGGGCCTGCCCCGTGGGCAGCTCTGAGGGTGCCTCAGGGGCTGGGCCAGAGGAACAGGGATGAAAATTGAGAGGCCTTGAAATTAACACAGACTTGTGAGCCAATAGGCCTGGGCTGTGGGGAAGATTCAGCTGGTAATGGCTCTGTTTTTTGTTTTTCCCTTGTTCTACAACCACAGTGGTTCCCCCTGCAGAGTTCCCTTCAATGGCAAGACAGAGACCAGTTTATTGACTGCGAAAATTCAATGCAAGTCTTATGTAAGGAAGGGGAGAACTTGGGTGAAGCATAACGTTATGATGGCTTTTTCTGAACTACATTACTGTGGGAGTCCCCCAGTACCGATTTGTACGAATATGGGGTACACAGGTCCACGGGGGGATGCATGGGAATAGAGGTCCCCAGCTTTCGTATACATCAATGAACTGGCACACTCACTGGTTTTCTTTAAAAAGCAAAATGGATGTTTGGTCTACCTCTGAGTGTCAGAGTAATTTTTCTTGACTTTTCTGTGCTGTCCCTGTCACACAGTAGAACCTAAGAAATGCTACTTTGGGTCAGCTGGGCATTTTTATTTGCTGGTGGCTCATTGGACAGCCAGGTCGCTTCTCATTCTCCAAGGCATAGACACGAAGGTTGCCTCTGAAGTTCAAGAATGGCTGAGGACCCAGGATTGCTACTTAAGGGGAATTTGGTGCTTGGGCCCAGGTGTTCCCAAAGCAGACACAGTTGGGTTTAGAGACCCAGAACAAAGAAACTTTTCCTTTGTTCATAGCAAAATAACCAGCTCACTGGGTTCTTATCACACATGGGCTTCTGAGAGCTGCACACAGGACCGCTCATCGCAGAAATGGGATGGAGGGGCGTCCTCAACACTTCCTGCTCAGCCCTCCCACTTCCCATTAGCTGCCCAGGCCTGGTGCCTGAGGGGAAGAGGGCAACCCTTCTCCTCCTTCCTGTGGTCTTCACTGCCTCCACCTTATCTCTGGCCCTCCTCTCTTCTCCCATGGGCTGGGTCTCTCAGTAGCTACAACACTGCCAATGTCTTCCTAAAGCACTCTTGCAAGGGTCACATGCTCTGCTAGTCTTAGGACCCTTTCTGGGCTGACAAGGCCGTTGCCGGCCTAGCTACACTGCACTTGCTCTTGTTCCTCGCCTAAACCATCTTCTCATCACGTGTGCTCCTCTCCTGAATGACCTTCCTCTTGTCATGTCCACCTGGAAAATGTCGCTCCACGCTTCAGGGCTCAGTTCAAATGCTGCCTCCTCTGAGCCCTGGCAGATGCAGGTGTTGCTTGCTCCCATTGAACTGTATGACCCCGGTTATCTCCCTGAGCCATACCTGTTTGTGTTCTGGTCTTCCCAGGAGATGGTGGGAATGCTGGTGCTGGTAATAAGGGCCGGGGACTCTTACTTATGCACGGCTGTATCCCCAGCAGCTAGTTCAGCATGGTTGCTGAATAAATGGGAAAGAATTCTGTGCTAGGAAGTTTGTGATTAGCAATTTGAAGTGGGACACTAACCAAATGCTATATTTAGCACCTTTCTTTTTCTAGAAAATACACCAACTTGGACTGTCAGCCCTATGGGGTCTGCCCTTGAAATATTTTGTGAGTATTCAAAAACATGTTAAACCCTACTCTTGCACAGCCTCCAATACCCCTGCCCCCAGCCCTTGCTCAGTGAAGTGGAGGAGCGTTTCCCCAGGTCCTCTCAGCTAGCTCCATCCCAGCACCTTGGTCTTACTGAGAATGGAACCAGGATGACAATGATTTATACGGCTCTTGGCAACAAACAATAGGTTTCAGGAGTTCGGGTGTTGAGGGAGTCAGCTCAAAAAGAATGACTCGATGAGAAGCCCTACAAGATGGTTTTGTGTTAAATCCCATTTTAGGAATAGCACGGGCGTCTGAGAGGTGCGATGTGCCTATGTCAGCCTCCTTCTGCCTGGTGGACGTCGGAGAGGAGCACACACATGGTGGCCTGCTGTGCAAGGCTGACTGGAGCTCAGAAGTCCGCGTTTGAACCCCAGGCCCATGGACCAAGTCACACGCTGGTGCCTTAGCTCCTTCCTCCATTACCTGTGAGGACTGACTGCAGTTTCTCAGAGGCATTCCCGGAGCAGCCACCAAGCAGATGCCAAGCAGGTACAGACGAAGAGCGGGGACAGTCGCCGCCCCGAGTGCCTGAGTTTCAGAGACCACAGGCATTCTTGCTGAGACCTTGGCGGGACTTAAGGATGTGGGGGGCTCTTTGGACTCTTGAAAGATGGGTACCATCCAGCTACACTGGTGAGAAATACTAGGCTGTCATCAAAATAACCTTCCCATGCCCATTCTCTCATCGAGGACTTCACTCTGAGACCTCAGAGACACGCCTTGGCATTCTGAGGGGGTTCTACTTTGCTGCTTGAGCTTTGACAAAGGTTAGCTTGGCCTCTTGACCCTTGGGGACCCCTCGGCTGGATCTGGCTTCGAACATGGCCTCAAGTTTGTCCCTCTCCTGTGCCTGGGCTGCCAGGTGGGCAGGACATCTTGTCTGGTCTGGTACGCTGCTCCTTCCATTCAGGCAGCTGAGTTACTCTGGAGAGGTGTGATGTGTGGTGGTGATTGGCAGGAGCCTTCTCGGCTAGTGGCGGAAAAAGGAATACCAGGTCCCGGAGCCCAGCTCTGCCTAATAGGCCACAAGTGCCGCGGATGTGAAGGGCTGCTCTGGACTCCACACTCTGCAGGGCCGTGTGGTCAGGAACTGTACCCAGGTTCTCAATTCTTTTAGCAAATAAACGCTGAGCGTCATTTTTATGGTTTGCTTTGTCACTTTGGACATTTTCATCACCCTTAAATTGACACTCAGCTATGGGTTATGCAAATAAACAAACAAACAAACACACACAAAAACTGTTGTGAGAGCAAGTGTTCTGAGCGTCCTGTGGAAGCCCCCTCCATGTTTGGTGTGCCCATACCCCCCATGTCACCATGTTTTGTCCTGCCTTCTCCATTGGGCCCACGTTTCTTGATGGCGGCAGGGAGCCAGCATTGTGCGTGGGGGTGGCCTGGTGCTGCAGCCTGTGTGCAGGGCGTTGGCTACAGCACTGATGTGCATTACTGTATTCAGAACTGACAGGCGCAGTCACATGTCTCGCTGAGACTGAAGGCTGAGGTCACCAGCACAAGGAGAACTGAGCTCAGTGCTAAATGAGGCTTTGAAGCAACAGGAACAGGTCCTTGCCCCTCAGTTGGGGATGGGGGCTCCCCCCACCAAAGCACAAGGCGATCTGGAAGAACTCAATTTACACCCTTGGCTCCCACAGGCTGGGGGATCAGCAAAGGGCGGGATAATCTCAGCTTCTTGAGCAGATGGTTTCTGACTACCGCTTGACCCAGTTCCCTCCCAGCAGATGAACGGCAGCGGGACTGACAGCTCCTCCACCAGGGGAGCAAAATGTGGACCCTCCTCTCAACCTCCTCTTCCCTCCTCCTACCAGCAAGGATGAGGTGGCTTTTGCCTCTCCCCAGTGCCAGGTCAGAGCGGATGCTCCCAGAGGCGAGGAGACCTGCCCCTTTCCCTAACCCTGTCCAGCCCAGGTGGGACTCGCAGTAGGAAGTGTTGTAACAAGGCAGGCTAGGAATACTGCTTGAGGGTTTGTGCTGGGGAGTCAGATGGGTGTTAAATCCTTCACTGGCTTAATGACTTCTCTCATTCATTCATTTATTCAACCATCCAACCAACCAAGAATTCATTCAATAGCTCCCCAAATCATCCTTCAGGTCTGGCATTAGACAGGGCCCATGAGGCGCAGTGGCTGACCTCCAGGAGAATGGGGCCCCATGTAGGAGACAGGGAGGTGAGGAGCTAACAGACAAGACCCGGGGCTGAGGGGTCTAATCTGGCAAATAACTATTCAGGCCACGAGAAGGCCAAGGTCTCGAAGACTGAGACTTTGCCAAGTGGCTGATGGCTGTGGTGATGGAAAGCAGCAGAGGACCAGAGCATGTGTGCCTGGTGGAAGATGCAAGCAGAACCGCAGAAGTGGGTTCATCCTGGCTCAAGGCCACAGTGCAGAAGGTGCTGGCCCAGGTACCTCCTACCTGCCCAGGGATCAGTCTTGGGGCAAGGGATGGAAACCCGAGGGCATAGAGTACTGTGTTTGGAAGTGGCAGAGAACTGGGCACTGAAGAAAGTCCTAAGGAGGCAGAAGGTCCCATCCCGCGGTCCCATCTGGGCCCTTGCTTCTGCCTTCCTGTTGGTAAACCCAGGAAGGTTTACCAACCTTACCTTTTGCTCCGCGGTATCCGCCGGGCACTTTGGGGTCGGTTCCTCTGATTGGGAGGGAGGGGGCGCTCGGCCTCCAGATTTGCGGGCCGTGGCGGGGCTGTAGTCTGGGCTGAGCTCTACAGCCGCATGGCTGGCCCGAGAAGCTGGCAAAGGGGGTTGCGGGAGGGGGGGGGACCCTGAGCTGAAGGCCACGCTGAGCCTCTGTCGTCCCGGTTTCCCCAATATCCTACGAAAGGCCGAATGACCGCCCAACCCGCTTCCTCCTCAGAGTCCTGCCTTATCCGGCACGACCAAGGTGGGTGGGTGGGGGGGGGGTCTGGATGAGGGAAGGGGAAGGACAAGGCCATGTCCCTAGTCGGGGCGCTGCGCCCTGTGAGCACTGTCATGCTGTTCCACACCCAGCTGGGGGCGTTGGGAGGGACGGAAGCACTGGATTGCACTTGGGGGTCTGGACAGGGCTGGGAGTTCTGTTTCCAGTGACAGTGCCTCTTGTCTGGCAGACCACGTACAGCAGCTTGGAATTAAGAGTTGATAGGGTTTTGCGAAGAGCTTGGCCCAATTTTTTCCTTTGGGGCTCCCAACAAGCCGCCTGTGTGATATAGGTGTTATTGTTCCCCCTTTGCAGTTGAGAAGGTAGAGACTAGAGAGGATGAAGGCTGTACCCAAGGTCACTCCTACAAAACTGGCAGTGGCTAAGCCTCAACTGGAACCCGGGTTTGTCTGAGGCCAAGGTTTGCCAACTGGGGGTGTGTGAGGGGAAGGGTGGTGGTGCTGGATCCCCGCACAATCGAGGAGTTCCTCGGGTCTCGGAGCCGGCGGAGGCAGCGGTTAGCCAGGACACCAACGGCGGCCGCCTCCCTCGCCCCTCCATTCTGCTGGGCCCCCTGCTCGCCCAGTGCGCCGGCGGCCCGGGGCGCTCGGCTAGGGCACTGCACTGCAGCCCGGGAGCGACATCCAGCGGCAGAGCCAGCCCGCGGCCCCGAATCCGCATCGCCACCCCCGCCGCCGCAGCAGCAGGCCTGGGAGGGAGCACCTCGGAAGGGCCGGGGGTGGCCGCGGCGGCGAGAGTAGCCTCTCCTGGTCCCAGAGGGCGGTATCAGGGACGAGTGCAGGGCCTGCGCCAGGATCCTGGGCCGGGAGCCCGTCGGTGCCGCCCGCCGCCCAGCTGGGCGAGGGTCCGGAGTGCCCACGTGGTGGGAAAGTTTCGAGACAGCAAAAGTGGCCCGGCACTGCGGGGGTTGGGGGGAGGGGAGAGGGCCGGCTCGCCCCTCCTTCTCGCTCAGGCAGAAAGGAAAAAGTGGAGGGAAGCGGGGGTGGGCGGGGGGGGGCGTGAGCGTGCAGCTCCGACCTGAACAGATCCCACCTCCCCCCCACCCCTCCGGGAAGCGGGAGCTGGTAGGCACGGACAGCCTCCTCCCGCACGGCCAGGGCGAGACTCCTCACCAACCCACCTCCCCACCCCCGCTTTTTTTTTTTTTTTTTTTGCCAACGTCTATCTCAACGCGCGCGCATATACGGAGATTGTGCGGCTTTTCCCCCCTTGGGAGAAAAAACGAGGAGAGTAAAAGAAGAGAGGGCAAAGAGAAGAACTCCTCGGCGGTCTCTGCACTCAGTGTCTTGGCCCGGCGCGGGGACACAGCTGCCACCCGCCCGCTCACTGCCGGCCCTGCGGCGTGTGTCACCGGGGGAGCGAGCTGGAGCACCCGCACCCGGGGACACTGCGAGACTTTTCGGCGCTCAAAGCCACATCGCCGCCGCCGCGGCAGGCAGGAGAGCCAGGGCGAGAAGGGCCTTGCCTTCGCCTCACCTTCCTCGCACGGCGCCCCGCGCCCCGCCGGCCCGCGCAGGCGAGCAGAGGGAGGGAGGGAGCAGCGAGGAGGCGGGCGGAGCAGAGGCCCCGGCGAGGCGCGCAGCGGCCGGCCCGCCCGCGGTGGATGCGGCGCCCCGGGAGCCTGGAAACAACTTTGCCGTGTGACGCGCCGGGAGGACTGCAGGGCCCGCGGCCGGGGGCTCCGCGCCGCCTCTGAGCGGGCCCGCGCTCCCCGCACTGCGCTCGCCGCGCTCCGCCGCCTGCCCGCCGGCCCGTGTGGAGGACGACCCGGCCGTCGCCGCCACCCGCCGCTCATCCTCAGCGCGAGGGCGAGGCGCTCAGGTGCGAGCGCGGGGCCCCGCCGCAGCGCCAGCCGCAGCGCCGCGCCAAGCCGCGCCCCGCTCCGCTCCGGGGGCTCCGGCGCCTTCGCTTCCGTCGCGACCAAGTTGCATCGACTGGCCCTTTCGCCACCTTCCCTGCCCGGCGGCCAAGCCGCCGCCGCCGCCGGTTTCGCTTCACCCGAACGGGGGCTGCGGGGCCCCGACGCGGAGAGGATGGCGAGAAGGCTGCAGATGCCGACGCGCCCCGTGACGCCCGGCCGGCAGTGACCCTCCGGCCCCGCCTCGCTCCACGCGCTTCGCCAGCGCCCGCGACCCTCGGCGCCCCTTCCCAGCCGCGCGGAAACCCCTGCGGCCCGGCCGGCCCCCTCCCCCTGCGAGCCGGCGGCGGCCCTCCAGGCGGGCGGGCGGAGGCCCGGGCGGGCGCGGGCGCGGGCGGGGCGGGGCGGGGCGGCGCGCCGGGAGCCCGGAGCCCGGCCCTGCGCTCGGTTCGGCTCGCCTCGCGGCGGGCGCCCTCGTCGCCAGCGGCGCACCATGGACGGGCTGCCCGGTCGGGCGCTGGGGGCCGCCTGCTTCCTGCTGTTGGCCGCCGGCTGGCTGGGGCCGGAGGCCTGGGGCTCCCCCACGCCCCCGCCGTCGCCCGCCGCGCCGCCGCCGCCCCCGCCGCCTGGAGCTCCCGGCGGCTCGCAGGACACCTGCACGTCGTGCGGCGGCTTCCGGCGGCCGGAGGAGCTGGGCCGGGTGGACGGCGACTTCCTGGAGGCGGTGAAGCGGCACATCTTGAGCCGCCTGCAGATGCGGGGCCGGCCCAACATCACGCACGCCGTGCCCAAGGCCGCCATGGTCACGGCTCTGCGCAAGCTGCACGCGGGCAAGGTGCGCGAGGATGGCCGCGTGGAGATCCCGCACCTCGACGGCCACGCCAGCCCGGGGGCCGACGGTCAGGAGCGGATCTCCGAGATTATCAGCTTCGCCGAGACAGGTGGGTCGGTCCCGCGGGCGGCTAGCTAGAGCCCTCGCGCCCTCCCCCAACCCCTGCTCCTTGCCCACTCCGGCCGCCGCAGCCCGCGCGGTCTCGCGGACACAGACTCCGGCTTGGCCGCTGGCTCCTGGCCCGGAGCGCTCCATCCCGATTGCCGTCTTCTTACCCCGGGCAGCACACCCCTTCCGTCCTCCTACCCCCGCCGCGGAAAGCCTTGCCCTCCACCCCTGCTCTCCGGAATCCGGCCTTAGCGCCTGTGGGCGCGCGTCCCCCTCCCGGCAGATGCGTGCGGCCCTGGCTCCGCGGGCACTTGCTTGGTGATTGCTTAATGTTTTTGTTTCCCACGATCAGAGTGTATGCTTAGCAGTGTGGATGGAGATGTGTGTGCTTGTTGATATCCGTGGGCCGGAGGAGTGTGTGTGTGTGTGTGTGTGTGTGCGCGCGCGCGAGCGTGTGCGCGCGCCTGTGTGTGTGTGTGTGTGTGTGTGTGTGTGTGTGTGTGTGTGTCTGCGTGAGAGGCCCCAGGGCCGCTTCCATCACCGGGCGGCGTCGGCTTGCCAGGATTGCTGAAGCCTCACTGGGGAGAGCTAGGCAACCTCTCTTGGATTGTGTGGGCACCGGAATCGGGCGGAAGGCAGGCTTCTCAACAGGTCCCATCATTTACGCAGAGAAAGACTAAGCTGGGGACAGCCCCGTGCCTTTCGGCTCGCCTGGCAGCGGCGGCAGCTCTCTAGCCCGAGAGCCACAGAGTTTGTAGTTAACAAAGGGTAGAATTCCTTTCTGGAATTTTCCCCCTGCTCTGATTGCAAATTTCTACCACTGTCTAAATATAAAAATCAAGAGGGGAAATAAAAAATCTGTCCCCCCTCCCCCCGAACTTTAAAAGAGAAAAATGTGCCCGCGTTGAAATGCTGCAAGTGCTTTCGACTCCGCTGTCCTTTTCAGGACTTCAATGAGCCAGGCTGGCTTTTGTGCCTGGAGCTCAGCCCCATTTGCGCAGAGGGGACCGCGGAGTAGGTCGCAGTGGGGGAAGCCCTGGTATGGGCAGGGAGCCTCGGGTGGGGGAACGGTTGTGTCCCCAGGCTGCAAATGCCCCCCACCCTCCCAGGAAGCAGTCAGACTGTGCTAGTGCCGCCTGGGGATGAAAAGGGATGAAAAGTTTTGCATGGCCGAGTGTGGAGAAAAGCAGAGACAATCGGGGCTGGCCTGTGCTTAGAAAGAAATGCATTGCTGTTTTAGCTGTCCGACCGAGTCAGGGGAAGCTCGACATGCAATTAGAGAGCTTGGATTAAAAGGTATTTTGGGGCCCAGAGTAGAAATGTGATTCTGGAAGGTCGAGGAGGCCTTTTGGTCCCGATGGCACAAAATGACAGCGGGGGCTGTTATATTTCTGGTCCGTTTTGCGGAGCCAGCTCTTTGACTTATAAATAACAGATTCAGGTCACAGGCAGCTCGTCCAAGACCAGCTTTTAAGGCTGCACTTTCCCCCATTTCAAAGTCAGATGTCAGTGTTATTAGAGGAGCCAGGCAAGGCCTGAGGAGGGGGCTTGGGGGGGGCACTGGTAGGAGGCTTGATAAAACCAGCCATGGCGACACAGTTGCCTTGTTTGTTCTTCCTGGAAAAAAAAAAAGAGAAAGAAAGAAAAGAAAAGGAAAGAAGAAAAGAAAAAAAGTAGAGATTGTCAGAACAGTCCCTGAAATATTGGATGAGAGAGGAGTCATCTCTCCGTTGGCATGGCCTCTCTTCTTGTTGAGCTGAATTGTTGAGAAAACTAGCAAGACGGTTCCCCTTTTCCTTGGAAATTTTGAATGTGCCATTAACGGGGAGCTCGGGTCTTGTCAAAGGCGTGGACCTCATGTTTCAAGGCTAAATGTCCTGTCCCTTGGAACTAACTACTCGGAAACTAGTGCTGCACTTTGCAGTCTGCAAAGCACACTTTCCTGTGTCAGAAATTTGAGCAGGGCTCGCTTGTTTGCAGTGGAGGTTCCACTGGGGGTTGGATCAGATCATGCTTAGGTAAACACTGGAAAGAGGCAGTAGGTGGCTGGGCTGGATTTTGCAATGCCCTAAGTTAACCAAAGGGAAAAAACAAAAACAAAACAAAACAAAACAAAAAACAAACAGAAAAACCCACCACCACCACTCTACTAAAATAACCCACCCCAAAATCTTCGGTGTGATCCTGGTTTTGTTTTTCAGATTTCACAGACACCCATAACAACTTGTTAAGATCTTGGCCTCCTGACAAGTTCCTCTGTGGAGCTTTGAGGCCTGACAGCCTGTCTCCAGGGAGCCCTGGCCTGGGAGAGGTGAGGCAGGATTTTATAGGCCTGGACCCTCCAGCTCTAACCTGGTCCACGTTTCTCAATGGGAAACGATTTTCTCTGCCTCTCCCAGGTTACCGTCAGAGGCCCTGGCCCCAGGAATGGTATTTCTGGTCAATAACGTCTTCCAGCTGTGCCTGGAGTTAGCATTCCAGCATCATGCAGCAGAGAGTCTATTTCCCCCATTGCCTCGTGTTCTCCTTGAATTAACTTGGCCTGCTCTCCCGCTTCTCCGCAGATGGCCTCGCCTCCTCCCGAGTCCGCCTGTACTTCTTCGTCTCCAATGAAGGCAACCAGAACCTGTTTGTGGTACAGGCCAGCCTGTGGCTTTACCTGAAGCTGCTGCCCTATGTCCTGGAGAAGGGCAGTCGGCGGAAAGTGCGGGTCAAGGTGTACTACCAGGAGCAGGGCCATGGAGACCGGTGGAATGTGGTAGAGAAGAAGGTGGATCTGAAGCGCAGCGGCTGGCACACCTTCCCGCTCACCGAGGCCATCCAGGCCTTGTTTGAGCGGGGCGAGCGGCGACTCAATCTGGACGTGCAGTGCGACGGCTGCCAGGAGCTGGCTGTGGTGCCTGTGTTCGTGGACCCTGGCGAGGAGTCGCACAGGCCCTTTGTGGTGGTGCAGGCGCGGCTGGGTGACAGCAGGCACCGCATTCGCAAGCGGGGCCTGGAGTGCGATGGCCGGACCAACCTCTGTTGCAGGCAACAGTTCTTTATCGACTTCCGCCTCATCGGCTGGAACGACTGGATCATTGCGCCCACCGGCTACTACGGAAACTACTGTGAGGGCAGCTGCCCAGCCTACCTGGCGGGGGTCCCCGGCTCAGCTTCCTCCTTTCACACGGCTGTAGTGAACCAGTACCGCATGCGGGGCCTGAATCCCGGCACGGTGAACTCCTGCTGCATCCCCACCAAGCTGAGCACCATGTCCATGCTCTACTTCGACGATGAGTACAACATCGTCAAGCGGGACGTGCCCAACATGATTGTGGAGGAGTGTGGCTGCGCCTGACGCAGCAGGGCTGTGGCGGTGGAGTGCCAGGACAGTCCCCGATGGGCTTCTTGCAGCCCCTCTTGGAAAGGGGTACACGGCAGGCTGACCACGGTTCAGTTGGGCTGCCCCGAAGGTGCCAGGGTGAGGCCTGAAATATTTTTCTACTACTTCATCCAGCAATCAGTCAAAAGCAGAGCAAGAACCCTCAACTGACATGAAATACTTTAAAACGCACACGTAGACACGCACAGCCAGACGCATCCTGCCACCCACACAGCAGCCTCCAGGATACCAGCAAATGGATGCGGTGACAAATGGCAGCTTAGCTACAAATGCCTGTCAGTCGGAGAGAATGGGGTGAGCTGCCACCATCCTACCAGCTGGCCCGGCCACTCTGAATCGCGCCTTCCTAGCACACATAAAAGCACAAAGACAGAGACACACAGAGAGAGAGAGAGAGAGAGAGAGAGAGAGAGAGAGAGCGCACTGGAGCCACGGAGAGGAAAGCAGATGTGGGGAGGGTGGGTAGGGAGTGTGCAGGCAGGCAGAGAGCTGCGTGGCCCCCTTTGCTAGTGCAGGGCCTGCTGTGCCTCAGTATCTGGCTCCATTGTGTAGGCTTCGTCCCTGGCCTGGATCCTTCATGCTGCAGGACCAGGGGAGGCCATAGAGGGAAGGAAGCCCGGAAAGGACACAACCTGCCTTTGGAGAAGTGGCAGTGACTGGTTGACTGTTGCTTGGGTCCCTGGTGTGACTTACATGTGTGTTTGTTTTGGGGGTGGGGAGGGAGGGAGAGGAGAAGGGTCTTTGATGCTTTAAATGATCACTAGCAGTTGACAGGTCATTCATTCCAGTTGTATAATTGAAAAAGGACTTTTCTACCAGGTATGCTCTTTTAAGTTAAAATCTGAACTGTTCTAAATGGGAAGAAAAAAGTTGAAATTGATGCTCTTCACCGAGGATATTCCTCTAGGACTCATTGGGGAAAGGTGAAAGTGACCTAGGCAAGGGAATGAGCCCAGAGGAGGAAATGGTGGGGTGGAGGCATTCTGGAAATGCTGAGTGGGGGTTGCCTCCTCAGCAGGGGATGAGGAAGGGGAACAGCTTAGCTGGTCTTGGAGAGAAGGGGGAGGCTTTCAGCTGCTTTGCAGAAGTTGCCAGTGTGGGCCCCGGCCACCAGGGCTGGCCATGGACGTGGCCCGTCCCGCCTGCCTGCCCGCCAGCCCCTCCTAGCACTTGCAGACCTGCCTGAATGCACATGATATTAGCACTTGCCCATCTGCGTGTGTCCAGAAGTGGCCCTTGGCAGAGCACTGAACTCGCTCACCCCTAAATGTCCAAGTGCCACGTGAACTATGCAATTTAAAGGGTTGACCCACACTAGACAAAACTGGACTCGTACGACTCTTTTTATATTTTTTATACTTGAAATGAAATCCTTTGCTTCTTTTTTAAGCGAATGATTGCTTTTAATGTTTGCACTGATTTAGTTGCATGATTAGTCAGAAACTGCCATTTGAAAAAAGAAGTTATTTTTATAGCAGCAAAAAAAAAAAAATACAGTTAAATGTATTATACATAATTTTGGAACCAAAGAGGCCAACAGATCAGTTTTAATTTTTATTAGATGGTGAGGCCATCTTATATGAGGTAGACATTCTGAACAATCCCTTGAGTGGCCTGCCAATGTTTCAGGGTATAAATGGATTTTGTTTATTCAGTTTGATGTGTCTTTTCTATTCTCACACACCCAGAAGGTAGAGTAAAAATGAATATGGTAGAATGCAGGTGTGTATCCTTAAATCTCCATCTTTATGTTTATTTAATAAAGCTCCCCTTAGGTTCTGTTTCATAATAATTTAAAACCAAACAATTTTCCCATAGACTTGCTGTTAAAGTATTTTACATTTGTGTACAGTTTAAGAAAATAAAAGACTGAGTGCACCGGCTTCCTGCCTTGTGTGATGTCTGGGGGTGGGGGTCTGGGATGGAGGTGGTGCTGGGAGGACGGGGGTCCAGGTGTCCAGCTTTGATGCCAGTTGCCTCCACGACTCGTTACCGACACTCACTGAGCCCTTGCCATGAGCACGATGTCAGTCAGAGAGCCTAGGAAGAATGGCAGGAGATCAAAATGAAGGACAATTAGCAAATTCATGAATTACACATTTGTTTACTCTTCTAGCTTCAAGACTAATTATATTTCACCAAGGCTGCATCTATTACCATTTGAAAGTGCCAGTTAAGCCCCCATCCTTGGAAGGACACAGAAAACCTGGGAGACTGCAGGTAGTAGCCTGACCTCCATGCCCACCTCCATGTACGGATAGAGGTGGCTGGAACCCAGAGGAGCCTAGTATCTTGGTGTCGAAGGACAAACAAGGCTGAGAGTATGCTAACTGTCTTTTTCTGTGGGGGTTGTAACTGTTGGTAGCTAGTGTGGGGTGGGAGGGCTTGGGAGTAAAGATATCCAACTGCAGACGTAGCTATGACTTGAGATACCCATCAAGTGCTGGTATCATGCAGCCCTTATAGGGCGCTTTTCTGGGAAATGGCCTCATCTTCGTTTTCCAGTGTTTGGAATCTGAAGCTCAGAAAGGTTCAGCGCTTGCCTGAAGTCACACCATTGGGACAGGCACCCTGGGCATTTGAGCCCAGGTGCCACGGCTGGTCTACCTGGGAGGACCGCACCCTAAGGCCTCGCCTGCATCTGCTGTCCTGCAGGGCCAGTGGGGCTGCTTGGTTTTGGGGTCACATGGGGTCTTTCCAGAAAAATCTCAGGACATTTGAGCAGGTGGGATCTTAGGGATGCTCTAGCCCCATTAAGGTAAATGAGGGAGGCCCTCTGTAGTTGGAGGGACGTATCTCAATTTACAGAGCCGGTTGGTGAGAAGAGGCAGCCTCCAGCCTCTGTCTTTTTTCCACTCTTCGCTGACCCAAGACAGCTACTGCTCTGCCAGGCTTTCGTCCTGAGGGGTAGATTTATTGATCTGCAAAGTCTTGACACAGTATAAAAATTAATGGGGGCAAAGAAGAAAATTTCATGTAAACAGGCCTGGCCTGGGATCCAGCTGCCTTTCTGCTCTGCAGTGGGCTGGGCCCAGCCGCTGTCGGCCCTCAGCCCAGGCCCTGCTCAGGCCCTGGCCCAGGACTTTTTGCAGGCAGCCTCCAGGAGGGGCACTCTAAGAGTCACCAGCGTGCTCTGCTGTTTGGGTATTGTACACTTCTGGGGCCCTCCTGGCCTGAGTTTCACAGGGTGGTCCAAGGGTCCCACAGAAACCCCAGGAAGGGTCTGGGACTCCAGGGTGACGAGGCCAGTGGGCTGGCAGACGTGGTCCCTGCTTGGCATTCTGCTGCCCCGTGCTGGCATGTGTCCCTGTGGGGACTAGGCCCCCTGGGGCAATGGTGGATGGCAGGTACTCTTCCTGAGAGCTGCAGTGAGGACAGGCAAGCGTCCCTGTCCCAGGGCTGGGTGTTCTCCAGCACGGTCATGAGCTGCCTTCCTAAGCTTCTGTGGTCACCGGCTTCCCTGTGCCTCCTTTCTCACTCAGTCCTCAATCCTTATCTCCCTGTTGCTCTTTCCCATTCTTTCCCCTTATCTTCCCAGTGGGCCTGTCACGAGGCCCCCACCTCTCCCCAGAGATGCCCCTGGAGCCCCACTGCAGGTCTCAAGGGCAAGCCTCCCCACTGCCCCAAGTTCCACTGCCTTTGACCCAGAGCCCTCCTGCTCTGCTTGAGGGTTCCTCTCCCCTCCTTCCCTGTGTCCCTTCCTTCCTTCCTCAGACCACTAGGTCGTTAGCCTCTCAGGGCCAATGGGTCAGGCAGGGCCAGCCAGAGACAGGCTTCCACCCCCACCTGCTGCAAATGTCTCCACCACCCACCCACTGGGATTCGTGGGATCCCACCATGCTGGATTCATCCTGGACTGACCTTCAGACACGCCCCGGATCCTCAGTGACTCTGTGAGGTCCAAGAGTAGGAGTGCGCTGGGGAGAGGGGAGCCCCTGTATCTCCCTCCTCTCTCTCCTTTCCTAGACAGGTAGACCGAAGGGCCCTACGGCAGCTGCAGGCGAGGGTCTTGGGGAGGAATTCAGGCAGCTCTTGCACTTGTCTAGCCCCTGACCCACCGGGCACTCAGTCTGGTCCAGCACACACCCAGTAGGCCCTCTGCAAGGCCCTGTGGGAACGTTTGCTGGGCCCCCCAAAGGGGGCCGGCCTCAGGAATCCTGCAGCTGCTTAGACCTCCTGCCAGGGCAGGGACAGGAGATGGGGGGGTTGTCCACAGGTTGCCACCAAGCCATGGACACTGTTGTGGGCTGAAGAAAAGTGCGCCTTTGTGTCAAAGAGCAGAAACAGAACACCCTTGCTATGGGCAGAGGCCCTGGGAGCAACCCCAGTCCAGTTACTAGGCTTTCAATGAGATGTTTTGAGCAAATGACAAATTACCGATGAGCTTTCCAAGAGGAGCTGGGTCTGCTGTGTATGAGGCGTGGGGCATGAGTGGGGTGGGTGTGGCAGGCTGTGGGTGTGCTTGGCGGTGAGGGTGGTGGGGATAGCTGTGAGTGGGAGTGGGGGGGATTGTGGGTGAGGTTGAGTGATGTGGTGTTTTGGGATTGTAGGTGTGACTGTGCTGAGCCATGGGGCCTGCAAGACTGACTGTGGCCATATGTGATTGGCTGTGAGTTTGGGGTGTGTGGTTGGCTGTCTCTGAGGTTGTGAGGTGAGTGTGTATGTGTGTGGGGTTTGCGATTGTGTGATTGTGCGGTGTGGCTGCATGGTTGGCATTTCTTGCCATTTTCATTTGTTTCCTCATCAAGAGGCTAGGCACCTAGCCCGTTATGAACTTTGTGATTGGAGTAGTTATATTTTTAAATTTGTTCTATTGCTGGCAATCCCCCTGTAGTTAGAATTTATGACTACCTCGTGCTGGGCAGGTGCTGGGGGAGCTCGGCTGGGGGCTCTCAGGCATCATTTTTGTGGCCCGTGTGGTTGTCGTAGCTGTGGTTTCACAGCCCCTGCTGCCCAACCCTGGCCACTCAATGCCAGGGGTCACCATAGAGCCAGGGGCATCCTTATAACCCCAAAGCCGGAGCACTTTGGAATGGTACTATCTAGTCAATCATTCAGTCACTCAACAAACATTTCCTATGTACTGGGAGATCATGTATCATCTCATTTTAGTCCTCACAACAGGCTGGTGGTGGAGGGGTAACAGCCATCATTATCCTCATTTTACAGATGAGAAAATTAAGGCCAAGAAAGCCGTTCACTGAAGGTGGCACAGCTTATAAGCAGCAGAGCTGAGATTTTCCCCCAAGAGCTGTTTCCAAAGTCACTTACAGTGACCAGGCTGCCCAGGAAGAGGGGCAAGGGCGGACAAAGCTGTTCTAGGCCTCCTTGGAAGAAAGGAAAGGCTGGAGCTCAGGGTTTTCTTGGCTTTTGGTTGGAAGGACATTGCCCTGCCCCTGACTACGACTCCAGCTTGGCGTATCAATGGCATCTGTGCACTGAGCTGCTCCGCTCTCTGGCTATGGGGACAGCCATCCGTGTACCACCCCACTTTCTCTGTGGCTACTGGGTGACATAGCTACTGGGCCCAATTCTAGTCAAACGGACTATAGAATGAGCAGAGCAGGGCGGGGGCAGGAAGCCAGTGGCCTTGCCGCTGGGCCCTGCAGTGGTGAAGGAGGCAGCCTGGACGATCTCACTGAGAACAGGCAATGGAAGCACAGACTCAGGCTCAGCCCATTTGGTTTTTGTGATCCCAGCCTGACCTAACCTCTCGGTGTCCTCACCTATAAAATGGAGACAATGACTGCCTACCACGGGGCCCAGAGGCTCAGGCAATTGTGAACATATGATTTCGCTGTTGCTGTTTTCTAGCATGTCCCTCTGTGTTAGGAATGGTGTTGGGTGCCCAGGCAGAGTGACGTCTTTCCTCTGAGAGGCCTGCTCTGGAACCCCTCTTCTGTTCTCAGTTATTCATTCAGTGAATATTCACAGAAGCCGTGACGATGATGATGTTAGTTAACATTTTTTGAGAACTTACTGCCATCAGATAGAGTGCTTCATCATGCCATCTGGTTAATCTTTACAACCTCCCTGCTAGGCAGGTGAGGTGTGCCCATTTTACTGATGAGGAAGTTGAGGCTCAGGAAAGTAGAGTGTCTTGCTGGAATCCTCATAGCTATTCAAGGGGAAGAGCCATGCCTGTAGCCTTCCAGATGCTGCCTTTGATCACTTCAGTGTTCTCAAGAGAATCTTGGTGCCTGAGCCCCAGGGGACTGGGGAAAATGGAGGAGCGGGTAGGAGGGAAAGCTGCTATAAGGTAGAGGGGACCTGGGGGCTACTGAGAGGCTGCTGCTGGGTACATCTCAGAAAGGGCCTTCAGAAACCCCTCAGCTGCCCCCAGCCCTCCTCCTACCCCCATCCCATCCCCATAGAGGGCAGCTGAGGGTCCATCTTCAGGGTGTGTGCCTACCTGCAGGTCCCACCTGGTGAGAGTGGCCACTCCATGAGCAAGAATGGGAGCTTGTCTGAGGTCATTGCAGACTCCTAGAGAAGCTGATGGGGGCAAGGACACATTGAAATGCTGAGAAAATGCTCACTGACCATGTCTGCAAGTGGGATTTCAAGGATGGATTCTCAGGCCCTCATAGAGACAGAAGGGGGCGGGGCAGCGGACAGAGGGGGACAGAAGGAGAGAGGATTTCAGAAGGAGCCTCCACTACTGCCCCCAGCCCAATTTTAGGGAGCTTCCAGCGCCCCTTCCGTCTTCTGGGGGAGGGGCTTCAGGGTTGGGGCAGCATTGATCTTCAGCCTTTGGAGGGGGGGGGTCCACGCACTAGATCCTGGTGGGGGAATGCAGAAGCAGATGGGAGGTGTTGGTGGGAGGGTGGACCCAGATAGCTCACACAACTTTTTGTAGTGGACATTCCTGGCTGCTAGTGCCTCACCTCCTGCTCCAGCCCCGGCAGGCTCCTGGTCTGCTCTCTTGCATTTTCCACGGGCTCTTCCAGCTGATTTCGACTCCCAGTGCCTCCCCTGCACAGCCCCTCAGACCTGTGTCTCCCTCTTAAGCCCCAGAGATGCAGGTGGGGAGCAGTAGTTCCTAGGTGCTAATTCCAGCCCGTGTCCAAAGTGAGGGGTGTGAGGGCTGGGTTTGCTGTGCTCACTCCCCTCCTCATTACTGCAGGGCCTTCAAATCAGGCCCTAGGGTCCCCAGGTACAGAAGGGAGACTTCCTGACCCCGGGGGCATTTGTGCATGTGCGTATGTGCACACGCATGTGAATCTGATCAACCTTTCCACCCTCCAGGGAGCTTCCGGCCTTTGGGACAGAGCCCTGGGCCTCCTTGAGCCCACAGCCTAGTTTGTAGGCCACTGGGGAACCCTCTCATGTGCCCTGGGCCTCAAAGGACATTCTGAGAGTTGCCAGGCTCTGTGCTGGGGTTCAGGGTGTCATCTCACTTCTCAAAGGAACCCTGTAAGGTAGGTAAGTCACTGCTATTATCCCCATCCACAGATGGGGCTCTCAGGGGGCCTCCTGTCATTCTCAGAACCACAGAGCTCCACCAGCACGTCAGTGCTCCACACTGGCTCTGAGACAGCTTCCTAACTGCCCTGCCATGGGAGGGGCTTCAAGGACCACCTGGGCTCCTTTGAGGCCTTGTCCTTCCCAAGAAGGGGTTTAGTGACCCTCTCAACACAAACAGCACAAGTGGCTTGTCCTAGATGGCCCTGGAGTTGCTCCCTGATGGCCTGAAGTTGTAGAAACTGTGCATTTGGGTGGTTTATACCTGGGGGGGTGACGCATCAGCTCCAGTTTAGGTAAGTCCTGCCTTTGGGGCATGGCTGGGGCTGGTGCCTGCTTAGGCCTTGCCATAGGGCTGATGTCCGTCCCCTTCACCTATTTGGTGGTGGCAGCTGCAGGCCAGCACTGCAATTAGAGAATAACAGAGGATCTTTTTCCAAAACTCGCCCGTGGCATTCTTCTACCCGTCTTGGGTAATGTTTTCAGTAAAACTTGGTGGACCCTGTAGAAAATCCTTCCGGGGCCTCACGGCCTCGGGAAGAAGGCTAAGGGGTTAACCAGGGCCCCCAGGGCTGCTGTTCACCTCCCCATTGGAGCCCTTAGGCCCCTCCTGCCCTCTGTGCTGGGTCTCCAGTTCCCATCCGCAGCTCACTGCCTTCACCTGTGTGCCTCGCAAATGCCCTCCTTTACCGAACACCCTTTCTCTTCTCTTTGTTTGCTAATTGCGATGCCCCCTTATGGCCCTGGAGTCAGAACCCTGACTTCGGAGGCACATGGAACCCCTGTCCCTATCTCACCTGCGTGGTCACCCCTTGAGGCTGTAAGCCTAGACACTATGGGAGAGCCGGGGTCTGCCATCTGCGTCTCAGACAGAATTAGTGCTCAACACCCACTTGATAAATGAATGAAGGGAATACCAGTCTCAGGGTGAGGAGTCTGGCCCCACTCACCCATTTTCCTGTTAAAGCAACTGAGGCTGAGGGGGCCAACAGGACCCAGGGAGAGGCCCAGCCAGGCTAAGACCAGAAGCTAGTGTTCCTGGCCGAGCTGGCACTCCTGATCACGCCTTTGTTATTTTTCTCCCTTTTAAGAGCACCTCATGCCCCACAGGTGATTCATGCAACAGCATTTTCGAAAGCCTGTAATTTGCCCTGAGTGTTCAGGCTTCATGATGAAGCGGAGTCTCAAACACAAACGGCTACTGTTGCCTCAGGCCAAGGCAATGTTAACCCGACTGGGTGGCACCCAGTGCCCGGGCTACAATAAAGGGCCCGTGCTGGCTTCCTGGTTCCTCCCCGGGACTCGCTGCACCATGAAGAAGTTATCTCTTCCTGCCCTTCCACTCCGGGAAAGTGTGGTTTGCCACCTGAGGGTGTCTCATAAAAGCGCGGCTTTAATGAATCAATCACTGAGAGATGAATTGGTTAATGCTGGCCCCACTCCCCCGTGGATGACTGGCACATTAATGAGTGTCAATTATTTCAGCATTAATCATTAATGCTCCAACCGAGCCAGGGAAAGAGTAGAAAGTACACAAGTCTCATGGGCCAGCCCACTATGCTGTGCAGCTCACTGTCTTCCCTGGAGGGTCTGAGCAAGGCCCATGGCAGGGGGCCTCTTTCAGTGAAAGCAAATCCCCCGGACTAGGAGACAGGGCATTGGACTCCGGCAGCCTCCTGTAAGCTCCGTGAGGGTGGACGCCCTGTCTGCTTGTGCACTCCACAATGCGCAAGCCCTGGGAATGGTACCTGGCACACAGTGTGTGCTCAATAAATAGTGGCTGATGGATTGCTTTGCCCAGCTCCTGCCACACAATTGTTTTGTGATCTCAGGTAAGTTTTTTTTTTTTTTTTTTGCCCTCTGGCCTATATTTATCTCATTTGAAATTAGATTGGACTAGATAGTTCATTCATTCATTCATTTCTCTAGTAATTCATTCATTTCTCTCACTTCATTTCATAAGGGCCTATTATATGCCAGGCACGGAATCAGTTTCCTACACAGGAGCCAGCATCCCTGTCTTTTTGCATACAATTACCTGTAGCCACCATGAGTCAACAACCATTCCCATCAGAGAGGCAGGGCCTCTGGGGTTTGGGACGGCATCTGGAGGGGCAGGTTGTCCTGAGCCAGTTCCCTGTAAACTTCAGCTCCTAGGCAAAGACCCAGGTATGCCCATTGGCCTCCACTTACAGGATTATTGCATGTTTTTGGTGGCCAAGGATGCCGACACTACCCACGGTGGTAGGACGAATGCTGGCTTCACACAGTGTTTCACCTCTTCTGAGCTCTAGGCCAGGGTGGGCCCTCTCCTGCTTCCAGTCCTGCGTGGGTGGGGCAGATGTCTGCCACGACCAGTCAGAGCTGTGCTGGGGTGGTGCTGGAAAGGCTGGTGGTCTCCCTACCAGCGGGGCATTTCTGGGTAAAAGTTAAAAATAAAAGTTTCTTTTCTGTCTTCTGTGAGTCTTGGGAAGGCAGGTCCTTCGAAGTGGAGTGTTTTGGGGGTGGGGGAACCTGTTGCTGAAAGCGGAAGACGTGTCAGAGGCTGGTTAGATCACAGAACTGTAGAGAAGGCCATCCAACCTCTCCTGTAGAGGGAGAACTGAGGTGCAGAGGGGCTGGAACTTGCCTGAGGCCCCACAGCTTAGGGAGCTCAATGTGGCAGCCCAGACACTTCCTCTCTGCTCATTCTGTGCACAGACTCCAGGGCCCTCCTAAGCGGAGTCTGAACCCCCAAGATGTGATTCTGACCTGGCACTGTGACATACAACATGTGCACACAGCTGCCAAGGCAAGAGGTGGGCCTATGAGAGCACGGAGGGAAGGCTTTCTGGTGAAGGCTGGTCTTGGCTAGATGGTCCCAGGCACCTTCCTGCAGGGCTCTCTGCTCCTGTGGTTTCCCAAGAGGCCATGTAGGCCAGGAGCTAAGAGCTTGGCTCTGCAGGCCGACTATGGAATGACTTTCCAGATTCCAGCTCCACCCTGTCCTCGCTGTGTGCCCTAGGGCTTGTTACTTAACCTCTCTGTGCCTGAGCTCCCTCACTTATTATACAATAGGGCTAATACTAGTATTTACCTCATAGGCTTATGTGGATTAAAAGAGATAATAAAAATAACAGCTACCAATGACTGAGAGCTCTGGGGTGCCAAGACCTCTTCTAAGCCCTTGACATATTTTAGCCCAGATAACCCACCAGAGCTCTGTGGGATATTATTATTTCTACTCCACAGATCAAGAAACAGAAGTGCAGATAGCATAAGTGACTTGTCCAAGGACACAGTATGACAAGAAGGAGCTGAAATTAAATCTGAGGTCCTAGCGCACCATGCTCTCTGTCCTGTTGAGTCTGCAGCCAGCTGGCCTCGTGAAGTTGGCTCACCCGGGGGAGGGGGCAAACCTCCTCTCTTCCCCTGCCTGCCTCAGGGGTGGAGAGCCCCAGCTGGTCCTCTCAGGGCCACCAGGATAACCATGACCCCCCTTCTAGGCCAAAGCTGAGACAGGGCTCTGGAGGTGTTTAGGAAATAGTAGAGCAAACAATCCAGGACCATTTGCCCCGGACTCCATGCTATCTCATTCCCCATCTTTAGTCCCAGATCTTCTCCTCTAGCAGGTGCCTATCAAGAGTGGCCATGGAGCAAGGCGTGGATTGGGGAGCAATGCCAATGGGCACCGAGGGCCAACGCCGGCACGGCTCACTATTGAAGCCATGTTTCATCATGGAGCCAGGTTGCAGGGGATGGCAATCAGGCTAAAGAGAGCTCAGGGTACATCCTGCCCTGTGAGCCCAGTGGGACCCTGCGCCCTCACAATGACACTACCGTGAATTCCAGGACTGGGTTTGGTAAACTACGGCCAACGGGCCAGACCTGCAAGCTATGAGTGGTTTTTACATTTTTAAATGGTTGAGAACAAATCAAAATAAGAATAATATTTATTGCACGATGTGAAAATTATATGAAATTCAAATTTAGTGCTTATAAAGTTTTATTGGAATACAGCTACCTCATTCATTTACATAGTAGTTATGACAGAAACCCCTTATGGCCTGCAAAGCCTAAAATATTTACTATCTGACCTGTTTCAGAAAGGGTTTGCTAATCATCCTTGGCTGGGAGACCACTGTAGTTCCCTCCTGCGTCCTCCTTCTGGGAGGCCACTGCACTTTTAGGACCCTCCAAGCACTGATTGGGGCAGAGGTGGACATGTGATCCTGGCCAAGACAATCACAGTTGGCTGAATGTTGAAATTCACTATGAATGAGTCTCTCTTGGACATTTAGATTGTAAGTAAGTCCCTGAAGGGTTGAGGGTGGCACTTTGTGGTTCCTTAGGGCCCACATAATGCCCAATCTAGGGTGAGACTAAATAAATAACGGGAAGAAGGCCAGCAACTCCTTCTCATGCTTACTAGAATGGCTACTATAAAAAAAAAAGTCTAAAAAGCAAAATAACAGTGTTGGTGGGTATGTGGAGAAAGTAGAACACTTGTGTGCCATTGGTGGGAAAGTAAAATGGTGCCGCCTCTGTGGAAAAAAGCATGAAGGTCCCTCAAAAAATTAAAAAGAAAAACTACCATATGATCCATTAATCCAACATCTGGGTACATACCTCAAAAAATTGAAAGCATGGGCTCAAAGAGATATTTCCACACTCATGTTCCTTGCAGCATTATTTATAATAGCTAAAACGTGGAAGCAACCCAAGTGTTCACTGATGGAAGAATGAATAAACGAAATGTGTCTATATACACAATAGAATATTATTCAGTCTCATAAAGGAAGGAAATTCTGACACGTGCTACAACCTGGACGAACCTCAAGGACATTGTACTGAGTGAAAGAAGCCAGTCACAAAGGACAAATACTGGATGATTCCACTTGCACGAGGCACCTGAGGGGTCACAGAAGGTAGAGTGGTGGCTGCCGTGGTATGTGTGACCTGTCCCTTTGCCTGCCAGGCCCCGCTTGGAGCAGAATCCAGAGGAAGATGGATTCAGCCACTCCCAGAAACCTTGGAAAAGGATGGCCCCTGAGGGAGCAGGCTGCCCAAGGAGCCTCCTCAGGAAAGGCTGAGTTCCCAGGGTTGATGCTAAGCCTGCCTAAGGCTGGGCCACCTCGGAGAACAGCCTAGGCCAGCCCACCTGGTTGGTTACAGGCCGCAGGCCTCAGAGGCTCATCAGGCTCAATCTAGAACTGCCTCCACCTTCCCTTACAGGCCCACAGAGATGTGAATGCACAAGGTCCGAGGGTGTTCTCTTTGCCAGGTACTGGGTGGGCATTCTCCTATCTCACTTTATTCTACAATTACCCATGAGATGTGAGCACTGTGAGATACTGCCTATCCTTGGGTTTCCTCAAGGCTCTAGACCGGAGCTGGAGGGGATCTGGAAAGGTCTGGAGCTTGGGCTTTGAGACCTAGGGGCCCCGGAGGGGTTGCGAAGTGCCAGGGCCTGCCAGAAATTCCTGGCATTATCCCTAAATGCCCTTCTGGAACTACCTTGCTTGGGCCCTTACAGGTGGGCCCTTAGCAGCTGATGGACAGAATCTAAAGGAGTGGCCATTGCCCAGGCCAGAGCAGGCAGCTGTGGGAAGACCAGTGGAGACTCACACAGGGGAGCCCAGGTGAGTCAGGAGTAAGAAGGGGAGCTGCGGTCCACATGGTGGCCGATTATGGAGGGCTTTCTGTGTGCTAGACACGATGGCAGAGGCAAGTATGAAACATCTTCCATCATGTCTTCACCGTTCTTTGTCTGGGTCTCACAGGAGGGCACCTAACCCTGCCTGGAGGCTTGGGGACAGGTGCATCAAGGAAGTCTTCCTGAAGGAGGTGGTCCCTGAGCTGAGTCTTGCAGGACAAATGGGAATTGATCAGGAAAGAAAGGGTAGAGAGAAAATTCCTGAAGTGGGCGTCCTTGGCCTTCAGTGTTCCCCACTCCCTAGGCTTCCTTCACCATAAACCAGGCCCCTAGAGGACCAACCTGCCTAGGGGAGGTGCCCACAATGCCCCTGACTCTCACACCCGTCTCACAACCCCTGCTCCCTGCCCCACTCCCTTCTCAAGGCCCTGCCTCAGGCAGTGTCCCCAAACCTCATTTGTCAGGCCCTTTTGCAGAATAAACTGAGGTAAGAGCGCCTCTTCAAAGGGATAATCAAGTTTTTTTCTTTAAAAAAAATATCATTAGCTGGTGGTTTCATGATTATTGTAAGGCATATCCACTGAGAGAATTAAGAAAACACATAAAAGAAAACAAACAAACAAACAAAAACTCACCTTAATCCCAGCAACCAGAGGGTGCCCACAGTTAATGTGTTAGTGAATTTGCATGGGACTGTACCACACATGGTTGTGTATTCAGGTCTACACTGGCGTTTCCCATTAATGTTATAGTAGAAGCTTTTCCCCATGCCATCAAACAACCTGTGAAAAGAGCATTTTGATGGCTGTCTTTTAATTTAGGGCCTTTTCTCCTATTGTTGGAAATTTAAGTTATTTCCAATTTTTCTCCTTTGTGAATAATGCTGTGATGACCATCTTGTGGCAATTGCGTGTCCATGGGTGTGCGTTCCGAAGGCTAAGATGGTACTAGAACGGTGAGGAGAGGCCCTGTGCAAGTAGGCCATCAGCTGCCTGGGAGCGCGGTTTCTCAAGCTCTAAGGAGATGCAGGGCCCCTGGGGTGTGTTAAAGCACATTCTGGTTTAGTGGGTCTGGGCGAGGACAGAGATTTTATGTTTCTAACCAGCCCCCAGGTGAGGCTGATGCTGTGGGAAGGGCACTTTGAGTTGCAAGGCCACTTTGAAGTCTTCCACCGGCAGCTTGGATGGACTGTGGGGAGGGACCTTTAGCTGCTCAGGATTTCTCTTCTGCCCTGGGCACTTTGAGAAACACAGGCCCTTTGAGGGTAGTCTGAGGGTCCCGGGCAGGCTTGCAGCCATGGTCTGCACCTTGAACCCCTCGAATGACTATCTGAGAGCTCCCTGGGGGCCCCGACTCTCAGCTACCTTTGGGGTCCCTGAGGTTTCCATATGGCCAGCCTCAGCTTGGCTCCTCAGTCTGCTGTAAGGTTGATGTTGGCTGGCCTGGGTCATTCCTCTCTGGCCCTTCGGACCCACAAAGAGGCCTCCTTTTCTCTATCAGTAAAGGGGTCTAGTCATGGATCCTATTTCACAGGAATAGAATAAGGTGATCCACATAATGGTGAGTAGCACTCAGTAAGCGCTCAGACTTGTTAGCTCCTAGCACGTGAGCCGTGGGTGACCGAGGATGAGGGCACAGGCAGAGCTGGCTCCGTTGTGACTTTCCTTGTGCTGTTACTTCATCTCTTGAGTGTCCTCGGCTCATCTGTGAATCCCTCCATTCCCTTTACAGCTTCTTACCAGTGTCCACAGGTGCCGGTGCTGGGATGGTGGTGAAGAAAGCAGACACGCCTCCTGTCCTGCCAGAGCCCATTGTCCCAAGTGAGGGTGACAGATGCAAACAAGTAAATAATAACAGGCTCCCCACAGGCTGCAGCCAGGGAGGCCTGCTTTAGGTAGACTAGTTGGGGAAGCTGCACCTCGGAGCGGACAGTTCAGCTGCGTGCTAAGGAAGGACCTACTCACAGAAGAGGTTGTGTCAGGGTGGGGTGGCTGGAACATCCAGACAGAGGAAATGGCCTGTGCAACGGCCTTGAGGTGGTACAGAGCTTGGCATGTTGGAGAAATGGAAAGAAGCCTAGTGGAGTCAAAGTGAGGTGAGCAGGGGCGGGACACCACCAGCAGAGAAGGCAGAGGGCAGGGCTGGGTCATGCTGCCCACTGGTGGAGTGTCAGCGGTCCGTGGCAAGGGTGTAGCATGTGTGATCTGAGTTAGGTTTTCAGCTGATCCCCCTCGCTGCTGTGAGGAGATTGGACTTTCGCAGGTCAACAGAGGTGAAGCGAGCCCAGCCTTGTCTAGGCCGGAGCCCATGGGGGCTGGGACCAGGTGGTGGCTGGAAGACGCACAGAAGAGCCTGTGCTCAGGTGGGAGTCTGAAGGCAGGACAGGCAGGGCCTGGTGATGAATAGGGAAGGGTGTAGGACCACGAAGCGCGGGGCTTACGTGTGGAGAGGGAGCCCAGGAGGCCTGGCTCTTCTGGTTGCCCGAACAAGGTCCCTGGGGAGGCCCCGACTTGGAGTCCCAAGGACTGGGTGTGGAGGACGGGGACCTGCTCTTACCTGCTCCCAGGGCCCTGACTTCTTCCCCTGCCTGCGCCACCCTGGAATCCTGCTGCCGGTAAGTGGAGGTGTTTTATCTTTGCGGTTGCAGTTCTGTCCTGGGGGCTGGGAGCTGGGAGATTAGGACATTCCTGTCAGGTCACACGCTTCATTCCCTTTTTATCCTCTTATGACCTCCTTTCCTGGGAAGAAAGATAGAGCTTTCTATGGGTCAGAATTCCAGGGCACCTGTGGGGCTGGTTCCCGAGAGATGAGGTTGGAGGGTGTGTGTTGTGTGTTTCTGGGCATGCATACACGTGAGCCTGATGGTTTTGGGGGTGCTGCACAGGATGGGGTGGGCCATGTGCTTCGAATGTTTGAAGGACGAGCAGAAAGCTACAGGTCTCAGGACAGTTTTCAAACTCACGAAATGGCCGAGTGATTGCCTTTCCTGTGCCCGGGCCTGGTCAGGAGGCTTAAGTCTTGTGCCAGCAGCCTGGAACTCAGCAGGAACGTAATGGCAGGAGGAGCCATGTGTCAGTAAAGTGTGTGCTGGGTGGGTGGGTGGGGGGGGGTGTCTGGAGGCAAAGTGGCTGGGAAACAGGCAGTTCAAGCCCAGTTTCCTTGAATGTTCCAGTGCCGTGAGCGGTGTGTGTTCTCCAAGCCCCTCTCCCAGAGAACCCGAATCCATCTCTATCCAGCACTGCCAGGCTGGACATGCCTGGTCCACTTTGCACAAAGCGTTCCGTGCAGCCCAACTTGCCAGGCAAGGACCCTATAGGTGCTGATGGCTGGGGGAGGGTGATGGGCAATCCACCCCAGCCAGCCCCAAACACTGAGAAGGCCTTGCACAGGTCCATGCCTGGAATCACCTCATAGCAGTCTCAGGGGACATGCAGGAGCCTCATCTGAGTACCTCTTCACTGACTGCTAGTGCAAGGAGGCCCAGACACGGTGTTACTTCCCCAAGGTCACACAGCCACTGGCAGACCAGCAAGAGGAAACCCAGCTGGCAAATTCAAGGACACTATGAATTAGGGGTCCCTAGAATCTCTTTTCTCTCCCTCCCTTCCTCCCTTTCTTTCTCCTTCCTTCCTTGTCACTCAAGAAAAAAATTATTTGAATTATCACTACAGGGCTAGCTGTGCCTTCAGAAATTCCTGACTCATGAGAGTCTTCTCCTGGGGTTGGGAGGCCCTCTGCCCTCAGAAGAGCTTGTGGGTAGACTTGCGATGAGCTATTTCTAAGGTAAGAAGAGAGAAACTAGATCACAGAGCCCTGGGGAAGGGCTGTGGTTGGCATAGAAAAGAACTGATCCCATCAATAGGCAGGCAGGTTGGGGGCACCTCCCCACAGCTGGGATTGGGGGCTGGTCCCAGGGACATTTCTGGGGCCCCGGGGGCAGTGACAGAGCTTGTCCTAGAACCTAATTCCTGAATGTGTGAGCTCAGACAAGTCCTACAGAGGCCACAGGCATCTGTGGCCTGGAGGCATTTGTGACCAGCTGCCACACACACCAACTGCAATGTTCCGTCTGTCTGTCTTTCTGTCAGGCTAAATGTCTGCTTTACTCATTTGGGCCCTGAGTCACCTTGTTTCAAAATGCTGCCCTATTCCTGGAACAGAGCTGGGCCTCAGCGGGTGGGCCTGAGTCATTTCTGCCGCCACTGAGATCTGCCTGCCCCATGAGCCCGGGAAGCACTGATGGCCTGAATGGGGCAGCCTTGTGGGCTTCTGGAAGCCTGGGGGGATTTAGGGGGCTGTTTCAGCCTCAGAAGAGGTCAGACATGGGCATTGCTGGGCTGCAGGGGTGAGGGGAAGAGAGAGGAGTGCAGGGGGACATCCAAGAGGAATTCTGCCAGGCAGTGGCTGGATGAGGTGTGGAGGGAGGAAGGAGGGAAGAGGAAGGAGGGAAAGGTGGGATGGGGTGGAGCGGCTGAAGGGGATGAGTTGATTTGAGGACCCAGCATAGTGCTTATAGATGTGGGTTCCAAAGCTGGACTGCCTGAGTTTCAATCCCTGCTCTACCATTTTCCATAGCTGTGTGTCTTTGGGCAAGTGACTTCCCCTCTTTGAGCCTCAGTTTCCTTACCTGTGATATAGGGATAATGATAGTCGTGTTGGCCCCATTAGATTGTGGTGAGAATTAAATAAGATAATGCATATGAGGTACTGGGTACATAATAAATGCCCAATAAGTGTTATATCTATCATCATCATCAACAATATCATCTATCATAATTGTCATATAATCAGGACAGAAGAATCTGAGCCTGGCACCCAAGAGCCCAGGAGAGAGCTCCTGGATAGACGGCGGGAGCTATGAACGCTCCCACCTTGGGGGCATGGGAGTGGAGGTAAGGAACAGGTGGGGTTACCTGGGGTGACTGTGGCTGGGAAGGAGGAGGGGGAGGGCTGAGGAGGGAATTCTGTGAAAGAAGAACATTTAAGGGCCAGGAAGATTGAAAGGAGGCCAGAAAGGAGAGTGTACAATCAAGGACATTTCATGCCCACTACCCTGAGCCCCAATGCCAGGACTTTATGCGTCCATAGCTACTTTTTTTTTTTTTAATTATAAGAGCGGTAATGAGATACAGTTCATCCACTTAAAGTGTGCAAGTCAATGGTTTTTAGTATAGCCATAGAGTTGTGCAACCATCACCACAATCAATTTGAGAACATTTTCATCATCCCCAAGCCCCACCCCATACCCATTAGCAGTTATTCCCCTTTTCCTCTACCTCACACCGCCAGCCGTAGGCAATCACTAACCTCCTTTCTGTCTCTATGGATGGACCTATTACGGACATTTCACATAAATGAAATCATACAGTACAGAAGTATTTTGTAACTGACTTCTTTCATTTAGCATCATGTGTTCAAGGTTTATCCCTGCTGCAGCTTGCCTCAGTACTCCATCCCTTTTTTATGGCTGAATAACATTTCATTGTGGGGATATACCACTTTTTTTTCCCCATCCATTCATCAGTTAATAGACATTGGGCTGTTTCAACTTTTGGCTATTGTGAAGAATGCTGCTGTGAATGGCTCAGTTGGTTGGAGCGCGTCCTCTCAACCACAAGGTTGCCGGTTCGACTCCCGCAAGGGATGGTGGGCTGTGCCCCCTGCAACTAACAACGGCAACTGGACCTGGAGCTGAGCTGCGCCCTCCACAACTAAGACTGAAAGGACAACAACTTGACTTGGAAAAGTCCTGGAAGTACACACTGTTCCCCAATAAAGTCCTGTTCCCCTTCCCCAATAAAATCTTAAAAAAACAAAACAAAACAAAAAAACGATGGAAAACATGATATTTAATGAAAAAAATAAATAAAACTCCATTGCATAATCCAAGGTCATGAAAATTTATACCTATGTCTTTCTTATAGGAGCTGTATAATTTTAACTATTACATGTAGGTCTTTGGGTTGATTTTTGTATGGTGTGAGGGGCCCAAATTCATTCTTTTGCATGTAGGTAGCTAGTTGTCCCAGCACCATTTTTTGAAAGACTATTCTTTCCTCCATTGAATTGTCTTAGCACTTGTTTTGAAAATCAGTTTACCAGAAATGTGAGGATTTATTTCTCGACTGCCAACTCTATTTCATTGCTCTATATGTTCACCTCTGTGTTAGTAACAAACTGTCTCGTTTACTGTAGCTTTGTAGTAAGTTTTGAAGTCAGGAAATGTGAGTCCTCTAATTTTGTTTTGCTTACCTTGGGTCCCTTGATACCCTCATGAATGGTTAGCCTGTCATTTTCTGCAAAGGAGCCAGCTAGAATTTTGATGAGGATCACATTGGATCTGTAGATCAACCTGGAAGTATTATCATCTTTATCATCTCAACAATATTAAGTCTTCTGTCCATGAACATGGAATGTCTTTCTATTTGTTTAGATCTTTTATTTCTTTCAACAATTTTTGTAGTTTTCAGAGTATAAGTGTTCCACTTCTTTTGTTAAATGTGTTCATAAGTATTTTATTTTTTTAGTACTATTGTAAATGGGCTTTGTTTTCTTATTTTCATTTTTGGATTGTTCTTTGCAAGTGTCTAGATACAGAATTGATCTTTTTGTATAGTGATCTTGTATCCTGCAACCATGCTGAGCTCATTTATTAGTTCTAACAGCTTTTCAGTGGATCTCTTAGGAGTTCTATCTACAAGGCCATGTCATCTACAAATAGAGGTAGTTTTACTTCTTCCTTTCCAATCTGGATGCCTTTTATTTTATTCTCTTGCCCAAGTGCCCTGCCTAGAACCTTCAGTGCATCTGCTTTTGCACAGAAAGAGGGCCCACCTGGGCCCACACACCATCTGTGCCCAGAGTCCTGGGCTAACCTGCTCAGCTCCTCATACACCTGGGAGCTCTAGGTCTACAACCCCCTACCCCACACCTGGTCTTTAATCTCACCCTTCACCTGCCCTCACCCCATTTCTTTGTCTTTCATTGCTGACTTGTACTGATGCTTTCCCAACTTCCGTGACTCCAGTGCTAACCTTGCTCTCCTAGATCCTGTATCCTCCCAACCCTCAGATTGCCCCAGTGGTTCAACCCATTTCCTGTACCCTGCCACTCTGACCAGGCCCCTTGGGCAACAGCTTTCTCCTCACTTCCCCGTGGTGTGTCTGGGCAGAGCTGCTGGTCATGAGAATGTTGGTCATATTGGAAGAGAGCAAGCAGTGTCCTGAGTCCAAGCAAGGGGGCAGTTCAAGAAATAGAGAGGGCTTCAGGGTCAAGCCCACCATGCAGTCCAGCAAGAGGAGGGCTTCATGTGGCACCACCAGGGCTCATCTTTCAGAAGGCCCCAATGAGTGGAATAAGAGGACATTCCTGAGGGTAGCAGGGCAAGAAGCCGATCCTGACAGTGACCTAGAAGGCAAGGTTGATGTCAAGCCTTCTCCTCTGGGGGTGGGGCGGCCTGGCAGAAAAGCCTGCAGAACCACTGCCAGGAGTTCTGAGGACTTCTCAAGATCAGGGGTGTTGCCAGGGGAGTGGAAATTGCCAGGCAAGAGTTCCTGGCTAGAATGAGGGAAATAATCCCAGAAACTACTACATAAATGTCATATTGAGATCTGGCAAGTTCCAGTACTCAGGGTAGGCCAGCGGTTTGAGAGAAGTCAGGAGAGCATGCAGTGACCAAGGGCAGCTAGCAAGGGGCTGCTGAGCCTCTCATTTGCTTTTTTTGTGATTTAGCTTGGGACAGTGCTGTGGTGTAGATGGTGCAGGGGGTGCCATTGGCGCATGTGGTGAATTCTCTCAAGGTACCTTTTGAACTTGATAGAGAAATATGGGGCATAGGAAGTTGATTTAAAGATGATAGTTCCTTTTCCTTTTTAAACCAGAGAATGCACCTCCTCATTCTGGAAGGGCCATAGCGCCTCGTCCTCAGCCTATCACCTGGTGTGATGTAAATGTCCTGAAGGCCTCCGTGCTCTCCCCAGTCAGGGGTATCCTGGGCCAGGGAAAGTCCACAAGCTTCTTCATTGAACGACTTCTCAGAGCCTTTCTGGTGTTATGTTCCCTGGGAGTTTTCAAGAAGGGACTAATAGACTATGTCCCCCCACTCAGTTTGATGAGGGGATTGTATTTTCCTTGTAGAATCTCCTTGGCCTGTTATCCCCATCTGTCACCTTGGGAAATGCTGGCCTCCTAGCAGGCCCCTGGGCTCAACTCTTATCTCCCAGCCTGGATCCGGTCTGCAGTTAGAAGAGCTAATGACAGGAGATAGAGCAAGGAATCAAAAAGATCTCCAACCAGATGTGAACACAGGGAGAGCCCAAAATCAGATTACTGGGGAAAAAGAGTCAGGGGCGGAATGATGGCATTTGTGTGAATGTGAAAGTGCATGCATGTGTGCGCACACACACAGATTCTATGTTTCCTGTGGACACACATTCATATATATAAACAAATAAAATGTCTGGATGGCTCTACCTCCAATGCCTGTGGTTATATATGGAGAAGGAGAGCAGAAGGGCCTTGGATGGGCTTGATTTCCGAAGGGATTTTAGTTATGTCTATGCTTAGTTGTTTTTTTGTCTTTTTTTTAATAATTAAAAAGAAATTTTTTTAAAAAAGGAAAAGGAAAGATTTTCAGGGTGTGGCAGGCAGAACCACTACAATGAAACATAAAGTTCCACATTTAGGTTTAGAATAAGCAAACCCCAGGTCCTGCTAAACCCATGCTAGAGAGGGGCTCAGAGTGAAATAACTCCCTGGCCTGGGTGCTCCCAGGGCAGCAGAGGGTCTGCCTGGAAACAGAGACTTTCCCTTTGATGTGGGGAAAAACTCTGGCTGCCCGGAAGGGGGGAGGGGAGGGCCAAACCCGAGGGACACCTAGTAAGACATTGCTTTAAGAGAGATGATGCCTGGGCCAGGTCCTGAAAGATGAGAGCAGGGATTATCCTGGGAAGAAAGGCCATTCCAGGCAGAGCGTGTAGCAGAGGTAAAGTCTCCGAGGTGTTAATAATAATTATAACAATAGTAATAATAATAAGAGCAGGTGCACATAGTACTTACCACGCGCCAGTCTCTGCTCCAAGCTTTCCAAGTGGGCTGTACGGTAATATAATGTGGTAGGTCCCATATACTGTCCTAATTTACGGATGAGAAAACCACAGCACAGAAAGATTAAGCAATTTGCCTAAGGTCACACAGGAGGTAGAAGCATCTGAACTCTTAACTACCATGCTTCTTGTATGTGGCAGGACTTGTGTGAAAAGGAGTGGGCGAGGTGCAGTTAGAATAGTGACAAGGGGCCCCAGATGGGAATGGAGGAGTGGACAACCCCCTCCCCCCCAGGTAAAAATCCCCCTGGGGCCTGGAAGGGGAGATGAGCCTTCTCTGTGGGGGCTGTGTTGTCTCGGTAGGTGTTCCTTATCTGGGGCTCCCCTGAGACCCTGGGCCTCAGCACTAACCTGTTCCCATCAGAGGACAGCCAACAGGAGATGGGGCCAGAAATGAGGCCTCCTAGCGAAGTACCAGAGGGGGTCGGGGACAGAGAAGCCTCTGGAGGGGCAGCACCAGACAGACAAGTGAGAAGTGGCAGGAAGAACAGTCACCAGATAACACATGAGGGGTCTCCGGGCCACACTAGGTCCTGAAGCCAGAGGAAGGCCAAACGTGCCCAGTCAGAGTTCCCAGGAGAGGGATGGGAGTCTTTTCATGGCCGGTGTGTACAGCCTGGGACTACGTTGCCCTGCTGAATTAGAGTCACTGCTCAGGGCAGGTCAGAGCAGAGAGCGCCGGGTCCGCTCAGCGCCCCCTGGGTCTCTGCCCAAAGAGGGGCCTTGGGCTCTGGAAGGGACAGACACCCAGGCATTCACAGGAAGGGAAGGAAGGAGCTTCCTCCCCCGCTTATCCCATGTCTCCTCCCTCAGATCAGAAGGTAGCCAGCTCTCAGCACACGGTCACCCTGTCCCATGAGTCCCCATAGCAACCCTGCAAAGGGGATACTCTTGTCTGAGGTACAGAGGGTGGAAGTGACCTGCCTGTGATCAGCATGCTTGGCAGAGTGGTGCATGGACCCGGGGCTGAGGGACCTTGGCCTCCACAGGAAAGTTCCCTGTCTTCCCTGTGAGAAATGAGGATGTGTTGGGGGCCATCCCACTCCTGTCCATGACACTTCATGGCTATAGCATGGCCCTCCCCGCCGTGGGACATTTCTGAGGCTGAGGATGAACTTGGGGATTATCCCCCTGTGCCTCAGGCAGCGTAGCTCTATGACTGGAAGCTCATTCCCCACCTAAGACACGGGCCCCTCCAGCTGTGGAGTAGCTCAGGGTGTGGCAAGCCCAGAATCTGGACGGTGTCAGTGTCTGGTCCACTTCCACCCTCTCCCCCAACAACTTTCGGGGCACCTAGTCGTAAAGGAGAGCTTCACCAAGGAGAAACGCCCCCCACAAGTCCCTTGGGGAGCTGGGTAGGTGGGACTGCCGAGAGCCTGAGGAGGTGGCCTGCAGCTGGCTGCCTTCTCGTGCCCCGACTGCTACCCGCAGATAGCCCCTTATCGCTGTTGTGTCTTGCTGCTGGTCGGGGGCTTCTCGTCTCCAACTGCTGCTGGGGGCTGGCCAGGCAGGCGCAAGCTCCCTGTGCCCCAGCTCTTCTCCTGGGTTCCTCTGCCCTTCTCATCATCCTGCCAGACCTCTGGGCTGGAGAACTACTACTTCAGGAATCTGTCCAAACCTCCAGAGCCCTGGGCGCCGCCAAAGAGCTTGATGCTGCATGGACCCGCAGCCCAGAATGAGCTCACTACCTCCCGGCTGAGAGACTGGAGAAGGCTGGGTGGCCCCAAGTCGATGCTTTCTCGTGTGAAACACGGTCACTCAAGTTCCTCGCTAGGTTAGGTTTGGGTGGAATGAGAAAGCTACAGGTCCTTGCCTTCCACAGGGCCCCTGAAGCCCAGTTACTTCTTGGGCTGCTGTATGGCTCGGTCATCTTTTGTACTGGCTCCCACTCCTGCCCACCAGGGCATGTGCACCCCAGATTCTTCCTACAGCCCGGAAGGGCCGGCAGGGCCACTCCTCAGTGCCTGGAGGCCCTACCTCCTTTCTCAGTGCCAGCTCTGGGTAGGGAACAACTCAGCTGCTGTCTTGCTGTGTCACCTCAGGCAGGACCCCCCCTTCCACCCTGGCCCCACCTTGGTTGGCTTCAGTTCATAATATGGGAGAAATGAGCAGGTTGCACTGGGTGCATTTGGAAGCCTTTTCTGTGAACCATCCACCCCTGGCAGTGACAATGACCCCTCCCCCCGCAGGCCCACCCTCTAGCTGCACCTCCCTCCACACCCCACCCTCACTCCAGCTTGGCCCCAGCAGAGAGGTCTGAATTGCAGGCTCCCACCAGGGGTGACAGGAAGAACAAAATCTCCAAGCCCAGGGACCGTTTTCAAACTGGACATTTCAGGTGGGAGGGTTGTGGCTGGTCAGAATGCTGGAGCCATGCCTGAGCCTGGGTTTGGGCCAGACAGCCTGAGTTTGGGTCCAGACTCCACCTCTGACTGGCTGCAGCACTAATGGTGGAAGCTGAGGCCTTGTGGCAGGTGGGACCTCAGAGGAGAAGCTTTCCTGGGCCAGGGCGGGGGGTGCTCTCTGGTACCCCACCCCCAGCTGTACCACACAGGGGACTCAGCCCAGAAGGCCAGGTCAGGATCTGCCGTCTCAGTGGCCCCAACCAGCCTAGTTCTGTGACCTTGGCATTCTTTCTTCCTCTGGTCTCTAATCTCCGTTCTCACCCGATGTGGCCCCCCTTTCCCTCTGCTCTATGGCCTGGTGGGGGCTCCCTCCCTTTCTCCCCTCTCCTCCAGGGCCTACGCACTCTGCCTTTCTCCCTTCCCCCACTTCAGTGACTTACAAATAAACCACACAAAGAACTGTTCTCTTGGAAAGACTCATCCCACAGGTGGATGGACTTTTCGGCCCAGAAGCAGGACAAAAATGTGGGCTTCCGCTGGGTACTCCTGGTTTGGGTTTGGGGTATTCCCAGTGGTTCCCCCTCAGTAAGCCCTTACTGGGTGCCTGGCACCTGCTGTGAACTCAGCTGTGTGTGGAGGTTTCCTGTGACTGGTGTGGCAACCTGAGCTGGGAGAAGCTGTTGTTTTCACTTTACAGGTGAGGAAATTGAGGCACAGCTGGGGAAGTAACTTGCCTCAAACTGCAGCTAGTCAGAGCCAGGATTTAACCTAAGTCCACTGGCGCCAGAGCCCAAGCTTTGAACTGTAATGCTCACGCATTCCTGAGCCTCAGTTCCTTCGTCTGTAAAATGGGGCATAGCGTATCCCTCAACGGCCCGTTTTAAAGATTTGATGATGTCCTAATTTTAAAGGGTCTGGCATAGTACCTGGTGTGTGTGTTGCTTCTCCTTCTTGTTCTCTTTACTATGGGGTTGAACTCCCCAGTGCTACCTGCATATGACCCAACAAAGTCTGGCTCTACCACTGCTTGAACCAGAGGGGAGGTCCCAAAGGAGCACCCTATCCCCTGCCCCCTTGTACGAGGGTCTGTTAGCTCCAAACCTACCCAAACCCCCAGCAGGAGCTGCTGGGGGTGGGGATGTCCAACCTGCCAGAGTGCCCTGTGGCCCCCATTCCTGCCCAGCCTCTCCTCTGAGGAGTGGAGGACCCCTGTAGGAGCCCAGGAGTTGGTTTTTCATTGCAGCGGCTCCTGAGGCTTCAGGAAGAATTGAGCGCAGTGGGGAGGGGGCTGCCCAGGCCCTGTGAGCCCCTCCGCTGGCCGCATCGCCTACGCCTCACACTCCCCTGCCTCAATCACCACATCGCACCCCGGAAAAACAGGAGCTGTCGGACAGGGGTCCCTCACTCTTTTTCCCCAAACCTCAATCCACGTGCCTCCATCTGCCTCATCTGCTGCTGCAAGTGGGGAAGGGTCCCTCTGCTGCAAGGCTGAGCCCTCCTGCCTGCTGAAGGACGTGGTGTTTCCTGGCCCCTCTCTCCTGGCTCACCCATCCCAGGTAATGATCCAGAAACCGCTGGCCACATCCCCTCTCTGGGCCCGGTCGTGGCTGAACTTCTCCCGACGGACAGATGTCCTCTCAAACCTGACTTCTGTTTGGCTCCTTCTCCTCTTTCCAGCCTCCTCCAGGTGGGGCATGGTCCTGGGTCCTGTCCTTGCTTTACACACACCCAGGTGAGCCCCCCCAGGCCCAACATTTGACATTGCAGTCTCTCCCTAGCTGCCAACTTGACCTCTCCACTTACGTGTCTCCCGGGCCCCTCAAACCCAACAGGAAGCAAGTGGATCTCTCAGTTGGCCCTTGCCCCCTAGTCTTCTCAATAAGTACCACCCCCACCATCAGCCACTTGTGTCAGAAGACGGGCCTCCTCCTGACTCCCTTTGCCTCCTGCCCCATATCCAGTCCACCACTCAGGCCCATTAATTCTATCACCAAATCCATCCTGTCTGTGCTTATCTGCTTCTCCCTGTCTCTAGGACAGTCCCTCATTACCGGTCACCGTCATCATCCCCCGGACCTCCTCACGGGGCTCCCGTGCTTCCTGGTCCTCTCCAGCCAGTTCTCTTCCCAGTGAATAGGGAACTTGTAAAATGATGAATGAAGTCATAGCGCGTAGCCTGTAGAGTCTCCTGGCTGGACACCGCACGAGGGTCCAACCAGGCTGCCCTCGTCAGGCCTGCCTTGTCCCCCTTCCTGTATCCAGTCACTGCCGGCCTCTCTGACTGCTGCCACCACATGCACACTTCTTTTCAGGCCCTAGAATGTACCTATACTTAGCTCCTTCCAGCTTCAGCACCTTTCTACTTGCTGTTCATTTTGCCTGAAATGCTGTTCCCTTTGCTCTCCACATGGTATCCACGCAACCTTTAGTCTCTCTCGCTTTATCTGCCACAACCTGTGGACTGCCTCCAGCTGGGCTCTCCCCTCCGGCCTCCCCTCACTTTTAGTCTAGTGTGGCTTAGTGGGTCTGGCCTCACCCCATTTACAGGCAGAACGATGGAAGCCTCATGGCAAGAATCCCAAGACCAAAGAGCCTCAGGCCAGAGAAGAGCTCATTCTCATCCCCCTCAAGGGCCCACTGTCTGGGGCACCCAGGCTTATCCTGCAGGGAGAGCTGTAGGGTCTTGTGTGTGTCGACAGTTTCCTTAGGCCTGTTCGCCCTCACTGCCATTGCTGTGTGGTGAAGACATCAGAACCAGACTGACCTGGCTTGCATCTGACTTTGCTGTGTCCTAGCTGGGGACTCTCGGCCACTTACAAGCTCTCTGAGCCTTAGTGCCCCTGTCTGTAAAATGGGCTAATGAGTACTTATCTGCAGGGCTGTGAGGATTAAGCAAATCAGTACTTGTAAAATTCCTGACTCCTGATAGGCAAACAGATGCTCATTTTCAAGGATGTCAGGACAGCAAATGTGCCTGCTGAGTGTACAGCCCGGGGCTTCTGTGGGAGAAGCAGAAAATGCTTGCCAGCACTCCGAGAGGGTCAGGAGGAAACAGTATGTGTGTTGCTCTGCATAGTGGCTGGGCTGTGTCCTGGCAGAGCAGGTCAGAGGGGACTGGATGACTGAGACTAGAGTGTGCAGGGGCGGCTCCCGGGGCCGCGCTGGGAGTAGTGTAGGGGCCTGACAGGATGGGTGGGCTGTGTGTGATGGGAAGGGCAGGAGCAGGGCTCCTCATGGGCCCAGGCCTGGGGGTGAGCACAGTTTGGTGTAAGAGGAGAACATTCAGGAAAGTGGTCTGGCGTGAGCTACGGCTCCACTTTGGGGAGAAACAGGAAGTAGGACTGGGAGGCAATGCTGGCCTGCAATCCTCGGACAAGGGAAAGGGAGGGAAGCCCTTTAATGCACATGGTCTCACAGCCCTGAGTCAGGGAGATCCTTAGCACCACTGACATTTGAGGAAACCAAGGCTCCGAGAGGTTCAGTGAGTTGCCCCAGGTCACACAACTACCCTCAGTTAGAGACTGCAGAATGAATCTGGAAAGAACAGAGAACCATTGTGGGCAGGTTTTCAGGCTGAGGCAGGGCATAGAGAAAGCAGCCTGAGGTGGGCAGAAGTGAGGGGTAGGTGGGCTACACAAGGAAGGGCAAATAGAGAGCCTGTGTGGGCTAGAGGGGAGGAGTGAAGGAAGGCGGTATAAATCTGGGAGAGGAGAGGCCTCTGCAGCCCCAAAGAGTTATGGGTACCTATGGGTACCTATGGTTACCCATAGGTAACCCAGGCTTCTTGATTTCTGGCACCCCCAGCTCCAACTCTGTGGCCTGGGGCTCTGACGTTCTCCTTCCCATTCCCCCACAGCTTCCTTGAGGTGTTGCCCTGGGGGTTAAGTAATGTACTCCATGTACGGGACTCAGCCCAGTGCCAGGCACTTAAAAGGCCGTGCAGGAAAGCGGAGCACGTGAAGAACCGGGTTCAGAGAGGTTAAGCCACTTCTCAGGGACACTGATCAGTACGTGGCAGAGCCTGAGTTTGAACCCAGGCCTAAGGAATGCCAGAGCCCCTGGAAACCTGAGCCCTCGTAGCTACCTCTTTATGTGGTGCCCTGGCCTATCCATTTGGCCAAGCAGGCTGGCTTGGCTTTTTGGGGGGCCATGCCCTGCAGTATCCATGGGTTGACCCGTCTGAGGACTCTGCAGGGTTCCCAGGGGGCACTGACCCTCAGCTGAGTGTGGGTCTCTTTTGTCTGGGTGCCAGGCACCTCCCCTAAGTCCTCCAAGCAGAGGGAGCAGTTTCCTGCGCCATCCTGTTGGGCAGTGGTTGCTCCCGGGGCTGGCAGCTGAGTTTAACAGTAATGTCTGTTTTGAGCTTCCTCGAGTGTGTTGGAGTAAAACTGCTTTAAGGAGAAGGGCAGGTGAGGCAGTGAGGCAGGTAGAGGGGCAGCCCGCCCAGCCCCTCTGTGCGTGGGACCTCCCTTTGCAGGGCTTTCCCTACCTGCTGAGCCGCCCACTCCCCAGCCATGGGCAGACCTTCTGTTGCAGCCCCAAGGAACAGGACTCAGGAGCACCGGCAGGTGAGCAGACCCAGGAAGCAGGGGAGAGGACTGGGGTCTCGGCCAACCTTACTTTTGACTTGAGGGGTAATCTTAGGGGCAAATCTTGTAACCTGTCCTCCTCAGCCTGAGAGCTAAAACACACATGTCAACTGCTTGTCAAAGCCTGTCATGTGGGGTGGCCAGCTGTCCTTTTTTGCCTGGGACTGCCCCAGTGTTTGCACCCTGAGAAAACCCTTAGTCCTGGGCAAACTGGGACAGCTGGTCACCCTCCAAGCCTCGTGTGCGCTATCGCCTAGATCCCCATAAGGCAGATGAAGTCATCATCTCATTTCTCAGGTGTGGAAAGCCAGGTTGGCAGAACCTCCGTTTTAGATGGCGAGACGTCCTGCGGTCGTTGTTGTGGACAAAGTGCTTTGGAAAGCACAGCGATCCACGCCAGAGTACAGGGGGGCACTGCATTGGTCTGCTCAGATCTTTCCATGCCCTGGGGCCACTGGAGGCGGGAGCAGGGACCCAGGAAGGAGAGTTGGGCCCCAGCAGCCGTGGGCTCTGGGGACATGCCCTGACAATGAGACACAGCACCCCACAGAGTCCTGGGCCCCTCCTGAAAAGGTGCTGAATGGGAAGCAGGAGCTCAGAACCCTCACCTTCCAGAGGGCCCACTGTCTGAGCCAGCCACCCTGAGCAGCTGTGTGGCAGCACCGCGTAACTTATTCATGAAACAAATGCTAAGGGAGAGCCCACTTTGTGGCAGGACTGCACTAGGCCCTGGGGACTCCATCAGCAACGAGAGGCGCAACCCCTGCCTTCACTCCAAGGGGAGACTCAGTCACGCACTGTCGCTTAGAGGCAGAATGATCTTCTTCCAGCTGTGCTCAGTGCCGTGAAGGAGAAAAGGAGCTTATGTAGGGGGCCTGGCACTTGGTCTGGGGGGCCTAAGAGGTGTATTTGAGCTAATACCCCGAGGATGACCAGGGAGCAGCCAGATGGTCCCTTTTTGGCTGTGTAACCTTCGGCAAGTTGGTTGGCCTCTCTGAGCCTTGCTGCCTCCTCTGTACCGTGGAGATGGCATGCATCTATTCCTAGTTGATGGGGGACTTCAGTGGGTAGTGGGGGAAGCAGCTGGGACAGGTAGGCATTTCATTAGAGGAACAGCTGCATTTGATTGGCTACCTGTGCCCGGCTGTGCCCAGCGAGGGGCGATGGAAGAGTCCTGACTGGTAACCCCCACCCAAAGTTCTGGCCCCAAAGAAGCACCTGGCACCACTCCAGTGGACAACTGGGGACAGGGGACAATTACATTCCGGAGAGATAAGGCTGTTAAACGCTCAGTGATTAGAGCACAATTAAGGATTTAATTCTGCTCCTGCAGCGATCTACCCAAAGCTGTCTCCCCAGAGCCCAGCAGCCAGTTCCTCACTCTTGCCAATGGGGCTTGTCATGAATTTTTTAAATTTCAAGCTCCACCCTGTAGCCTCAAACTGTGGGCCCCAGACCAACAGCCTCAGCCCTACCTGAGAAGTTTTACAACCGCAGACCCTTGGGCTCCACTCAGACCAGCAGAATCAGGGATGAGGGGCTGGGGGCCGCCCTCCAGGTGATGCTGGTGCTTTAATGTTTGAGAACTGCTGGGCTATAAGGTTTCAGACTTGCACAGCTCTGTTCAATCCTTGTTACCAGCAGTAGGAATAGTAACAGCAGTAGCTGGCGTGTGTTGAGTATTTCCTGTGTGCTGTTCCACCCTGAGCTCTTATACACATTGTCTCCTAAAAGCCTGTGAGGCAGCCATGGTCATTACCCCATTTCACAGATGGGCAAAGTGGAGCTTGGCCAGGTCACACGGCTGGCATTGGCAGAGTCAGGTTGTGCACCCAGGCATTGGGCTCCAGAATCCCAGCATGAACTGCCAGGCCACCCTGAGGCTCAGCGGGCTCTGATGGCATGGCCCAAATCACACAGCTTACGAGCTAGCTGAGGTCTGGATGTCCAGGTGTACCACTCAGCTAACATTGCAACCAAGGGCAGAACACTTCATCGGCCTAAATTTTCCCATCGGTAGGGAGGGGACACGGGCACCCACTGCATGAAATGGTCATAAGGATTCCATAAGGTACTGAAGGGAACAGCTGGTCGTCAGGAGGTGCACAACACACGGTGGGGGCTCCCTTTTTTCTTGGAACTTGCAAAGAGAGGTCATTGGTCTGTGCTTCAGTTTACCCATTAGCACCAAGGGAAGGAAGTCCTCTGGACCAGTGTCTATCTCTCCCCAAATTGGGTGAAACGAGCATTTCTGACCTGGTGAAGCAGCGGGGTGTGGTGGAGTGTGCAGACCCTAAGGCCTAAGAGGCTGGGTTTGACCTACACGCCGCTGGCCCCACTGTGCAGCCCTTGGCAGAGAGGTTCCTACACCCCTCTGGGCTTTATGTTCTCATCTGTATAGAAGGGCCGAGCCTAGGTCTCCCAGCAAGACGCAGCGGGCGGTGGTAATGTGAAGTCGAGCCGCGTGTGGACTAGCTGGCATGTGGCCAGGTGGTCTCCAGGCCCCACTTGTGTAACGTGCTGTCTCTCTACCCCCAACTCCCAGCTCTAACCACCAAGAACTGGCCCAACGCCCAGTCATGGAACTTAATCTCTCCACCTTAGTTTCTCTGTCTGAAAAGTGGGCATAGCTGACTCTTGCCTGTAGATGACCTTAGTGCAGCGCCAGTCTTCATCACGGGCTTGGCCTGTGGACCCCGGGGTCACGAGGGCTTTCTCCTGGACTCTCCAGGGCTGTCTCTAAAAGGGCGCTGGGTTCCAGGGCCTCTCAGGCGAGCGTCAGGCTTCCTTCTCATCTCTTGTGGCTCTGGGAAGACGTCAGACAGTCGGAAGGCAGAGCTGGCTTCCCAGGCCTGGAGGTACCTTCGGGTAAGCTCAGGCAGGCCCCCCGCAGCCGTGGCCAGAAGATGGCAAGATAGCCAGTTGAGTCTGCTTGCTTCTGGAAGACACAACAGAGAGGCCAGGAGGGCAGGAATGAGGTGAGGGGCGAGGAGCCTCGGGCTGACCTCACTATGTCTTTTCTGATAAGGCTCGCGGAGGCTCACAGTGAACTATCTCTTCTGTCTCACACTCCGTGCCAAGCGACCGGGTCGGGACAGGGCACGGCCTTGGCATGGGGCTGATGGGAGGGATTCTCCTTCGCTAGGAAAGTGAGTCCATTCCTGGTCCTGTTTCTTGAGGCATCGGGCTGGGACAGGAGTGTGGACGTTCCCCTGGCTTGGGTTCGAGTCTAGGCTGTCATCTCCCAGTGGTGTGACTTTGGACTGACCTATATTACCTCCCTGAACTGGTCTTTTTCATGTGCAAAGTGGATCTGTCCTGAAGGATTCCTGCCACATCACAAACACTCATCATGGTGATGATTTTTAAGACTGAGTGCCTACTGTGTGCCACGATGGGGATAGAGAGGTCGGGCTGGCAAGCCTCACACTCAGAGAACCCTCCACCCACTGGGCAGTCCAGCCATCCTCACCCCAGCCACACCAGGGCACTTGTTAAGGACTGCCCCAGTGTTTGCCAAGCCTATGTATACCCATATAGGCCTCTGTGACATCCTAGAGGGAGCTGCCATATCCTGCCGTCTGTTTATTCTAGGGTCCCAAGTAGGGCCTTGGACTTTACCCCTGGGGGTTCCAGGCTGCTTGGATGGGGGAGACTGGCCTTGCAGTTCTCTCAGTAGGGCCTGTCTGGGTCTCCAACCAGGCAGTCCTGTGGCGTCTGCCCCCCACCCCCAATCCCTTGGTAAAGGTTGGGGTCAGGAGGGCTCAGGCCAGTGGCGGAGGCTACAGAGTCAGGCCTCATCCTCCGCGGGCCTCAGCCAAATGGTCTACAGAGGCTTGGGAGCCACAGGGCCTGACCACAGAGGGCTACTGGAGTGGTACTCACCCAGACTCATCTTCTCATCTGAAGACAAGCTCTGAGGATGGCTGGAGTCAGGAAATCTGACTTGGGCACCCTGGGGTTTGGGTCACAATGGAGTGTGAATGTCCTTTCTGCGGGGGAGATAACAGAACCCTGCACAAGGGCTTGGTTTTAAATGCTGTGTTCACACTTTCCTCCTTCCCATCTTATAGGCAGCAAGTACCGGGATAGCAGAACTCCAGAAGGAGGCCAGATCCATGGTACCCAGTGACAGGTCCCTGAATTCCTTTCCCACAGGGAAAGGACCTGCCTTGCGATTAGAAAAGCATTTCCAGCCCTGGGAGGTGCTTCCAGGACCACTGTTGCTAGAAAAATGTCACTGGGAACGCAGATGCTTGTTGGGGGGAGTGGCTGGGCTGAGCTGGGGGCGGTGGGGGAGGAGGCTGGAGGCCTGGCAGAGGGAATGCAAATCAGCATCATGAATTATGCATCAGCCCAAGCTTCTCACACATTTGGGGCTGAATGAAATCATGTTTGCCTGGAGAAGGGGGAGGGGAAGATAGGACAAAGATGATGAGGGCCTGGCCCTAAGCAGTCATAAAGGGTGTCTTGCTAGGTTTCAGAAGGGACACTGGGAAGGTGCCTGAGTAGGAGTTGATGAAATCTTCCAGATATCAGCTTTTTTGCTGTGTGACCTTAGGCCAGTCTCTTACCCTTTCTGATCAGTACATTTCTTTATGGACATAATCCGAACGAGAACCTCTGTCCTATCTCATTGTGATTGTGAGGGCCAATTTACTGCACAATTTAGGGTAATCTACTTGGGGAGAATTGTTATTGTTTAACAAAAATAAAAATCACTATCTTACTATTTATTGAATGCTCACTGTATGGGTGCAGAGCTAAATTCTTTACGCTTCTTTTTCATGTGACCCTCACAACCATTTTTGCATCTAGAGGCTATTATTGTCCCCACTTTACAGATGACAGGAGTGGGGCTCAGAGAGGCTAAGTCATTGGCTTAAGGTCACACAGCTACGTAAGGGGCAGAGTGAGCATGGGATTCGGCCCTTCTGGCTGCAGGGTTGCTGTGCTGTGGGCTGGGGCAGGAGGCAGCTCTCTTGGCCTGTAGCAGACTGTCTAGCTTCAGAAGAGGAGCGACCACTCTTTTCCTGAGTGTAAGAATCTGGGGCTTGCGGGGGGCCTTGGTGAAGCTGATGCTTATTGTGGATTCCCAGAATTCCAGTCAAGATGTTAACTCTAGAGACTCCCTAAAATGTGTGATGATTTCAACTAAAAAGAAAAACGAGAACCTCCGTATATTGAGCAATGACTCTATTCTGGGCCTGGTCCCAGGTAATAGATCACCACACCCCAGGGGGCAGCTATTGTCACTGGCATCTTACAGAGGCGGAAGTTATTTCTATACACTCCACTCATTCTAAATCAGACCAACATTGTGCAGACAGTAAGTGTAAGAGACAACTCCACTCTGCTATTTCAAGTCAAGGGCCTAGAAGCAATTAATTTAAAATGGTGGGGGTGGGGAGGGGTTGGGGCTAAGGAGAAAGATTGTCTTATTCCCAGATTGCAATTGGAAGAAACACTTGAATTTTGTACCCTAAACAGTGATGATCAAAATAGAGGAAAAAGCTGAATGATTTTAAGTAGCTTTTTCTATTCATAGAAAACATTGTATTTCTGATTTATTTGAAAACATTTCTGTGATCTGAGTGGTCACTTGCCCCCTGCATCCAAACCAGGTGTCTTAATAGTGTTTCATCCATCCACCTACCCACCCAACCTTCCTTCCACCCTCTATCCACCCATCCACCCACCCGTCCATCCATCCAGTAATCCATCCAAGTACCTGAGTGGGAGGGATGGGGCTAGAGACAAGCAGCCTTCACATGCTGCTTATCAACTTACCATAAATAGGATACATGGGAATCTACGTTTCAGCAGTCACTAAATTGCTACTAGCTAAGTTTGGATTTTGAAATGGTTGAATTTTCATTTCTCATTAGGATTCATTAGGACTCCATCCATCCATCCTTACATCCATCCATGCCCCCATTTACCCTCCCAAGTGTCCACAGTAATTTATAACATTAAAGTTAGAGCAAGATGTGCCCCAGGTCCTGGAAAACTAGTTTTGTGAGGCGATTCCCTGGTGACTCGAAAGGGAAGCCCTGCATGTCCCTGGCAGTGCCCACCCTACTTTTGCAGGGCTGGACTTGTACCCACTGGGATGCGGGTGGGGCTGGCCACCCACGCCAGGCTGTGCGCCGGAGAACCCGATGGCCTACGCTGCCTCCTGCCTTATCACTGCTGTTTGGTGTTCATAGTTATCTCCTCCTGTGGGAGGGCCTTCCCTGCCTTGCCAGCTTTCACTCCCTCGGTGCCTGTCTCCTGCACTCCCACTGCCCCCACGGCCACTGCCAAGGTCACTGATGACCTCCTAATTGCCAAATCTGACAGGCACTTGGGAACTCTTATTGCAGTTGCCCTCTCCGTGGCATTTGACTGGGCTGAACTGCCCACTGCTCTTGGCTCGTGCTGGCTCCTGGTGTCTGCCACTCCCTGACCTGCGATGCTGCTGATCTCTTGTGCCTCTGCAGGCTCTGCTTCCTCAGCTCCCTGGGGTGTTCCCAGGGCTCTGGCTGCATGCTCTCCTGGGGTGCAAGCTCCCATGACTTCCTCTCCTCCTCTGAAAGCCCCTGGGACAGAGCCTATTTTCCTAAGCACCCAGCCCCTCCCCAACTGCTGCTGGCCAGCCCATTGAACTGCCTGGGAGTCAGATACCTGGCCAGTTACTTGGTGAGGCAAATATTATAGTTCAGTTTTACAGGAGAATCAACCAAGGTTTGGCCTGTTCAAGTACTTGCTCAAAGCCACTTAGGAAGAAAGTGGTCAAGGGGGATGGAGCCTCAGGGCAGTGAACACATGTCCCCACCATTTCCTAAGACTGGCTCCTTCAGGGAGAAAGGACAGGGGACCTCCAATTAAACACAACTGAAAGGTATAAAGTCCCACTGCTCAGCTCTCTGGTCTTTCAGTAGGATTTTCTATCTTCATTTCACAGTCGAGAAGACAGAGGCTGGGGGAGTTAAATGACCTGCCCTAGTGACATGGCAGTCAGGGTCCAGAGCAGAAGGTTTGAGTCTGGACTCTGGGGGTTGGTGCTTGAATGAACCCCCCAGCTCTTACCAGCTGTGTGACCTTGGGTATATTATTACCCGCTCAGTGCCCCAGTCTCCTCCTGGGGATAAAAGTGATTATTATCCTAAAGCAGGGATCAAGTTTGTATATCCTCCAAAGGCACTACCGAAAAAACAATATAGGCCAATATCCCTGGTAAACATAGATGCAAAAATTGTCAACAAAATATCGGTAAACTGAATCCCACAATACATTGAAAAGATCATACACCATGATCAAGTGGGATTTATTCCTCGGACGCAAAGTTGGTTCAATACCCACAAATCAATTAATGTGATACACCACATAAACAAAAGGAAAAATCGTATGATCATATCAATAGATGCAGAAAAAATTTGACAAAATGCAATATCCATTTATAATAAAAACTCTCAGCAAAGCGGGAGTAAAGAGAACACAGCTCAACATAATAAAGGCCATATATGACAAACCCACAGCTAACATACTCAACAGTGAAAAGCTGAAAGCTTTCTCTTTAAGATCAGGAGCAAGACAAGGAATGTCCACTTTCACCACATTATTCAACATAGTATTGGAAGCCCTGAAAGAAATAAAAGGCATCCAAATTGAAAGGGAAGAAGTAAAACTGTCATTATTTGTAGATGACATGATACTATATATATATATAGAGAGAGAGAACCCTAAAGATTCTGTCAGAAAACTACTAGAACTAATGAATGAAGTCAGTAAAGTAGCAGGACACAAAATTGATATTCAGAAATTGGTTGCATTTTTATACACTAAAAACAAACAATCCGAAAGAAAAATTAAGAAAACAATCCCATTTACAATTGCATCAAAAAGAATAAAATACCTAGGAATAAATTTAACCTAGGAGGTAAAAGACCTGTATTCAGAAAATTGTGACATTGAAGAAGACACAAATAAATGGAAACATATACTGTGCTCAGGGACAGGAAGAAACAACATAGTTAAAATGCCCACACTACCCAAGGCAATCTACAGATTCAATGCACTCCTTATCAAAATACCAATGGCATTTTTCATAGAACTAGAAAAAATAATCTTAAAATGTGTATAAAACCACAAAAGACCCTGAATAGCCACAGCAATCTTGAGTGAGAAGAATAAAGTTGGAGGTATTACACTACCTGATATCAAATTATCCTACAAGGCTATAGTAATCAAAACAGCATGGTATCAGCATAAAAACAGACACTTAGACCTATGGAACAGAATAGAGAGACCAGATATAAACCCATACCCATATTGTCAATTTCTATGACAAAGGAGCCACGGATATACAGTGGGGTAAAGAAAATCTCTTCAATAAATGGTATTGGGAAAACTGGACAGATACATGCAAAAAAAACCCAAAATGAAGCTAGACCACTTTCTTACACCACGTACAAAAATAAACTCAAAATGGATTAGAGACTTAAATGTAAGACCCAGAACTATAAGATTCCTGGAAGAAAACATAGGCAGTAAACTCTTTGACATTGCTCTTAGTAGTATTTTTTTTTTTTTTTTGGAAATGTCTCCTCAGGAAAGCGAAACAAAAGCAAAAATAAACAAATGATAACTACATCAAATATAAAGTTTTTGCACAATGAAGGAAACCATCAACAAAATGAAACAACAACCTACTGAATGGGAGAAGATATTTGCCAATGATACATCCAATAAGGCGTTAATAATCAAAACATATGAGAGACTAATACAACTTAACACCAAAAAAAATCAAACAATCCAATTAAAAAATGAGCAAAGAACCTGAATAGACATTTCTGCAAAGAGGACAGACATACACATGGCCCATAGACACATAAAAAGATGCTCAACATCACTAATCATCAGAGAAATGCAAATAAAAACCACAATGAGATATCACCTCATACCTGTCAGAATGGCTGTCATAAATAAATCAACAAACTATAAGTGCTGGTGAGGATGTGGAGTAAAGGGAACCCTTATGCATTGATGGTGGGGTTGTAAACTGGTATAGCCAATTGGAAAACAGTATGGAATTTCCTCAAAAAATAAAAAAATAGAACTACCATATGACCCAGCAATTCCACATCTGGGTATTTATCCGAAGAAACCCAAAACACGAATTTGAAAGGATATATGAACCCCTAAATTCATTGCAGCATTATTTACAATGGCCAAGATACGGAAGAAGCCTAAGTGCCCATCAATAGATGAATGGATAAAGAAGATGTGATACATACATATAATGGAATATTACTCAGCTACAAAAAAGAATGAAATCTTGCCATTTGCAACAACAGGGATGGACCTAAGTGAAATAAGTCAGACAGAGAAAGACAAATACCATATGATTTCACTTAATATGTGAAATCTGAAAATCAAAATAAATGAACACACAAAACAGAAACAACCCTGTAGATATAGAGAACAAATTGATGATTGCTGGATGAGAGGGGCTTGGGGAGATGGGTGAAAAAGGTGAAGGAATTAAGAAGTACAAATTGTCAGTTATAGAAATAGTCATGGTGAGGGGGGAGGAGGGTGGTAAATGAGGGTAAAAGGGATCAAATATATGGTGATGGAAGGGGAACCGACTCTGGGTGGTGAACACACAATGTGATATATAGATGATGTATTACAGAATTGTACACTTGAAACCTATGTAATTTTACTAACCATTGTCACCCCAATAAGTAAAATAAAATAAATAAATAAAAATAAAACACTGACCTATGGGGGGAAAATAGTCACAGGGATGTAAAGAACAGCATAGGCAATATCGTCTATAATATGGTAATAACTCAGTGTGGTGCCAGATGGGTACTAGACTTACTGGGGAATCACTTTATAAGATGTACATGATTAGATATAAATGTCTAATCACTATGTTATACACCTGAAACTAATATAATACTGTATGTCAGCTGTAATTGGAAAATGAACTAATTTTAAAAATTTTTTAAAGAAATGATTAAAACAATTTGTATGCGCTCATAGGTCACTGTGAGGATGAAATGAGCTTAATCACTTAAAAGAGCCCCGAAGCATGGCGATCAGTGTCAGCTGTCATTATTCTGTACCTCCAAAACCCGTGCCCTTCCCACCGCCCTGAAGGAGTTACGCTTTTTAAATTGTCACGTGCTTCCTCATGTTGCACCCTTTGCCTGGAATGTTATTTTTTCCTTATCCTTCTGGCAAATTCATGCTCATCTCTTCAAACCCTGCCGAAATGTCTCCTCCTCTAGGCAGATAAGTATCCTTCTGTTATAGCCCCATCAAGCCACATGCAAGACACTGCAACTCCAGTTTAGCGGGCGTAAGTGGTGGGGTGCTCTGGGTGTCACAGAACTGCAGGTCCAGGTGCAGGGGCTTCGGTCGGGGACTCAGTGCATGTTCTCCAGGCTCTGCCTCCTCTGTGGGTTGGCAGCCCCTCTGGGCACGGAGTGAGACCCCTGCATCAGCTCTGGGCTCACATCTCTGTAGGACAGTGTCTGGAAGAGGAAGGAGAGGGTCCCTTCTGATTCTGAACGCTCTCTGGAGAGAGAGGAACCATGGTCCAGAAGCCCCTAGAGACCTCTATTCCAGCCTCATTGGTCCACATCTGGATGGGTCACCAGCAAGGAGGCCTCATCATTGGAGCGTCAGCCAGGGGAAGGACCACAGGGGTAGCTTATGGGGAGTGGAATGTGCTGGTGGGAGGGAGAATGAGACAACGCCCGGCAGACAAGCGATGAATGGTGCAGGCTCTGTTCTTACATTACTCTCTAATTTCTGATGGACTGCCTTCCTGTCCCGTTGAACTGTCTTGTCCGGGGACGGTGGCGAGGCTGGGTCTTTTCCACTCTGTACCCCAGCCCCATGCCAAGGCTGTGTCCTGCACAGGCGCCTGTTCACCAAGGCACCGCTCATTTAGTGAGTGCTTGTGGAATAGATCAGCAATGCTCTTCTAGCACAGTTCTAGCTGTCAATCATTCGTTCACCACTCACTCATTTATTCATAACTGGGAACCCTTTCTTCAAATGAAATACTTTTTAGAAGCCAAATATGGGGAACATACTCGATGGCACAGCTTTGAGGCCCCACCATTTGGCACGCTCTTTCATCTCCAGCCCACCCCCCACCCCCACCAGGCATCCTGACTCAGTCTTCATTGCACGTAGGCAGGGCTCGTGCCCTAGAATTCTTGGTGGCCCTTGCTGGCTCAGATTCCTTCTGCGTGATGTCAGCTAAGGGCACTGTGCCCCAGAGGTGGCCACATGCGGCTGGCAGGGGAAGTGGGCTCCAGTGGGTGTCGGTCCATACCGGTTGGATGAAAAATGGAGCAGACTTTGCTCTTTCTTGGGCTGGGGGAAGAACACCCTCAGTGAGCTATAGCTTGGCTCTGACTTCCATCTGCTTTGCCCAGGTGCTGATGCCGAGACCGAGGTGCCCAGGTCATTCTGTCCAGTCTTGTCTGAGGTGTCACGGCTCCGTGGGGATCAGGGGAAATCACTCTGGGGCGAGGTCACGATGAGGCTTGTGTGTTTGGGTCGGACCTGAGCAGCTTGGCATGCATCTTACGTTTATTGCCTCCTTGTGACGTCAGTCTTTCTTGACATTTACTGTTTTCCTTAGGGCCCTTGCAGGGCTCATCTGAAGGCTTGTGAGAGAGATGGGGTTGAAATTAAACCTGGCCCAGTTCTGGGGAGGCTGGTGATGGAGAGGAGTCGGCCCTCCCCACCCCACGCCCCCGCCCACGGCATGGCAGTACCACTAGGATTTCTCTGTAGGTACTGTCCCAGTACGCATCAGGACCTGCTTGGGGCTGGGGTCCCTGCCCAGGCTTCTCAGCTAGAGGGAGGGGAGGTACTTACTATGTTGGGGTGGCCCTTCTGCAGGAGGGCTGATTTGAGGACAGGTCCTGGGTCTGTCGGTTCTATTGATGGGGTGGTGACTGATCATTCTTTCCTACCCTTTTAGGTACATGGATATTTATTTTCTTTCATAAATGCACGTATACATTTAATACATACTTTCCTATGTGTACTATAAGTTCACAAATAAAATAATTGAAAAATTCTTTGCTGCTCTCTAGATAGTTTTCAGGTCTTTAGTTAAAATGCCAAGAGAAGTTTGTGGCCCTAGTTCTTTCTAGAACATCTCTTCTACCCCTCGTCCCTTTGGCAAAAACTGCTAGTTTCATACCCAATATCCGTTCTCTCTGTTTCATTCTCTAACAGAAACCTGATTTTACTCCAGGTGGCGAAGTTCTCAAACTCAAGGACCACATCATCCATGCCCTTTATAGCTAGTTGTGGCCAAGGAGACATGAACAAAAGTTGTGGGGTGGGGTTGACTCTTTAGTGCATTGCCTCGTCGTGTCCTCCTAATTCTTTCTGCTTCCTGCCTGGAATGAAGACCTGATGGCTGGAGCTCCAACATCTGTTTTGGAACACAAGGCAACCTTGGGTAGAAGCGGCACTGAAATGGCAGAGGAGAAAGATGGAATAAGTCTGAATCCCTGAGGATTTTGAGGCTCTGCTTTATCCCTTCTGGAGAGCCACCTCAGGACTTCTTCATATGAGAGAAAAATAAAATTCTATCTTGTTTAAGCCACTTATACGTGTTTTCTGTTTATGGTAGATTGGTTACCAAAATGGCTGTATCATCCAATCCTTCCTATACGATGCAATGTGACTTTGTAGCTCCTCCATCAGCGGTGGAGTTGGCTTCCTCACCCTTTAAGTCTGAGCTGGCCGATGACTTTCTTTGGCCAACAGAATGTGGCAGAAGTGACTGTGAAATAGTTCCATGCATAGGTCTCAAGAGGTCTTTGCATGTTTCGGCTTGCTTTCTTAGAATCCTGCCAAGCTGGTCTGATGGAGGGTGAGAGACACATGACTCAGGCCCCATCACTGCTCTAGCTGACCGCCCGTCCACCCCAGACACGCAAGAGACACCATCCTAGACCAGCCCCCCATCACTTGGTATCCGTGATGGATACCATCACTGGTACATGCGTAACCCAGACAAGACCAGGCTACACCTGCTGAGATCAGAGCACCTTCCAGTTAAGCCCAACCTAGATCACTGACCTCCATAATCTTGAGCTAAGTAAATGGTGTTTTAAGCCTCTAAGTTATGGTGTGATTCGCTGCACATCATTAGCTCATGACGCACTCATATCCACTACACGTAACCATTACCAGCACAGTGAAATATTAAAAAGGCAGCCATATTTGCCACCTTACTCTCACCACCAAACCCGGAGGCTACATCTTCCTATCTCTACGTCCCTTCTTTTAACCTCCTTTCTCCCTTTTCCCTCTTTTCCCCTTTTTGTCTATTCATAAAATTCCAGAATCTTAGGAATGGGAATGACCTTTTCAATTAGTTTGATTTTCTCAGATTGCCCATGAGAGGGGAAGTCACTTGCACACGTGGTCACATTGCTTTATGTGTCTTCTACACCTAGGGACCTGCTACAGGGCCAGGCACATTGGGTAAGTGTGAGAACTAGGTCTACTTTCCTGAGAACCCGAGAGAAGAGGCATCTGGGAGCTGGAAGGCACGTCATCCAGTCAAGCGCTGGGGAAATCAAAGCCCCACAGAGATTGGCAGGATGAGCACAGCAGCCAGGTGTGGGCAACAGGGAGCGGTGGGGACCGCGGGGCGACGTATAAGCCTCTTTGTAGTGGGCAGCTGCTACTCACCTGCAATAGATTGTTGCCTTGCAGGATTCTTAGATTTTCAGCAATCTCCTGATTTTTAAATGTTGGCAACTAATTCGATTTTTTAAATGTCATTTGTGGAACATCATTGTAATGACCAAAAAACCCCCAACATACCTGAGGGTCAAATTCAGCCTTTCGGTCCTTGGTGTAGACCTCTGGATGGTGAACTCTGAGTTGATATCTATCTTGTAGAGTTGTTGGGAGGATACAGTGAAAGGTGTGTGTAAGTCACCAACAGTGCCCAGCTCCCCAGGGGCCACTAGTGGGGTGCCTTCTGCTCTTGCGTCTCAGCTCATGGCAGGCAGACAGAGGGTGGGGGTATGTTCCTGAGGGGTAGGCTGCTTCTGGGAGCCTTCAAATCATTCCTCAGAGGCAGCTGCCTGTGCATAAGGCTGCAGCTGACACCGAGCCAAGAGCGGGGGGGCTCTGAGAGAGCTCCAGAAACTCAGCCACCCACTCGTTAGCTCACTCACACGTGCAGGGCACTTGGGGAGCACTGGTGGGGGGTAGGGCTGTGTGCGTGCAGGTGTGAGTGTGTGTGCATAGGTGTGCATGTGTGTGCGTGAGTGGAGGCTGAAATGTTACGGGACTTGCCCAAGTTCATTCTCCGTTCATGTTGACATTCGAACCCGACTTTACGGGTCTCAGTGGGGTAGGGCAGGTCCCTCTTTCCTGGGCTTCATTCTAGCATTCTCTGAGGAGGCTCTGACCACCACGGGGGTACCAAGAGAACAGGGCTCACTGTCTAGCCAGGCTAGGGATCAGCCTTTCCAGCTGCCACTTCTGCCTTTGCCCCAGGGTGTCGATGATGGGTGAGAGGTGGTTGTCATGGGGGGCCAGGAGCTCTGAGTGCTGCTCTTGGCTCTGACACTGGACTTGTGATGACCCCAGTCTCAGTTTCCCCAACTGTCAAATGGGGGTGATGGTCCAGCTGCTGACCTCACAGGGCTGCTGTGAGGAATGGCGGGAAGTACACAGGGAATTGCCAGCACGGGGTGCTCCTTGGAATGTACTCGTAAAGATCAAATGAATTCTTGTCCCCTGGCTCTGCCCTGGCTGGTCCTGGGGAGCTGTGGGTGGGCCTGGGAAAGGACCTCCTCTCCCGGTGCTGGGCATGGCAGGACACTGCCCCTGCAAACGAAGGTGGAGACCCTACCACGTAGAGGACTGGGGCTGACCCTTTGCTGGGCAGACGTCAGGCGGGAAGCTGTCCCTATGCTTGGCACTGTCCACTGAATTACAGGTGACCTTAAGGGAGGGCCAAGGGGTTACGGGTGACAGCCTCTGTTGCTCCATGTCTGGAGGGGACATCTGAGCTCAGAGTAGTTAGGTGGCTTCCTGTGGCCTCAGGAGGCTTCTGGTGAAGGGTGGGAGTGGGGGATGAGGGTACTCTAGTCCCTGCCCGACCCTGGGGCATCACTCACAGGCTTCAATTTCACTGATTCAATCTTTACACGTGCCTGGGCCCAAAGAAGGATCTGAGGAAGGTCATCTGAGTGTAGAATCACCCATGCCAGGCAATTCAATATGTCTTCACCGAGGGCTCTCTCCGTGGTTCCCAGCCTGTGAGGGACACGCTATTTACTCACTCGTTTGGTGGCTGAGTCATCATCTACGCATTCATTTACTCCACGAAGAAGGCAGCTCTGCCACCAGCCCTGGTGAGGTGGCCTCACTTCCTGGAGCCCCTGGGTGGCCTGTATGCACCCTATGACCCAGGTCAGCCGCGTGCAGGAAGCTCCTGTGGGCAGGTCTCTGTTCAGCCCCAGATCCCAGCTCAGAGCCTGACCTAGGCTGGCGCTGGCAAGGGGCAGGGAGGTCATGTTCCATGATGGCAGACAAGGGCTGCAGAGGGGACCTCACCAGCCTCATTAAAGCTGACCACCCGCTGGAGAGCACAGGTATGAAGGACTTACTATTTCCTTCAGCCCAGTGGGGTTGGAGCACACAGAGCAACACTTAACTTGCCAAGAGGAGTCTGGGATGGGGGAGTGTCATATGCTCGAGTCCCGGGTGCAAGACCATCTTGGACTGACTGTGGGATGTCCCCAGAGCCCCTCAAGGCACGAGAAACTTCACCCCGAACCTTTGCGATAGGAAGAGCAGGTGACGGTGGAAGAACTCCAGAGGTAAGAGCAAGGCCTAGCTCTGTCCCCTACTGCCTGAGCACCCCTGGGCAAACCATTTACCCTCTCTGAGCCTTGGTTTCCCATCTATAAAATGGGCACCATTGCAGTGCGTACCTCTTAGATGACTGTGAAGATTAAATGAAATAATACAGGTAAAGCAGCCAGAACAGTGCCCACTATATAGTAAGAATATCAGCTATTTCTACCATCCATCCATCCATCCATCCATCCATCCATCCATCCATCCATCCATCCATCCATCCATCCATCCCCACACAGTGTTTATAAAGCACAAATTATATGATAGGTCCTGGGGTGCAGCTGAATGTAAGCTCCTCAATCCCCTGGAGCTCACAGACCCCAGTGCAAGGTACCTGTTGCAGCAGCTGTGCTGGGGGTGACGTGAGCTCAGGAATCTGATTTTAAAGTTGCCAAGTGTTAATGACGAGAATCAGAAACCCGGTCCTGGGTGGGAAGCAGCCATCCTTGTCCCCGAATGCCTCCCAGCGGCTGTCCGTGAGACAGATTCCACGTGGGACGTGGGAGATGGGAGGCAGGAGCCTTGTCTGCTGAGGCCACAGGTCCCCTGAAAGCAGAGTAAAGCAATCTGGCCAGGGTGGGGTGGGTGCATGCTGGCAGGGCCAGCCGTGAGGACAGAGATGTAGCCATTTACTGCAAGAAAAGGGGGAGGGGGCCGGGGGGTGGAGACATAATTGTGTACACATGCAGACTGGACTGGGAGCCTGCAGAGCCCAGGCTGCTGAGGGATGCTGTGCTCACCTTACCCCACCCCGACTGTACACCTCCTGGTCTGGGGCCGCCATCTGTCTGTCCGTCGTGTCTGTTCTCTGCCTGGCATCGGACCCCTCCCTGTGTGTACAGGGATCCCTGGTGACACCTCATGGCCTTGTCCACCCTCATCCCTAGAGGAACCATCCCAGCCCTTGGATCGGATTGGCCCAGCCTTTCTTCCATGGGCTCCAGAATCCCCATCTGAGGGCCACCTGCCATCCCTATCTGATTGTGTCAAGGCCATCTCCAGCCAGGCAGGAAGCGCAACACTTCCTCACTTCCATCCCCAGCCTGGTTAGGAGGTGAGCCCAGGAGAGCGCCTGCCATTGTCTAAGCTCAGCGCTCACGCAGAGTACCAGCACCCCAGGCCCAGGTGTCTGTAAAATCTCCTCTCTCCGACCCCGTCAGTGAGGGTGGCATGACGTGAGCACGTGGAGATGCAGGAGCCCATGGATATGACTCCGGCCCTGCTTTAGGGAGCTTGGGGTTTTGCAGGAGAGGCCAAGAGTTCCTCGATGATGATAGGTGTTCTGGGCAGGGCTAGACTCTGGGACTCTGGTGAGGCCTCTGCCCTGGTGGACCCAATGATGGGAGCAGCAGAGCCAATCCCTGCGCCCCCAATGCTACAGGTCAACAGGCCTAGGTGTCAGGATCTGGGAAGCACTGTTTGGCCTGGTGTTTTTATTTATTTTTTGTATTTTTAAAGATTTTTATTAAAATATAGCTAGCACACAATATTATATGAGTTTCAGGGGTACACCATAGTTATTCAGCACTTACATACCTAAAGAAGTGATCACCATAAGTCCAGCAACCATCTGATACTGTTTACACTATTACAATGTTACTGACGATATTCCCTATGCTGTACGTTATATTCCCATGCCTTATTTGTTTTATATCTGGAAATTTAAACCTCTTATTCCCCTTCACCTCTCCCTCCCCGTTTTAAAAAAAATTTTCAATTGCAATTGACATTCAATATTATTTTATAGTAATTTCAGGTGTACAGCATAGTGGTTAGACATTTTTATAATTTAGGGAGCGATCCCCCTGATTAGTCGCGTACTCACATGGCATTATACATGGTTATTACCACGTTATTGACTGTATTCCCTATGCTTTCCTTTACATCCCCATGATTGTTTTGTAACTACCAATTTGTACTTCTTAACGCCTTCACTTTTTTCACACTGACCCCAAACTCCCTCCCATCTATCACCTTGATGAACCTAGTACCCATCTGGTACCATATATAGTTATTACAATATTATTGACTGTATTCCTTATGCTATACCTTACATCCCCATAACTACTGTGTAACAAACAGTTTATACTTTTTAATCCCTTCTCCTTTTTCACCCATCCCTAGCCCCCCTCCTGTCTGACAACCATCAAATGTTCACTGTATCTATGAGTTTGTTTCTATTTTGTTTGTTTGTTTATTTTGTTCTTTCCACATACCGTGTTTCCCTGAAAATAAGACCTAACCGGAAAATAAGCCATAGCATGATTTTTCAGGATGACATCCTCTGAACATAAGCCCTAATACATCTTTTGGAGCAAAAATTAATATAAGACCTGGTCTTATTTTCAGGAAAACACTGTATAAATGAAATCACATTGCATCTGTCTTTCTCTGTCTGACATACTCCACGCAGCACAATACCCTCCAGGTCCATCCATGACACCAAGATGGCAAGAACCCATTCCCTTTCATGGCCGGGCAATATTCCATTCTATATATGCACATACACCACCTCCTCTTTATCCATTCATCCATTGACAGACACCCAGGCTGCCTCCACATCTTGGCTGTTGTAAATGATACATGTGGGTGCACATGTCCCCTCGAAGTAGCTTTCGGGTTTCTTTACATAAATACCCAGAAGTGGGATTACTAGGTCCTTCTTTGTCTCTTGTTATAACCTTTGTTTTAAAGTCTATTTTGTCTGGTATAAGTATTGCTGCCCCAGCTTTTTTCTTTTCTCTTCTCTTCTCTTCTCTTCTCTTCTCTTCTCTTCTCTTCTCTTCTCTTCTCTTCTCTTCTCTTCTCTTTCCTTTTTTCTCCATTTTCATGAAATATCTTTTTCCATCCCTTTCCATCTGTGTGTGTCTTTTGATTTAAAGTGAGTCTCCTGTAGGCAGGATATGTAAGGGTCTTATTTTCTTATTTATTCAGCCACCCTGTCTTTTGATTGGAGCATTTAATCCATTTACATTTAAAGTAATTATTGATAGATATGTAGCTATTGCCATTTTATTGTTTATATATTTTATATATTTTTTTAATCTTAAAGAAGTCTCTCTAAGATTCCTTGTAACACTGGTCTAGTGGTGAGGGACTCTTTTAGCTTTTTCTTGTCTGGGAAGCTCTTTATCTGTCCTTTGATTTTAAATGATAACTTTGCTGGGTAGAGTAATCTTGGTTGTAAGTTCTTGTTTTCATTATTTTGACTATTTCCTGCCAATTCCTTCTGACAGGCAAAGTTTCTGTCGAGAAATAATCTGACAGTCTTATGGGAGCTCCCTTGCAGGTAACTAATTACTTTCTTTTTGTTGCTTTTTAGATTCTTTGTCTTTAATCTTTGGCATTTTAAATATGATGTGTCTTGTTGCGGACCTCTTTTGGTTCATCTTGTTCGGGACTCTCTGCACTTCCTGGGGTTGTACATTTATTTCCTTCACCAGGTTAGGGAAGTTTTCCATCATTATTTCTTCGAATAGGTTTTTAATTCCTTGCTCTCTCTCTTCTCCTTCTGGTACCCCCTGCTTTATGTTGTCCCAGAGGCTCTTTAAACTGCTCTCATTTTTTTGGATTATTTTATTTTATTTTGCTGTTCTGTTTGGGTATATTCTACTACCTTATCTTCTAAATAGCTGATTTGATCCTCTGCTTCATCTAATCTACAATTGATTTCCTGTAATGTAGTCTTCATTTCAGTTATTGCATTCTTTATTTCTGACTGGTTGTTTATCATGTTTTCTGTCTTCATTTTTATGTTTCCTATTTCTTTGTTGAAGTTCTCCCTGAGATCATTGAGCATCCTTATAACCAGTGTTTGGAACTCTGCATCTGGTAGATTGCTTGTCTCCATTTTGTTTAGCTCTTTTTCTGGAGCTTTGTTCGGATCTTTCATTTGGGACATGTTTCTTTGTCTCCCTGTGTCTGTTTCTATGTATTAGGTAGGGCGACTATACCTCCTGGTCTTAGTAGAGTGGCCTTATGTAGCAGGTGTGCTGTGGGGCCTTGTGGTGCAGTCTTCCTGGTCATCTTAGCCGGTGCTCCAGGTGTGTCCCTTGTGTGGGTTGTGTGTGACCTCCTTTTGTGGTAGAGCCTTGGTTGCTGTTTGCATTTCAATGGGAGGGATTGATCCTCAGGCTGATTGGTTGTGAGAACCGGCCATGACTACAGTAGAGGAGCTGTTGTGCAGGGTTTTCATTAGCAGGACTCTGATGCCTGCCCAGCCTGCCTTTGGGTATGTCATCCCTGGAAGTGGCCAGGTGATGATCTGGCTGAGTCTGAAGCCGGCCATTGGCATGCCAGTCCCAGGGCCTCCTGGGAGGGACCCCACTGCAGGCAAAGTTCAGCTGCAGTCTGTGCCCTGCCCAGGGCCACCTGGCACTAGCCACAAAGCAATCTACAGATAGCCACCACCCATGCTGGGCTTGGAGGTGCCTTGAGAGGTCAAATCACAAACCGAAGACTGCTGTCACTAGGGCTGGGCGTGGAGCTGCTCCGCCAGAGGTATGGGACACACTGAAGCCAGATGCTGCTTGTTTGGGTTTTGTGAACCTTTGAGAGATTTTAGGACAGTCCACAGCATGAGCCAAGACAAGCTGGCCATATGGAAAAGCCACTGAAAGCATTAGCCTGGCATTTTTAAAATGGAAACGATGGGATGACTTAATGTGTGCTCACACCTGTCCCCGCCTGCCTGCCTGGGGGTGCCAGGATGTTGGCTTTTATGTCCCGACCGAGCAGCCTTTCACCCGCACCCTTAGCTGAGGTCACATCTCCCCAGAGGCCTTGCTATCCCATAGCTTGTCCCCACGACCACACCCTGTATTAAAGTTTCCTCCAGGGGGTGTAAAGCTAGGCCAGGCCTCAGAATGTCCGCTCCCATGCTGGCAGTGACCCTACGAGCTGTGGGTCCGCATTTGTAAGATGGGCATGTGATTTATGTCCTAAAAACGAAAGAGTTGCTGTCAGTTCAGAGGAACTCATAAGAAGGCATTTCATCAATGCATGATGATACTCTGAAGGTTTATCATTTTGGGGGCCACTATTAGCATAGTTATTATGAATGTTATTACCTGACAGTCAAATTCCCCCCCCCCAAGCTTTTCTAAACGACAGTGAGAACAAGCCAGTCAAAGTAACATTCACTCATTTATTCGAAAATATTTGTTGACCACCTACCACGTGTCAGGCATCAGGCTGGGCTCCGGAGATCACAGACCGAAGGCTAGGGACAAGCTTTCCTTCTCTGGTCCAGCTACGTGGTCAAACAGTGTCCAGAGGTAGGCGGGTAGGGTTTGTGGGTCTGTGAGGCCCTTTGAAGGCTGACCATCCAGGAAGAAACAGGACGACCAGAGGACAGAGGTCCCTGACCCTCCTTGGTCAGTCCAGAGGGAGGTGAAGGGTGTCACCCCTCTCCCTCCCCCAGCCTCACCAGGATACTGCAGTTCTGGGAGGAGGGGATTCAGCCGGGGGTCAGCAGTGGAGAAGTGAAGGGCGTGGCTAACTCTGGGCCTCTTGCCTTCTCGCTGCCATGCCTGCTGCCTCAGGAATACTCAAAGGTGTGTGTGCTGCACACCTGGCTTTCCGGGTCCAGCTGGAGAGCGAGGAGCCCCAGAGGAGGCAAAAGAAACTCAAACCAGTTTGCTACATTTAAATACCCTTTAAGGAGGCGTAGAGTGGGGAAGGGATCTTAACCAATCCCAAACGGAGCATTTTTCTTTCTCCACAAACGGATTTCCCTTTCTGTTGTCCTAAATACAAATATAGCAAATTCATCTAACCGTTCATTCATTCCTCCCATTTTTGTTGAACCAGGCACGGTGCCAGGCATGGGGGATTCAGCAGGGAACAAAATAGGCAGAAGCCCTGCACTCATGGAATTCGCATTTTGGCGTGTAGGTGGGGGCAGGGTTAGGACAGCTGAACCCCAGATAAATCCATTGCAATGTGTCAGGGGGTGTGGAGGGCGAAGGAGAAGAAAGCCAGAGTGCCAGGCCCCTGGTGCTCAAGGTGAAGGCTTCCGAGCACCCCGACTTCCTCTGTGAGCTTCAAAGCTCCCAGTGTGTCTCTCTCCTCCAAGGAAGCGGGCTCTGCTGCTTCCGCTGCTCTCTCCCGCGGTATGGCCTTTGCTCTTCCACTCCAGTCAGTCTTCCTGAGACGCCCTCAGCTCATGCCAGTGTCGGGGAAAGCTCTGTAGTCTGCTGCTCCCTGGAGGTCGCAGGCCAGCTTCTCAGGCCTCCCCCTTGGCCTTCCCCCTGCTGGGCATTGACCCTGGGTTCTAGTCACACCTAACCTTTCCCCAGCTCACAAAACACCCTTATGCCCTGTGCCATGTTGTACGTGATTCTCCCCACAAGGGCTGTCTTTCCTCCAGTCTCTCCATTAGGAACCGGCTTAGCCTCTCTGAGTGTCGGTTTCTCATCTGTAAACAGGGATGATTGTGGAGAGTAAATGAGGATGGTACGCAGAACACCTGCGTAGTTCAGGCCTCATGGAAGGGGCTTGACCAATGCTAGTCTCCTCCCACTCTTCTCTGAGAGTGATAGGGAACCACGGTGGGTTGTAGAGGGAGTGGCGCCATCTGGACCGTTGGGGGGAAGGTTTTGAGGGCAGAGAGGCTGCCAATAGGCAGAGCTGCTCAAAGCCTGGGGCGATGGTTCGGGGAGGCAGTGAGCAGACCACGAGGAGGGGTGGCGATGGCAGGAGAGGAGGTGTGAGCCACAGGCTTGGCGACTGTCGTGCGGGGTGTCCGGAGGGGCGGCCTGCAGGTCTCTGCTCCCACTCCCCACATAAGAACACAGGACATGGTGAGGCCAAAAAGGAACACCCACGGAGCCATAGGTAGGGGAGTCACACCACTATGGTCTCACTGGAGGCTGGGTTTACATGACGTGCGACCTGCTGTCCGCTTTGCTGCCAACCGAGGTTGGCAGGTGATGCTTGGAGGAGGTGATGCTTGAGTTAAATCTTTCCACCTGTGCCATGTTTTGAAACTTTCTACATCGTTATTTAAGTGATTTTCTTTAGATTAATTCACTTAAAAAAACCCATTCTATTTTAAAAGGAAGCCATGCCACTACCATAAACAGAAAACCATATCATCTGCCATTTATAAAAGGCAATACAAACAGAAAGAGCTATTACATTCTCTCTAGCTGTTATTGCCTACAGGGTGGCTCTGAGCTTGAGACCTGCCCTCTCTTTGTTAATGAGAGAGATTAATGAGTCTTAGAAAGATGTCCACTCTTGCTAGCACCAAATTGCTTAATATAATTAGCAATTGTTGAAAACGAATTTATTTTAAAGGGAGTAACTTTCTTTTGGTGGAGCTGGCCTTATTTAACAGAGGTACCAGAGTCACACTGGGTTCGAAATGTCTTATAGGGTGAGTCAAAATTTGCCAGCCTGTGTGTGAGTGTGTGTATGTGTGAGTCTGTGTGTCAGCGTGTACTGGTGTGTGAATGCGTGTGTGACAGAGTGCATGCATGTGGATGTGTGATGTGTTAATGAGTGTGTGGGTGTGGGATGCCGGGCCCCAGGGAAGGATTTCTGGCAGAGACACAGAGCTGAGAATCACCTGAGCATGCTGAGGAAACGGGGCTCCTTTTAGAGACCATAGTGATAGGTGCTGAGGGTTGTGGCTGGGAGTGAGGCAGGGTGCAGGCCTAGAGCCCCAAACCCACATACCAGGAAAACATTACGCTTTGCTGGAGGCCTGGGGGTCCTGGGCCGTGTCAGCTGATGTGCTGACACCAGGTGACCTCGTGGGCTGGAGGCTTAGGGGGCCCCCGAACGGGGTGTGTGGAAAGGAACACTTCTGCCCTCCCCTTCCTGAAGAGGCCTCATCCAAGGTTCTCAAACCAGCCCCAGGTCCAGGTCCCCAGGCCTCCAGTAAAGTGCAAGTTTTGCTGGGCCAGTGGGCTTCAGGGGGTGGACGAAGCACACATTTGGGAGGCAGTTCCCTCAACTGTGTCCAGACTCCCCCGGGGACTCTGTGACCGCATGCACAAGTGTGTGTGCGTCCCTCAGTGGGTATTTACTATGGACATACAAATGAGGCATGTGTTTGTGTGTGCAGCCAAGCATGTGGTTGGGGGTGTGTGTGCATGCGTGTGTGCCTGTGTACACACGTATGATTACCTGTCCTTGCATGCAGAACGCTATCTCGCACCAGCTCAAACAGCTGGGCCCCCAGGGTAGAGGGAGCATTCCTGCTGGAGAAGCTTTCCGACCCACCTGCCTCTTGCCCAATTTGCAGAGGCTGTGTGACCTGCCCAAGGTCACATGGCGACGATTCTATGTCTATTTGCAAGAGGTTTGTTTGAAAATTTATGGAATTTCAGGAATTTGGGGATTGTCTTCTGCTATGAGGCAGAAGGAGCGAATAAGATAGAAAAATTAACTTGGGACAGGAATATTTCACCGGCGTGTCAGCTTCTCAGGGAGCAGTGTGGTGGGGTGCGAGATGCTGAGGGGAGGGAAAGATCTCCACTGTGCTGGCTCCTTCCCATGCCAGGCTCAGGAGAAGCCATAGACACAGAGCTTGGCCTCTGTTGCAGACAGATTTGGGTGATTCCAAACTTCTATGGGACAAGAACTTGATCCTTGCAGAGCTTTAGTTTCTATTCAGTGAGGCCACGTGGAAATGTCCTGAAGCCGGGAAGGACTGGGTGAAATGAAGCTTCGGGTGACTTAGAACAGTGCCTGGCACTTAGTAAATTACAGATGAAGAAACAGCCCAGAGACGTTAAGAAACCTGGCCAAAGTCACACCACCCCCAGATCAGAGTTGGACTTCAATGACAGCTCATCCTGATTTCAAGGCACCCCTACGCCTCCCCCCATGGTGCTGCTGGGGGCAGAGATTCATTCCCAAAAGCACTCATGGACTTCTCACGGCCACCTGCTCCTGCTCGGTCTCACGCCGCCGCAACAGAGCGTCCTGAACCTATAGACGAGGACACACAGTGCCCTGGGATACTGCAGCGGGGCTCATTCCTCCAAGCCTTACGAGAGTCTGAGCCGGAATGGGTCAGTGCACAGAGGCCTTCTGTGGCAAAACCTTTTGGTCAGCTGAGCTTTCTTTGGTGTTGGGGGCCACATCTGGGGAGAAAGGGTGCTCGGCAGCTATCAGATGCCCTGGGCAGTGGCGGTGGCTGTTAAGCTTGCCCAGGCCACCAGCACCCATTCACCACCAGGTCCTCTGGCTTTCTCTTTAGATCTCACCAATTGCAGCATCACCGCTTCTGGCCTGCGTCACCGGGTTTGGCCTTCCCCTCCATGGCCCAGGCAGCCTTTCTAAGGCTGGAGGCCACCAGTGGTCCCCACTGCCCTCAGGATGAAGTGTAGCTCCACAGCATTCTCTGAGGTCTCTGAGCCTCTCTCTTCCCATTTCCTTGAACTTTATGCTCCCACCTGAGAACCTGCGGGTGTTTGCTAGTACTCCAGGGTGTTCACACCTCCGTGCCCTTGCCAAGCTATTCCCACTGCCCCGAATGCCCTCTTCCGTCACTCAGGCCAGTAGTTTCTTACCTCTCAAGACACAGCTTGCCTGTGATCTTTGCTCTGAAATCCTCTGCTGAAGCCCTGTCCCAGCCCCTTTGCCCCCCACACCCAGACACTTCAGGGTAGAAGAAGTTCATGGAGCATCCGCAGTTCCCAGTCCCTGGAAGCTATTTCCTGGGTGACCAAGGAAGCCCCGGTACACGGTAGGTGCCCAGTGAATGTGTGAAGGCTGAGTAAGCAGCTCATGGGTTGGCATGGCGTGGCGGCATGCAGGCCTGGAGGAGCCCCAGTGTCAGACTCAGCCCATTTGTACCTGTCTTACCACTGCAGCACTGAGCCAGGCCAACCTGGGAGCCCCTCTTCTGTCTGCTTTGCACAAAGCCTTCTAATAATTCCCCACCCTCTCAGAAAACAGAGCACTCCATTATACACAAGAGACAACACAACTAGGCAGGCACACACCTGCTGGAGCTGGGCCATCCAGGGAGTGTGCCGTGCAGGGCACGTCCCTCTTGGAACCTCCCATTCACCTGTCTCTTAGGCTTTCTCAGCTGCTCACACTGAAAGATGAGGCAGCCGTCCAGCAGGGATGTGAAGGGCGTACCTGGGAGCTGCAGACCTGCCCGCACCCATCACCACCACCAAAGCCAGGGCTCCGTCTCCACCCCACAGGCCTCACGTCGTTCTGGCCCCGGGTACCTGAATCCAGCTTCCCCTGGCACCAGGCCTCGCAAAAGGCCCTGGCTCCTTCTCTCCTGTATCCTCCCTGTGGAGGGGGCTGGGCTCAGGGTTGGATAGGCGAGGGCACTGGGAGTGGGCTGTCCTCTCTGTGCAGTCTGGGGTGGAGTTGCGGCCCCTAGGGAGGTTCACCTGGCCTTTCCTTTATCTGGGCCGGTGGGGTGGGACACTGCCCATAACAGGCCATTATTTATTATAAGTCTATCCCTCTTCCTGGAACACCCTTCCCAGCTCCACTCTACTGGCTCCTCTTGCTCATTGTCTAGCTCTCCGATCCTGGGAACCTCCCCTCTGGCTGAATTAGACTTTTCTCAATGTGTCTCCAGACCAGAGGCTGGAGACTGGGCAGCCACAGGCCACACCTGGTCCCCAGGCCTTGTCTGTTTGCCCAGCATTGTGTCTCAGACACACTTGAATTAGTTCCCAATGTTTTGAAAATTTATGGCTTCTCCCGAAAAATTGGGTGATGGGGTGATGCTGGGCCCACATTCCTAAACACTAGCAGTGGCAGGGCCTGTGTCACAGCTGTGCTCTCTAGATAGGACAGGGTCTCTGTTAACATGTTTATAGGACCTGCCTGGACCCCATGTCGCATTAGTTTGCCACACTAGGTTCCCGAATGTAAATTCCTCCATTCCTTTACCCATTGTGAAGCACAAGCATAAAATAGGGGGACACCCAGTGTTTGCAGGAAGTGTCTGAAGGAGGCACACAACACCAGGGGAGGGGTCATATTTAGGAGAAGGGGAGATTGGGCAGAGACCTGAAGGAGCAGTAGAGATAGAACCCTCTGGAGAATTGCCTTCCGAGGAGGAGGAACAGCCTGGGCAGAGGCTCAGAGGTAGGAGAGGGCATAGCACCTTAGGGGAGCTGGAGCTGGCAAGGCCTGGCTCCAGTCCACGTGTCTGTGGGGACATGGCCTGGATGCGGTTGGAAAAATCTGAGCTGAATCTTGAAGGACGAGTGGGTATTTATGAGGAGCTAGATAAGCCTCAGGAGAAAATTCCATGGGGAGAAGTCATGGTGCACAAACATAGGCAGTGAGAGGAAGGGTGTCCTTCATGTTTGCGCATGGCACCGAGTCCACTGTGACGAAGCACAGGGTGTGAGCCAGGGAGGGGGCTGGTGATGCAGGGAGATGAACCGAGGGAGGAGGTGAGTCAGGCCTGGGTAAAGCGGGCATTGTCACCAGCCTAGTGAGCATTTCCTTCTTCTGTTATTTTTTTCTGAATGCAATGTGACTGATGTAGGTGGATTTTTGTGTGAGAATGATTATTTTGGTAAACCAGTAAATGAAGTTGTCAGTTTTAACACACACTTTTCAGAAACTGATGGATCAAACAGACCAAAAATGATATAGAAAAATTGATAGGCATAATTTAATAAACTCAAATTTACACAGGTAAATTAGTGTAAAGTTTATTGAAGCACGCATGGAGATTTACAAAAATTTGTCCTTTTGTTTTGGGCCTCAAAGAAAGCCTGAATATACTGAAAAGCACCAACTTCAAACACACTCTATTCTCTGATTCCCATACAATAAAATAAAAAATCAGGGACTAATGGATAACTGCAAACATTTTGTATGTCTGAAAACTATACAACATCCCAGTAAATTACACTTGGATTAAAGAGGAAATCACCAGGGGAAATTCTAAAATACTTACACCTGAATGTCCATAAAAACTCTATATGGCCAAACTTTTAGACACAGCTGAAAACCAGAAAGGACTCATAGGAAAATGTATAGCTTTAGATACATTTATCAGAAAACAAGAAATAATTAAACAAATGAGCTAAGTGTTCAACTCAGGAGATTGAAAAAGAGCAATAAAGCAAAACAGAAGAAAGAAGGGGTAACATAATAAAATAAGGAAATCGAGGATATAGAGAGCAAAACATAGTCAATGAATGCCAAATTTGTTTCTCTGAATAAATTAATATGACTGATCAAGAAAAATAGAATAAACATGCAAATACAATGGTAATAAAAATGAAAATAACCACAAAGAAATGACATTCTAGGAATATAACAATAGTAAGAATAACCACACGATGATCAATTGACAAACCTGAGAAAAATGAATAAATTCCTGGAAAATGCAAAGGGATAAGTTCAAGAAGGAACAGAAAACTTGAATAGGTCAACAGTTATTTAAAAATTGAAACGATAACACAGTTGTTTTTATAAAACAGTCTAGGCCCAGATAGTATGACAGGTGAGTTTTACTGAACTTTCAAGGAATGGATGATTACTCTCTTACAAAATTTGTTCCAGAATTGGACAAAGAAGGAAAAATGCCAATTCACTTAATAAGGCTGGTTATTATAACCTAGATTCTGAAACATGATAAGGACAGTACAAAAAATTATAGACTTTTTTCACTTATGGGTGTATTGGACATTGGGTTTATTCTAGGAATGCAAGGGTAGTTTAACATCAGAAAATCTATCAATATAATTCTTCCTATTATTGAATGAAAGGACAAAAATCATTCGATCATTTCAATAGCACTTGAGAAATTCCAACATCTATTTCTGATTAAAAACCTCTAAAAAAACCCAAAACTAGAAAGGAATTTCCTTAACTTGATAAAGGTTATATACCAAAAGTCTACAGCAAAATCATAATTAGTGGAGAAACTTTAAGCTCATTTTTATTAAGATTTACAACTGAACAGTTATATTCATCCAATTCCTAACATATATATATGTGTGTGTATATATATATATACACACATATACAGTATGACAGGGGCTGGCCAAAGCTATAAGACAATGAGAAAGCATACAAAGTATAAGGATTAAAAGGAAAGGAGGTAAGAATGTCATTTATGGAAGACATGATCAACTGTATGGAAAGCCCAAGTAAATAAACAGAAAAAGTATTAGAACTGGTAAGAAGACTCATAATGTTGCAAGATAAAAGATCAACTTAAAAATATCAGTAGCATTCCTTTATACCAGGTGTTGGGAAACTATAAATGGCCAGATATTAACTATTTTAGGCTTTGCAGGCCACATATGGTTTCTATCATATATTCTTTTTCTTCTCTTCTCTTCTTTTTCCTTTTTTCAAATGACCTTTAAAAGTATGAAAACAATTTTTAGCTCCTAAATCATACAAAAAGAGGCCATGGGCTAGATTTAACCTGCGGGTCACAGTTTGCTGCTTTCTGCTCTTTAACTGCACTACTAGCCCAAATGTATAATCAAAACGGAGGTCCTATTCACAATCATAAGAACTATGAACTATCTAGGAATTAATCTAACAAAAAATGAACAACACTTTCTTAGAGAAAACAAAATCTCTACTAAAAGAAATTTTTAAAGATTTGAAAAAATGAAGAGAGTTTCTACATGCACAAATGGGATGAGTTAATACAAAGTTGGATAATTAAGTTCGCGAACTCATTCTAGAAAAAGTGCTACATCCCTCATTGCTGAATATCACTACGGTCACCTTCCAAGTACTCCCCTTGGGAAGCTATGTGTTGATGACAGCACCTAGTCCACCCTTCAAAGCAATTTTGGAACTCTTTTTCTGGAGTGGCCATCACAGCTGTCGTCACAGTACACTTGGTGTCCTGAATGTCATCCAAATGTCTTCCTTTCAATATTTCCTTTATCTTCAGATAAAGAAAGAAGTCATTGGGGGCCAGATCAGGTGAGCACGGAGTGTGTTCCAATACAGTTATTTGTTTACTGGCTAAAAACTCCCTCACAAAATGTCCTTCGATAGATGAATGGATAAAGAAGTTGTGGTACATATACACAATGGAATACTATTCCGCGTTAAGGAAAGATGATATAGGAGCATTGTGACAACATGGATCTTGAGAGTATAATGCTAAGTGAAATAAGTCAGACAGATAAAGCAGAGAACCCTATGATTTCACTGATATGTGGTATATAAACCAAAAAGAACAAGACAAACAAATGAGAAAGAAAAACTCATAGACACAGACAATAGTTTAGTGGTTACCAGAGGGTAAGTGGTGTGGGGGGTGGGTGATGAGGGTAAGGGGGATCAAATATATGGTGATGGAAGGAGAACTGACTCTGAGTGGTGAACACACAATGGGATTTATAGACGATGTAATACAGAATTGTACACCTGAAATCTATGTAAATTTACTAACAATTGTCACCCCAATAAATTTAATAAAAAAAAACACAAAAAAAAAACTCCCTCACAGACAGTGCCGTGTGAGCTGGTGCATTGTCATGATGCAAGAGCTATGAGTTGTTGGCGAAAAGTTCAGGTCGTTTCACTTTTTCACGCAGCCTTTTCAGTACTTCCAAATAGTAAACTTGGTTAACTGTTTGTCCGGTGGGTACAAATTCATAATGAATAATCCCTGTAATATCAAAAAAGGTTAGCAACATCGTGTCATACCTCGTATAGTGAAAATGTTAACCTCCAAAGTAATTTATAAATTAAAAAGCAATTTTAATAAAAATTTTTGCTGGATTTCTTAAAGAAATAAACACATTCATTCTAAAGCTAATTTGGAAAACTAAAGATCCATGTTTGCTATTCTTTTCCAAAGCTGAGTAGTGTCAGTTTGGGGAAAGAGTAGCAAAATTGAGTGTATGTGGCAGACAGTATTTTTTCATCCCTCCATATTCTTTCTACACTTTTTTTTTTAAAGTGTGGAACTCCCCAGTTTTAGCCCAACACAGCTGTCCAGCCAGCCACCATATTTCCCAGCATCACTTGCAGCTAGACATGGTTTGTAACCAAGTTCAGGCCAATGTGAGTAGATGTGTGAGCAACTTTGGGACCATGTCCTTAAAATGGCATCTCTCTCCTTGCCACATGCTAGAACAGCGAGTCAACCTTCTCCTGGTGGATGAGGATCCTGACGGAGAGAACAGAGGAGCAATAGAGTTGATGAAAACTGGAAATTTGTGTGACCATTTACAGCAGAACCGCCTACTAGTTCAGACATTTACACAAAAGAGAATTCATTTTTCATCTTCCCAGAGCTACTGTTTTTCTGATCTCTGTTAAAATAGCCAAACCAGTATCCTAATTCATACAACAGGATATTTCCTCTGTCAGATGACAAAGATATTATAAGCTATAGCAATAAGATGGAGGGCTAGCGTAGGAACACGCACATGAAGGCAATAGAGCAGAACAGGGAACTCAGAAGTAATCCCATGAATATATAGGGACCGGATAGAGTATACAGATGGCTGGACAACAGGGAAAGAACGGATGTTGGTAGATCATATTGAGACAAGTAGTTTGCTATATGGAAAAAGGTAAAGTGGTACCCTTACCCTAAACCAACACAAAGGTAGACTCCTGATAAATTAAAGTTCTAAATGTGAATGGTAAATTGAAGAGCAGAAAGAGTATAAGCATTGTTGTGTGTGTGACCTAACATGGGAAAAGACTATTCCATTCTGCATTTTTATACACACCCCAAAATGATGAAAACAGCATAATGAGCTCTTCTGTTCAATATTAATATCTCATATTTGCTTGAGTTCAAATGGCAAAGACTTGTTAAACAAGGTGTAAAAAGCACAAATCATCAGACATAAAAGGATTACAGTTTCAAAATTAAAGACTTCTATTCATAAGGGACATCAGAGGTACAATTAAAGATTGTAAAGTACAATCTTTTAAATATTAGGCAGATTAGGAAAATCAACAAGAAATTTATATCTAGACCTGTGCTATTCAAAGTTCAGGTCTGCAAGGAAATGAACTTGCGCCAGAATGTCAATTAACTATTGTCACTAAGCATACTGTTTAGTTTAGCTGAGATTTTTGTTTTTTGCAGCAAGAATTTCTTGATGAAGGAAGCAAAGTACTCTGATTTAACAAATATTTCTTAGATAGGCATCTGGTCCTTACTTTGAGGAGTACTGATCAGGGCTATTCAGAGAACTGCAAATTAATAAGAAAATCCAATAGAAAAATGGGTGATGGATACGAATGAGCAATTCTCAGAAGGGGAATCCCAAATGACTAAAACATGTGAAGAGGTGCTCCAGCAAATGAAAACAAGGAGTCACCATTTGCAGTCATCTGAATGACAAATTAGAAGGGTGGGTAATGGATACCAGGTGTTGACAGGTGTGTGGGGAGATGAGGGCTTTGTGCACCGCTGAGTGTAGGAGTGTGAACAGGTACAGCCAGTCTGGAAAATAGTCTTTATTTTAATTAAATTTGCATATGCTCTTTGGGCTAGGAATCCTACTCGTAGGTATAGATTCCAGAAAAAGTCTTCAAACAGCAGATGAATGAGGATGTTCACAGTGGCATTGGTTATGGCAGCTGTAGGCCACCCAGGTGTGCGTTCTGAGGGCGTGCGTGCGTGAAATGTGGCGGGCCACCATGGAAGTGGAAGCCGCCTTAGGATCAATGACAGAGATGTACGTACAGCCCAGGGAGGGGTTTGGAGTCACAGGCTGAATGAAAAAGAGTAGAAAAAGGAGGAGATGGACCACATTATACCTGTGATACTCAAACTCTGTTCTGAGTATCACTTTCTACTTTTAAAACTTACTGAAGAAACCAAAGGCCCCATTTGTTTATGTGGGTTCTATCTATCTGAGTTTATCATATCAGAAACGGAAAATTTAAAACAATTTATGAATTCATTTAGAAAAACAAATCCATTACATGTTAACACATATAACATATTTTATGAAAAAGTTTTATTTTCCAAAATAAAAAGTACAACGAGAAATGACATTGTTTAACATTTTTGTAAATCTTTTAAATATCTGGCCTAAGAGAAGACAGCTGGCTTCATTCTGTTGTGATAAAATGTATCATGTAGACTCTGGAAAACTCCACTGCACATTCATGAAAGAATAAGATGAAAAAGACAAATAATGTCCTCGTATTATTATGAAAATAATTTAAAGCTGTGGACCTTCCTGGGGCTCCCGGGACCATACTTTGAGAACTGCTGCGTTACTGTTGATTGACATAAATACACATAACAATTCACTACACCTTTTATGTTTCAGGCAGATTCAAGGCTGCATATCACATATATGGAAGAGGATGGAATAAAAGGGAAAACAAAATAAACTAAATAAAGCAAGAATCTATGTGTGCTTTACTGAGGATTATGACTAACTTGAGTCTCTGCACCTGAGGTATAAACATGCTATAAAATATAATATAAAATAAGAAGACAGTCCAAGAAGGCTGCTAAGTGAAGTACGCCTAGCCAGGGCTCTGTGGGGAGGCAAGGTGGCCAGCGTGTGCGTGTGTCGGGGTGTGGGTGGGGGGAAGAAGTTACGAGGCCTGATTGGGGCAGAGCTGTGAATTCATCCCTACCCAAATCAAGAGTGAAGAGATGCACCTCCTCCAGCAACCTGTCCTGCTCCTTGAGAGGACCCACTACCCTCAGACAGACCACGGCTTCCTGGGCTGAGGCTGGCTGGCACCCCACCACTCCCACCACTGAGGGAAGACGTTCTGGGTGACCCCCCAGGCCCTTCCAGACCTCTAGGCTGTGACATGATGATTATTTGAGGGCCTCTGAGTGGTGGGCCAGCTCTGGGGCGCATGTCACTGTGCCTTTCCTCCTGGACATTGCTCTGCCAGGAAAGACTCAGGCAGGTGGCGGGTACCTTGTTTCTCTGCATGCCAGCTGGGAGCAGGGCCCTTGCCTCAAAGGAGGGCCAGCAGCCTCTGCCCATGCCCCTTGGAGACATCCAGGGCCCTCGCCGGCACCCGGGAGCAGGCAGAATTGAACTGATGGCCCCTGGCAGATGCCCCACTCCAAGGCTCACGCCCACCACTAACTCACTGCTGGCTGGCCAGCTCCTTGGTGATCCTGCCCTACTTGCCAGTCCTCTGTAAGAAGGCAGGTGTCCTGGTGGGGCCTCCAGGAAGTTATCCCCTCTGTGTTTTATAATGTGTGTGTATCATCCTGCTCAGGCTCTCCCCCTCTGCCCAATTCACCGCTGTCCCTCTGCCAGGTGCCCATCTTCCTGGGCCAGGGCTCTTGCCCCCATGGCCAGCACCCTGTTGTCCCCTTATCCACAGCCCACGGGTGTGTCCCCTGGCTATGCTGTAAGTGACTGAGAGCGGGGTATTCTTTCATTCATTCCTGTGGCCTTAGGGCCAGTTGCTCAGTAAAAGCTTGGTATGTGAGAAATGAAAGAGACGTAAAGAATGGTGCAGGAGCAGTGACTATAAGGGGTAGGGGTGGGGGTGAGGGGGGATTTTGGTTTGGAAGGAGGAGGGCTACTTCCTGTCACATCTCCTCTTCCACCATGACATGGCCACTCTGCCTCCCATTTCCTTTACTCCTGTTATCATCAGCACTCTTCCCCGCTATGTCCTTTAACAAGAAGTATGAAGCATCTCAAACGGGGGAAAAGTTGAGAACAATGTAATATATGCATGTACCCCAGGTTTGTATTCAGCTGGGATGTCCCGGTTGTTAAAATACTAACCTATGTTCAAACAGACTGGTGAATAGCTGCTATCCCGAGCCCTCGGACTGTCGTGCTCCCCAAAACTGAGGGCTCCTCCTTTGGACCTTCCTAGACATCTCTGCCATCTGGCAACTTAAAGGGTTCATGCCCAACCCAGGGGCGGGACGTGGGGCACGCCTGGGTGCCACTGTCTTAGCAGTTGTGACATATTTGAAATATTCCCCTGCAGGACCCCTTTCTCAGCTTTGTCATAGCCAAACATATTTTCATATTTATTTCAGATTTTCTTTAAAGAAATAAAGCAACCAAGAACATTGAAGCTCCCAGTGGACCCCTCCTCGTCCCATCTCCACCATAATGAATCTGCTGTTCTTCATTCCCTTGCATGTGGTTGTATTTTTCCTGTATAGAGCAGCATCCATAAACAAAGTATTGTACTGTTTTGCATATAAATGCTACCAAGCTGTACATATCCTTCTGCAACTTGCTTTTGTGCCCGGTGCTGTTTCGAGATGGTCACGTCGACACATGGAGCTCCAATTAACTCAGTCTCGCTGCTGAAATGTACTCCATTGTATGAACATATCATGATTTTAAAAATCTTATTTTTCTCTTGATGGAGATATAGGTTGTTTCCAATTGTTTGCTTTTGCAAACAGTGATATAATAAACATTTTTGTACGTATCTTTTGGTGCACATGTGCATGGATTTCTGTTGGATATGGTTCCAGTTATCCGTGGCTGCATAACAAATGATTCCAAAACTTCGGAGCTTAAAACAACATTTCGTTATATCTCACAATGCTGTGTGTAGGAACTCGGGGCAGGGCTCAGCTGCGAGATACTCCAGTACCTCGTGACATTGACTGGAGTCACTCGGTGGGGTCACTCTGAGATGGCCTGGAAGGTGGTTTGGCAGGGATGGCTGGAAGGCTGAGCTCAGCAAGCCTGTTCGCTGGGGCACCTATCTTTGTTCCCTCCAGCATGGTGGCTGTAGGGTTATCAGACTCCTTATATGGTGGCTTGGGGCTCCAGGAGAGAGCGTCCGAGCAAGCAAGGAAGAGCTGTGTGGTCCCTTCCATCATATAACACCACTTTCCCTGAACTCACTGACGGAAGCAGTCACAGACCAACTCATTTTCCAGAGGAAGAATCATAGACGTCACCTCTAGATAAGAGGAGTATCAAATACTTTGTAGTGTGTTCTTAAAACACACCACACATGAGGAGCAGAGCTGCCATGCTGGGGGACGTGGGTATCTGTTATTGCCAAATTGCCCTCCCAGTGGAGGTGCAAACGAAGTGTGAGAGTTCTTGGTTCTCCATATCCTTACCAACACTTGCTATTGTCAGACTTTTTACTTTTGATAAATGGTACCTTATTATGGTTTTAATTTATTTAATTTTAATCATAATATATCATGATTGATAATGAAACTGAAACAAATTTTCATATGTTTACTGGCCATGTAGGTTTTCTTTTCTCCAAATTGCCTATTTGTATTGCTTGCACATTTTTCAACTGGGTTGTATGTCTTCTTCCAATTGTAAGAGTTCATTACATTACTTAGACACCAATCTTTTGTCAGACATGGGCATTATAAATATCTTCCCTTAGTTTGTGGCTTATCTGCTAACTTTTTAAATGTCTTATTTTTGGTAGAACACTCTTTTGTTTAAATGTTGTTAAATTTATAGTTCTTTTTATTTATGTCCTGTACTTTTTATATCTTAACAAGCCCTTCCCCATTGCCTTAGTGAACCCAGGATCAGCTGCTATTATACCTCCCTCCATGTGCTTGATTTCCTGAGAGAAGCCGGGTTCTGACTGTTCCTCCTCTGAGCCTGGTCTTACCTCCGCGTCGCTCCTAAGTTTCCTCCACTTGGAATGCTTATCCTCCAAGCCGGCCATGCCAATACTACCCACCCCTCAAAGTTTCCCCAAGCCGTGTCCCTTTCAGCGCTTTCTTGAATTTCTTCCTCCTTCCTTCCTTCTCTCTTCTCTGCCTTCTGAGACCCCCAGACCCTCTGGAGCCTATTTTAGCTTCTCTTTATTCCCTGCAGTTCTGTGCAGATCTGGATTTGCAAGGCTGCATTTTTAGGGTTGGTGTTTCCTTCTCAGCTCTGTGCCTGCACCTAGGAAAACTGGTTTGGGGGTTTGGCTGCAGAGGTTAGATGTCTCTCAAGTGTCATCCACAGAAACATCAAACTTTTAACCACGTTCACAAAACACAGTATTAAAACAATGAAAAGATTTTTATAACACAATGTTGAAATAACAGCATAATTTATTACCCGAACACCCTAAGACACACAAACAAGAAAGGAACACCATTCAAAGCAAGAGTTAAAGAAATAAAAACACTGAATCACATGCAGTCCCCTTTGTCCCCGAACTCTGCTGTGATCAAATGCAACTTGGTCCTTCTTCTGATTTGGAGGGAGGGAGGTCATCCTCCCTGGAGTTCTGGAGCCGGTGTACAGTCACTTCTTCACAGCTTCCCACTGCAGGGCCAACTCTGGACGTCCTGGCTGTGCTAGGAGCAGGTCGCTCCCCAAAGACCCCCTTTGTACTCCTGCAGCACCCTCACGCCTCGGGCGCTTAGCCTCACATGGGGTCTCCTCTGTTCCCTGAACACAGCGGAAAGCCCCTGTCATCTCTGAGCGGACACGGGGGCAGCAGCAGAAGAGGACGACAGAACGCTGACCCCTCCTCTGAGACTAGGAGTCAGGAGTGAGGTCGCGGCGGCCTCCTCCATAGGGCATGGTGTGGAGGCAGGAAGTGGAGGGACTTGTCAGAGGTCAGTGGACTTGCCAGAGGTCAAGGAGAAGCAGACTTTGGCGCTGGGCAGGAAGGGTCAGGGGGGAAGAGTGAGGCTGCAGGCGGCTCCGCCGGCCCGGGGGCAGGACTCAGGGGAGGGGTGGGCAGACCTCTGGTGCAGACAAAGGGTCCTCTCCATAGTCAGCCCGGGATGCTCTCGTCCACTGCAGGAGGCAGAGGGGAGGGGGGTGGAGACTCTTGTAGGGGGCGGGGCCGAGCAGGGCGGAGCGCGGGCTGGCTTGGGCTCTCGGTGGAGGGGCCTAGAGAGGCATTGGGGACGCAAACTCTGCAGCCAGACCCCTGGCTTGAATGCTCTCGTCCTTTTGTGCCTTGCTTGCATCACCTATAAATCCGGAGACGGATAATATGACCTATTTTCTAAGGTTTTGTGAAAATTAAACTTGTTTTATGTGTAGAGTGATTAGAACAATGACCAGCACAGATAAGGAGCAATTACCTGCAAGAGGTAGATGGGGCAACTTATGTTCCTTGTTTGACAGATGGGGAAACTGAGACCCGGGGACTAGCTGGTGTTCTTCAGGTTGAGCTGGAGACCACAGTGCAGAGCTGGCCTGGAGGATTGTCCCACCAGGCAGGGTGGGAAGGCGTCCTTGCCCACAGTGCATGCCAAGCAGGGGGGGAGCTTGCATGTGACTCCTGCTGTGGTGACACCATGTGACACCCAGCTTTCTGGCAGCAGAAAAACTGAGAGCAGAGGGAGGGGGCTGCAGTCCGGTTTGCTTACAGCAAGGCTGGCTGTTTTCATTTTCCACTCTCCACCAGGAGTGTGGGGACCCTGTTGCTTAGGAGGAAGTGAGGTGGTGGCCCAGTCACAGCAACCCTCCCTGGAGCTGGGGAGGAGGTGCTCCCACATCCTCCCAGCTGAGAGGCCTGCCCTGAACACCTCCATCCTAGCACCGCCCTCCCCCAGAGTGGGGCGCATCTGACGCCGTGGTGCCCACAGGCTGCCCAGACCTCGGAAGGGTCCTTCCCATGGGATTTGAAGTTTAAACGTAAGTTGGCTGAGGGTAAAATGTACCCTGAAGGAATGAACTGGGAATCGTGGGACTTTAGGCAGCATCAAGAAGCCTGAAAGGTGGAGGGAGAAGGTGAGCATTTGGTTTCCAGGCACCTGTTAACATCATTTAACTCCTGACTTCATGACCTCCCTGCCTCCTGGAACAGATTAGCAATTAACCTCAGGCATCAGCCCATTTTCTGCAGTCATCAATGCTCACCATCCATCCATCCACCCACCCAATTCACACTCCTCAAAGAGCAGTAAGGTCAGGCTTCAGGAGCCAGTGGCCTGGGCTTGCAGTTCTGGGCTCAGCACTTACAGGTTGGCTGCCCTTTGGCAGGTCACTTCACCTTTCTGTGCCTCAATTTCTTCAACTGTGCAATGGGAATGACAATAGCACCTACTTCATAAACTTTGTGAGGCGTTAGTGAGACACACACTTGTGAAGAGTGCACACCACACACACGGGGTTTTATGTGTTGGCCCTTATTCCCAGTGTTCTTCAATTCACTCACTTATTCAATTTCTTCATTCATTCATTCATTCATTCATTCATTCATTCATTCATTCATTCACTTATTATAATCACTGCCCTAATCCAAGGAAGTCAACTTGATTTTCTTCTTGATTCTTCTTTTGATATCTTCCCATTTCCAGCTTTTGGTTTGAGGATTGGCATTTTTCTCCAAAAGCAATGCTCTGAGCTGCTCCTGGAAGCTAGGTTTTAGGAAAGATTAGAAGAAGGGAGGACCCTCTCCCCAAGCTCTGAGGACCAGTCTCAGATGCTGACCAACTTGGATCTGCTCTCGGGCTTCTGGGTCCCGTTTACTCACCTTGGTCCAGTTCTTTCCAATGGGCAGAGATCAAAAGGTGAGGATAAGAGGGATTGCCAGCCCCTTTCCTGTGCCAGGCTTTTCACAGGACATCTCTGACATTATCTTCTTTATAGCCTTCTGAGGTGTAGGTCTAGTCCCATTTTCCGAGAAGAAAATTGAGGTCCGAGAGGTGAAGTGTCTTGCCCCAGGTCACACAGTCAGTAGAGAGCAGAGTTGGGATTTACACCTGAGTCTAGTAGGTTCCAAATCTCAATGCCCGCCTCCTAACTCTGACAGCCCTCTATGCTTGTTAGGAGAGGTGCTGAGTTGGGTGTCTTGCCCCACCCCCACTGTGCAAACCACCTCAAGTCTCCCTCTGAGCTCAGTCTGCACAACCTCCTGACCCTCCCATCCCTGAACTCCTAGGAGCTGCTGGAGATCTGCAACAATTTCAACTGGGGTGAGGGGGGTAGGAGGGTGCATGACTGGGTTTTCCTGGGAGAGCAAGGCCGCTGTGGTTCCCATCATGGTGGCAAGGGTGTCCAGCCAGCCTGAGAAGACAATAGGAAGGGGTCAGAAGAGGTTGTTCCCCTGCTTTCCTTCCTCGTTTTCAGTCTCCTGACCATCCAGGCTGTGAGGGCCTCGCCCGAGGGAATGAAGACACAGTCCTCTGCTGACTGTAGCAAAAAAAAACACAGAGTCCGTCGCTGTCCTTGCCAGGCCAGAACCTGGCCCAACGCCCAGGGGGATCAGGTCTCTGGGAGCTTGGAAGTCACGTCCCTCTCACCGTCCTCCAGCCTGCGGCGGCATCCCTGTGTCAACTCAATTCAGTGCCATCCATTCCACACATATTTCTGGAGCCCGACCTATGTGCTGGTCCCGTGACAGCCACAGATAGTATCTGCCCTCAGGGATCGACTTCGTCCCTGTGTCACAGGAGACGCCAACCTATCAGCTGGGTGGTCAGGAGCAGAGCTCTCGAAGGGGGCAGCCACCAGGGAAAGGCACAGAGAGCACTGGGCCTCTGGGTGACGACGGATTTGCCTCCTTCCCCCCACAGCACATCTTAGCAGCTCCATGTGCAAGACGCTGTGCTAGGAGCTGCCGTGGAGGGAAGGGTCCAGGCCAGAAAGATGAACATGGAGCTGCCGAGAACACCGAGGCTTGGAATGCAAAGCCTGACTTCTCGCACTTGCCTCAGTGTGTGTCTTCCTTCTAGAACAGTCAGTTCAGTTTGACAAAAATATATGGTGCCAACATCCCAAACATCCATCATGAGGAGAACCAGGAAATAAATGGTGGTGTAGTGGCATGATTGAATGTAACATAGCAGTAAAAAAGAACAAACGAGCCACATGTAACGGTGTGAGTGAATCTCACAGGCACAGTGAGGAGCCGTGGTTGCCAGATACACATAGACACTGATTCTAGCTACACGAAGGTCAAGAACAGACCTCTAGAATAGGGGATGGAGATAAGACGATGGGCACGTTTGGGGGCCTCTGGACTGGGAAGGTGGGGGATGGGGAACTTTCTGGTGCTGGCTTTCTGTATCTTGATCTGGGTGCTGGCTACACGAGTGTAAAAATATTGAAATGTGCACTTCAATGTATGCACTTTAACATACGCTTGTTATATCGTAATTAAAAAAGTAAAAGCAAACAAACAAAACGCCCAAACAGCCTAGTGGTGAGAGTGGCGGTGGACATGTGAAGTGCTGTGGCTTCTCGGCATCCCTGCTCTGAAGGCAGGGCCCCCATTCCCCTCTGTGGACATAACCTCATGGTGGGCACAAGACTATATGCGGCCAGCTGGACAGTTTCTCTTGGAACGTGCATTTTGGGGAGAATAAGAAGAAAGATGCAAAATAGTATGAATTCACTGACTCCAGGACCAGGGGCTGTCTATCCCTGGTCCTGCTCTGACACCCATGGAGGCTGCAGGCTGGACCACTAGCCTTCCCAGCCTTCCCTGCAGCCCAGAGGGCCTACAACCCCCCAACCAATTCCACTGGGTTTGGGCCGGCCACTTAGTTTCAGAAGATCTGCCCCAGTGGTACCCACACCAACTGTGCACAATGTCAGGCCTTGGGTGGCCTTGGGTAGGGATGGGAAGCCCAGATTCCTTAGCCTTTGGGACACTGTTCATGGAGGAAGGAAACTAGGGCCCTTCTGAGATGCTGTCCAGGATCCCAGCTAACCTTCAATGGCTCACAGCTTGAGCAAGAAAAAAACCTTTGTTGTTACAGGCATCTTAGATTTGAAAGTGGTCGGTAACTGAAGAACAACTAGGTCTGTCTGACTGTGCCAACAGCCAGTTCGGTATCTCCAGCCCAGACCACTTTTCTGGACCATAGACGGACACAAGCGATGCCAACAGGACATCTCCATTTGGAGGTCCCGCGTGCTCTGGCCTTCACGCCCCTACCCCAGTGCTGCTCACAGACCATGTCATCCATGTACATGGAGGACAGCATGTCCAGCCTCACTCTCAGGCCGGGAACCTCATTGCACTTGGCACCTCCCTCCCCCCCCACCCCTATCGGTGCCCACCCCCAGCCCCGCACCAGCCTCTCCCTAATGGGGCGCTGGCGCTCCTGAGCACTCGCAAGCGCCCCGGGCACTTCTCTCCGCCCCACCGTCCTGCGTCCTTCACACCCCCCCACCTCTCACTTAGATCTGCGCACCTTCTCTCAGCCCAGAGCACAGATCTCACCCATTCCCTCCCCTTCGGCCAGAGTGGGCTTGGTGAAGTTAAAACTGAATCATGCCCCTGCCTGTCTGCATCCCTTCGGTGGGCACCCTTCGCTCTCAGCAAAGCCCCCCACCTGCTCACGCAGACACCCCCAGCCATGCTCTGGCCGCACTTGTCCTCTTTCTTTCAGTTCTGTCTCCTGGCCCAGGAGCATCTGTTTAACCAAGTCTTTTATTCTGATGTTTTAACATTTGGGGTTTTGCTGACCCTGGAGAGACTTTCTCCCAGGACAATCCCTAGAGCTAGTAAACAAAAGCAAGTGTGTTTTTCAGATGCAAGCCAACCAATCCAGAGCCACCCACCACCACCTTCTCTAAGGGGCTCTCACACTCTGGGCCTATCGCCCTGCCCTCATCCCTCAGGGCCAGGTACCAGGCGACCAGAGACAGCCCATGGGGCCTGGAGCCACGGAAATGACTCCAATGAACCATTCCTAAGTGTGCTGAACCCTGCCCCGCCCATCCCTTCCTGTGGAAACCACAATAAAGGCTCTTGCCCGCATTTTCCCCTTGATCCCTCTGCCTCCTGACCAAACCCAGTGCTTCCCTGGGAGGCCACCCCATGACATGGCATGCCCCTTTTCTTGGGATCTGTGAGTATAACCAGGTATCTTTTCTTTTCTTTTTTTCTTTATTAAATTTATTGGGGTGACAATTATTAGTAAAGTTACATAGATTTCAGGTGTACAATTCTGTATTACATCATCTATAAATCCCATTGTGTGTTCACCACCCAGAGTCAGTTCTCCTTCCATCACCATATATTTGATCCCCCTTACCCTCTGGTAACCACTAAACTATTATCTGTGTCTATGAGTTTTTCTTTCTCATTTGTTTGTTTTGTTCTTTTGTTGTTTTTGGTTTATATACCACATATCAGTGAAATCATAGGGTTCTCTGCTTTTTCTGTCTGACTTATTTCTCTTAGCATTATACTCTCAAGATCCATCCATGTTGTCACAAATGCTCCTATATCATCTTTCCTTAACGCCGAATAGTATTCCATTGTGTATATATACCACAACTTCTTTATCCATTCATCTATCGAAGGACATTTTGGTTGTTTCCATGTCTTGGCCACCGTAAACAAAGTTGCAGTGAACATTGGAGCACACGTGTCTTTATAGAGAAATGTTTTCAGATTTTTTGGGTCCAGGTACCTTTTCAATGGCAGTTTTCTCCTGAGCTTTTGGCTAAACCATAGCTAAATAATAATAAGACACATATAAAGCAGCATCCTTTTCCTCTGGGCCGACCCAGCTCCTTCTCCAGCCTCCGCTTAGGTGTCCTGCCCATGGAGACCTTCATCACCTAGCGCCAGGTGGCTTTCTCTTCTCTGCCCTCGGACGCCCCCTGTACAGTTCACAGCTCACTGTACTATCATTGACGGCTTTAAAGCTCTGTCTCCTCAAGAAGGGTCAAACCTCCTGTGGGGCAGCAGCTACTGTTTTCTTGCTCACTGATTGTATTCTTGGCATGTAATAAGCACTCAATAAATATTAGTTGTTGAATAACTGAATGAACAAAAGGGTGTTGGTCATAAGCCATGTTATAATAGACCTTAGCTACCCCATGGACCCTGGCCAAGAAGGGGTAGGAATAAGAATGACTCTATTTACTGTCGTGGAAGAAAGATGGCTACAAATTCTTTGCTGCCCTCCTCATCAAGGGTTAGATCTATTTCCTCTCCCCTTGGATACAAGCTACCCTTTGAGCAATAGAATGTGCTGGAAGTGTCCTGTAACTTCCCAGCCCTGTCCCAGTCTTTAAGCGATTTGCAACTTCTTCTTTTGCATAGTGGAACATTCCTTCTTGGAACCCAGCAGCCACATGGAATGTCCCGCTTGTAGGAGAACTGACGCCCCCAGCTGGCAACCCCAGCTGAGTGCCCAGCTGGCAACCAGAATCGACTGCCTGCCATGTGACTGAAGCCATTCTGGACCTTCCAGCTAAGTCAGAGACCTGCTGAAGCAGCTAAATGAGCCTCCACTGATGCTGTGTGGAGCAGAAGAACTTCTGATCGAGCCTGCCAAAATTCCTGACCCACAAGAGTCATAAGCAAATAAAATGGCTGCTATTTGAAGCTGTTCAGCTTCGGGGTAGAATGTTAGGCAGTAACAGACAACGGAAAGAGACATCCTGCTACGTGCTAGGCCATGTTGCATTATTTATGAAGTCACAACACCCCTGCAAAGAGGATATGATCACCATGTTACAGATGAAGGAGGCTGAGGACCAGGGGTTAAATAATTTGCCTAATATCACCAAGTTAGAGCAAGTGACACAGCAGGCTTTTGTGCGGCTCCAAACCTGCTCTCCTTCCATCCATACTCCTGCCCACTCTGTCTGGGAGGGAAATGAGCTGAGACCTGGTGGATAGGCTGAAGGATGGAGTTGGGGTGGGGACCCAAGAGCCACCATGGTGGAAAGAGGAAGGGCAGAAGGAGTTTGGGGGTGATACCCTGTGACCAGCCAGTCCAAAGTGACCCCAACCCTGGATGGGCATGAATGCTTGGCTGTGGGCCTGGGTGTGAAATCACATTCCATACCAGGCCAATGCTTGGCCTCACACTGCCTTGCTCTCCTCGGCTTTGCCTGGGAACGGACGCTGTCAGCGGTGAGGGAACATCGAGAGCTCAGCCACGCTTGTCGGGAGGCATTAGTGTGGGGCTTTGAAGTGGGGACCTCTGCGCCCCGCTCAGATGTTCTTTGCAGGGCTTTGCCCCGATCCCTTTCTTCCCATGGAATGGGGGCCCGTCCAGGGCCAGCGTGGGCACTCACAGCTCTGCTGGTCCTCACAGGCGCTTGGCTGTCCCACTCCCTTCATCCCGGCAGGGTCTTGGAGGGCTGGGTCCTGCATGGGCCAGCCCCGGGCTGCCAGCCAGGCAGCACTGGCTCTGTACTCTCTGATTAAACACACAGTAGTAGGTGCTGACTGTCAAGATGTGGCACAAACCGAGAAGACAAAAGAACAATTACCCGTGATTTCTTCACTTAGAGGGTACTATTGGTGGGTAGTTCCCTCCAGTCTTTTTTCTTTTGTGTCCTGTGTTATCTTTTGTCTTTTCCCTTTCTTTTCACTTTTTCTTTTCTTTTTCTCCCTCCCTTTCTTCCTTCCTCCCTTCCCTTCCTTCTCTCCTACCTTCCTTTTTTGGTTTCAAAAAATTTTTTTTGTGGGCCTGACCGGTGGCTCAGGCGGTTGGAGCTCCGTGCTCCTAACTCTGAAGGCCGACGGTTCGATTCCCACATGGGCCAGTGGGCTCTCAACCACAAGGTTGTCCGTTCAATTCCTCAAGTCCCACAAGGGATGGTGGGCTGCGCCCCCTGCAACTAACAACGGCATCTGGACCTGGAGCTGAGCTGTGCCCTCCACAACTAAGAGTGAAAGGACAACAACTTGACTTGGAAAAAAGTCCTGGAAGTACACACTATTCCTCAATAAGGTCCTGTTCCCCTTCCCCAATAAAATCTTTAAAAAAAAATTTTTGTTTTGTATCGATGCCACACATGTACATAGTTTAGAACCAACTAGTTTTACAAGGCTTGTTATGAAAAATAGCAACCCTGGACCCATCACTCATTTCCTCTTTCCCAAGGGTGTCTACTTCAACTATTTGAACTCATTGTTTTTAAATATAATACATATACATATGGCTAGTTCTTTGTTTTTTGTTTTGTTTTTGATTGTTTTTTGTTTGTTTTGGGGGGGAAGGGGAACAGGACTTTATTGGGGAACAGTGTGTACTTCCAGGACTTTTTCCAAGTCAAGTTGTTGTCCTTTCAATCTTAGTTGTGGAGGGCGCAGCTCAGTTCCAGGTTCAGTTGCCGTTGCTAATTGCAGGGGGCGCAGCCCACCATCCCTCGCAGGAGTCAAACCGGCAACCTTGTGGTAGAGAGGACATGCTCCAACCAACTGAGCCATCTGGGAGCTCAGTGGCAGCTCAGCTCAAGGTGCCGTATTTAATCTTAGTTGCAGCCCACCATCCCTTGTGGTACTCGAGGAGTGGGAAACGAACCGGCAGCCTTTGGAGTGAGGAGCACGGAGCTTCAATTGCCTGAGCTACTGGGCCGGCCCTACATACGGCTAGTTCTTGATTTTTCAGTTTAACCATCATCTATTAACCTCCAGCCAAGCACAATGAAAGTTACGCTTTTTCTTTTCCTTGTCTGAGCATACACATGTGCACATACACACATGCCACCCCATTCCCACATATGAGGTTGGACAATTAAGTTTCCAAACTTGTTGCAATGATGTTGCTAAACTTTTTTGATATCAGAGGGATTATTCATTATGAATTTGTACCCACTGGACAAACAATTAACCAAGTCTACTATTTGGAAGTGCTGAAAAGGCTGCATGAAAAAGTTAGACGACCTGAACTTTTCACCAACAATCATAGCTCTTGCATCACGACAATGCACCAGCTCACACGGTACTGTCTGTGAGGGAGTTTTTAGCCAGTAAACAAATAACTGTATAGGAACACCCTCCCTACTCACCTGACCTGGCCCCCAATGACTTCTTTCTTTACCCGAAGATAAAGGAAATATTGAAAGGAAGACATTTTGATGACATTCAGGACATCAAGGGTAATGTGACTACAGTGCTGATGGCCATTCCAGAAAGAGTTCCAAAATTGCTTTGAAGGGTGGACCAGGCCCTGGCGTCAGTGCCTAGCTTCCCAAGAGGAGTTACTTTGAAGGTGACCATAGTGATATTCAGCAATGAGGGAGGTAGCACTTTTTCTGGGGTGAGTTCGCAAACTTAATTGTCAGACCTCATATAGCTATTTTACTTAGATATTATTATAAATCAAATTATTATGACTATCAACACTAGTTATACCCGAACCATACAGAACGTTAGGGACACTTTTCCTTCACTGAACAACTTATTGTTTTCCCTGTTGTCAACAATGCTCTCTCTCTCTGTCTCTCAGTGTTTGCTTAGTTTTCAAAGTACCTGTCACAAATTGTACCCCAATTCTGCCAGTCATCTAAATCTTGTTTCAAGATGTTCATTTACATCAGACATGCTGTCAGTTTCATCAATCCAGTCTGGTCCAGCTGCCCTCTCCGTGCCATCACGCTGCTTCCTTTCTCCATCATCTTGGGGAGTCCCTCAGCTCTCTTCTGCATCCCACCCCTTCTTTTTCTCCGTTTACTCCCTCTTTTTAGTGGAGCGCATCTTCCTGCAGTTGCTGGAGAAAACATGCACAGTAGGTAAACTTGTTGCAACGCTGCCTGACTGGAATGCTTGTGTCTGTAATTGGTGGTTTGCTTGGGTGTAAAATTGTAGGTTGGAAATACTTTTCCTTCAGAAATCTGAAGATTTTATTCCTTTGTGTTTTGGCTTCCAAAACAGTTGAGACGACCGAAGCCATACATATTCCTAATCTTTGCTATGAGACTTTTTTTTTCCTTTCTCTTAACAGGAGAGGATTTTTTTTTTTTTTTGGCTCAGTATTCAGAATATCCAAAGAATGTACCTTGGATGGATCTATTTTCATTTATTATGTTGGACTTTTAAATTTTTTTTTCCTTTCTAGAATTCGTGTTTTTCATTTCTGGGGAATTTCCTTGAATTATTGCAGCGATGACTTTCTCCCCTCCGTTTCTTTATTCTCTCCATTCGCTCTTTCTGGAATGCCTATCATTCAAAGATCTTAGGGTTAGACTTCAAATTTTATATTTTCTTTTATATGGTGTATCTCTTTGCTTTTGTGTTCTATAATCTGGGTAAATTCTTCCACTTGATTTTCTAACTTCTGCCACATGTTTTTAATTTCTAAGACTTCACTTTTTCGTGTGTGCACTTTCTGAGTGTTCCTTTTTTAAGGCATCCTCTTCTTGTTTCGCAGATGTAACAGAATCTCTTTCTTCCTGTGGTATTAACGATGGTTCCTGATGTTTTCTTTCTCCATTGATTGTTTTGGTGACTTTTCCACTGGAGGCAGTTCCCAGGTATCTGGAATCCTCATATTTAGGATGGGAGACAACAAAACAGCAGAGGCTTGGAGCTCACTGGTATTAATTGTGGGCTCTGGGATTAGCTGTATGGTTTGGCAGAACTCTGGATCTTTCTTCTTCAGATTCCAGAGGAGATTCTTCTGATTTCTTCTCTAGAAGGTAAAGGGGGTAGGGGGTGGGGGGAGGAACTAAGGCTTGTCCGAGGTCATATAGCTGAGCATGTGGTGGAGCTGGGATTTCAACCCAGATAAGACTGCTCTTGATTATACTCTAATATCTCAGGTTGCACGAAGGAGGGGTTATACTAAACGACTGTATTAAAAACTAAAGGATACAGACACTTGTTACCTACTTTCAAGTTGGTGGCCATAGGGGTTATACAATTTATAGTCATATACTCTCTATTTTATCCCCACTTGCCACCATTGAGTGCTATTAAAACAAGCCAAATTTTGTAGCATAACTAAAACTATAGCATAACACAGAATGTGCAAGGAAAAAAATGCTGATCTCATGGAATGGATTCAAGACTCCAGAGAGGTTAACGAAGCTGTCCAGTATCACACGGTGGAAGTAGCAGGACTGGGTTTGGAATTCTATGCTCTTAGCCCCTGCCTTATCCATTCGTGAAGCACTTTGCTCTGCAACACCTCCTTTCCTGCACAGTTATCATTTGCCTCAAGTGCCCTGTTATTTTCCCTCCTGGGGTGTGTCTAACTTACCTTTGAACTCACAGAGCTCCACCTAGTGCCTGGCACATAGTAGGCACTCAGTGGAGCCCACACAGAATTGGGAAACAGAGGCCAGTGACCTATTCTAGGCAATCAGACAATAGGGACCAGGTCCCATGACTTCAGGACGGAGCCCCCAAATATTGCATGAAATATACTTATACTAAAAAATTTACTCATCGCTTGCCTGCAATTCAAATTTAACTTGTATTTCTATTTGCTAAACCTGGCAGCCCTACCTGGTGCCAGCTGCCCAGGTAGGTTCCCGGGAGTGGGGCACCTGGGAAAGGCTGTCGCAGTTCATGGTGTGGTGCTACTTACTTGACTGTGTGGCCTGGGGCAGAGTCTTGCCCTGAATCCTCATTGCACATGAAGAGGTTGATCAGGTACTCTTTGAGCTCTCTTCTAGGCTTTGGAGGTGAGGTGGACCCCACATAGGGCTGAGGGTGTGACCTCTGCTCCTCAGTCACCGTAGGTCAGGGAGGTGACCTGACTGCTGTAGTACAGACCTACCTTCCAGTTGGAGCTCACTGTCGTCATTTCTTACAGCACCACCATTGCCATCACTCCTGTCGAGGACAGCTCTTCCTGCGTCCCTCCCTGCTCACTGCCCACCCCTTTGCAGTCACCTCCAAATGGCAGACCAGACCCTCTCACCAGGGAAGGCAGGTGTCACCACTCCCCGGAATAAAACCCTCAAAGGGTTCTCACCTCCGTAGGAGCAAATCAAGACTCCTCTCAAGGGCCTTAGCCATGCCTTCCCACTGTCTCCCCAGCTCTCCTTGCCAGCCAGGCTCTTGGCTCTTCCGCAGATGTGTCAGGCGCTCCTGCCTGCCTCATTCTCTGCCCTGGCTGTGGGTTGCTCGGCCTACCTTTCAAGGTTCTGCTCACACAGCACCTCCCCGGCCTTTCCAGTCCAGCTCTAATGCAGCTCTCATCTCTCCTCTCACTCCCTACGCTCACCTTTCTTGCTTTTGTTCATTTCTTTCCTCCATGGCAAACATCACCCATTGCAGTAAATTTGTGTTTATTTGCTCTTCTACTTTCTGACGGCCTCGCAGACTTCAGCACCTTGAGGGCTTTGCTTTTGATGTGTGTATCTGTCATTTTTCTGTACACGTGTGTGTCCCCAAATCCCGAACACATAATAAGGCTCCTTGTATATTGTTGAAGGAAGGAATGAGGAAGCTGAAGGTCAGAGAGATGTGCGAGTCTGTCCAAGGCCACATGGTCCATTAACGCCAGAGCTGGGGGGCCCTTGGTCCCTTGGAGCCCCAGTACACATGCTGATGGATTTAAACTGCACTTGAGGACTTCCAAGTCAGACGCGGAGGAGACAGCCTCCATTCTTGGGCTTAGTTTGCCTGTGGGTGTCAGGGAGAGTTGGGTGAGATGCTGTCCAGCCCCTCCCAGGACTCTTTCTGGGAGCCTCCACAGCTGACTGGCCTGTGTTGACTTCTGACCTCCCAGACAGCGCGAAAGCAGAGGGGAGAAGGGGTCTTTGTGGGAGGCCCGCCTGGGGTCAGACACCAGCCACCCTTGGACAGTGTAGTAGCAGCCGCCGTGGGAGAGCCGGGTGGCTCTGTGAGTTGCAGTCCCCCTCCCTGAGACTGTCATCCCAGGACTGACAGCAGGAAGGAAAGTCAAGATGTTGCCATAGCGTGGTCTCCCTCCCTTCTTCCAGGACCTCTGACCCTCCCTCAGCAGGTGATTTACTGCACTCCCTAGCCCAGGTGGAGGGGCTTGCCTGGGACATACACCTATCGCGCAGAACCCCCCACTACTGAGGTGTCTGTGGGGTTGGGGCCTGGACATACATGCCTTGGTCAGACCAGCTGCTGAAAGAACAAAACATTTCCATACTAGTTGGTACAGAGCCTTTGTTTACATATTGACCTTCCGAGTCACTGAATGGCCTTGCTAGGGGCCACTGTGGAGGGTAGCAGACCTGGGTGGGGGGCCCATAGTTACTGAGTGGACTGAGAGGGCAGCCTGGCTGCGAGGGCTTTGTGGCCTCTCCCAGTGGAGCAGGTGGGAGGTCAGGCAGCCTTGATGGTGGGTTGTAGGAAGGGTCCAGCGTAGGCTGTCCGGGAAAAGGCCATGTGAGAAACTCTGACATCCAGGTGTGCTGGCCATCTGGGCCCTAAGGACTTCAGCACGATGGGCACGGTGGTGGGAATGTTGGATGAGGGTCTCTGGCTCGGATCAGGGCACAGACACTGGCATCATTTATCTGGTGACAAAAGATCTTACCGAGCATGTCTGGGGAACAATCTGAAGGGAAATTCAGATTGATTTGGTGAACAATCTGTGTTATAACTTGCATCACGGGTAAGCAGTATTGGTGATAGGTACAGTATATCTGACAAATAAAGGGGTCATATTTAAAAACTTTAGGTGGATGTTTTAATTTCCATAAGTGTCCCAGGTGTTAAACATTTGGAATGTCACAACTGCCTGCAACTTCACCTGTTCCTGTGGAGGCAGTGGGCGGTGCCCCGGGCACGGTGGTGCCCACTGAGCGCAGACTGGTAGAGCCAGGCAGAGCACTGCTCCAGCACATCCCAGAGGCTTGGCAGTGGCTCGAGGCCTGCGGGTGCGTCCATGAACCCCACTTCCCATGACCGGGGTCTGGAAGAAAGGAACCTGCAGGACCCAGCACCCTTGATCCAATTCCTCTGGGTGCAAATGATCAAACTGAGGCCCAGCTCCTTTTACCATCTCTGTGCCCTATTTGTGTACTGGGGGTGGGGTGGGGCAGGGGCCAGTTGGAGCCTCGTTGGTGGCTTCCAGTCTCCGCTGCCAGCCTGATCCCCACTCCCCACTTCCAGCCTGAGGAGTCACCCAGTTTGCGGGTTGAGTCCCAAGATTCATGAGCTTAGGAAAGTGACACAACCTTTTGGAACCTCGGTTTTCTCACCGAGTTGAATCACAGAATCACAGAGTATCGACCTCTCTCTCAGGACGGTTTTGGGGATCGGAGCTGAAACCCTACACAGAGCAGGGACTCCATCATGGAACACGATTGTGCTCCAAACTTCCGTTCACACATCTGCTGTCCCCTCCCCACCCATGTAAATGAGGGAGGCTACGACCTGTGACTTCTACCCTGCTTTATAGTCTCAGGTTTTGATGTGGCCCCATCTCATCTGCCCTTCTCCCCTCCCCTCCCCTCCCCTCTTCTACTCCTCTCTCCTCCCTTCTCATCTCCCCTCCCCTCCCCTCCCTTTCCCTCTCCAACTCCTCTCCCTTTCCTAACTTCCTAACCCTTCCCCCCTTTCCACACACCCCTCCCCTCCCCTCCCCTCTCCCCTCACCCCTTCCCTCCCCAACTCCCCTCCTTCCCCTCCCCTCCCCTCTTCTACCCCTCTCTCCTCCCTTCTCCCCTCCCCTCCCCTCCCCTCCCTTTCCCTCTCCAACTCCCCTCCCTTCCCTAACCCTCCCCTCCCCTCTTCCCCCTCCCCCTCCCCTCTCCTCCCCTCTCCTTACCGGCTGCCCCTTGCTTGCTCTGTTCCAGCCTCACAAGCCTCCTTCTCCCTGGTTCTCACACCTACCAGGATTATGTGTCTCCGAGCCTTTGCTGTTCCCTCTGCCTGGAACTCCCACCCCCCAGATCTCCCTGTCTCCTCACTCCTTCAGGCTTCGGTCCATGTGCTCCTCCTCAGAGAGGCTTTCTCTGCCTCCCTGCTCACAAGGCACCCTGGCCCTTTCTGTGCTGTAGTTTCCTCTGAAGGACTTGCAGTAGCACATGTGTCCATGTGCTTGCTGTCTCCCCGCTGGAATGTGTGCTGTGGGCACTGGTCTGCTTCCTTCCAGTGAGCACTCTGTAAGTGTTGAATGAGAGAGAGGTTCAGCCAGTGGAGGAAGGAGCAAAAGGCAAGCTGGGTCCAAGAGGGCAACCTCCGGACACCAGTAGCCCAGTAAGAAGCCTGGTAAGAAAGCTGGTACTTTAGCTGAGGGCTCTGGAAGGAAGCAATGAAGGAGGTTATAAATCTGGATACCTCAGACTCCCTGCCAAATGCAACAGGGCAAAGATGGGGACTCTGAATGAAGCTGGGAAGGTGGAATCCTCCTCACAGCAGAGAGCATTAATGGCCCTTGCTTGCCTGTCCCTGGCTTATGGGGGACACCCAGTGACCCCACAGCAGCATCCACCCTAGTCCCTGATGGGGACAGCCTGGAGACCAGGGTCTGTGGGGCAGCTGGGGAGGCCGGGCCTGCAATGGAGAGGCCAGGCCGGCAGTGGGGAGGCCAGGCTTGGCAGAACATGGTGCAAGGGCCTCCGCTGGCTCTGCAGGCAGCGCTTTGAGGCCCTGTTGCCTGTCCAAGGGCATCTGACCTATGCACCGTCACCTCCAGGTACAGATGTCTGTAGGACCAAAGGCTCTGGGCACTACTGCCCAACATTGCCAAGAGCCTTGGGCTCACTTTCTCCACCCTACCAGTTGCTCAAGGACTAAATAAAATGAGGGTGGAGGGGGGCAGTAGATTCAAGGTTTCACAAAGGCACAAAAGCCACTCAGAAAACAGGAGCCTGTGGAAAGAGTCAGGTGCTCACTGTGGTCTGGCATGTGCACGACTCGAGAGAAGGGGGCCTGAGATGGCGCGCTTGCTCCTGGGCCCCAGGTAAGGGTGCAAGCATGTCTCTCAGCGGAGTAGCCCACTTTCTGGGCCTGTGGGTGAGAGAGATGGGTCTCCCTGTGCAATACCCAGTAGGATGGGGCAGTGAGGCCCTGCCTCAGGAAGGTGCTGGAGGGGGCTCCCTCATCTGGACTCTGCCCTTGGACTAGACTCCATGCCAGATGCTTTCTCTCCACGGTGGCTGCTGGTATTCGTGGCCCCCTGTGCAGCAGGCATGATTGGCCGCCCAAATGGACAGACTGAAGCTGGGAGAAATGAAAGACCCAAGGCCACAAAAGGCAGGGCTGGAACAGGACCTGGGTTTGTCCAAACTCAAGCTTCATCCAGGACCTTCTGGGGCCTCTTTCAAGCAGACTGAGCCTTCCCTTTACAGAGCATGAAACAGGCCCAGGGGCCCAAGTCACCACCTTCAGGCTCCCTTGAAGGAACAGCCCATCCAGCCTGGCTACCTCAGCTCCCTCTCGCAGTGATGTCACCGAAAGAAGAGCTTGGATGCCTCTCTTTATCCCTTCATGTTCCCGCATTGGATCCACATTATCCTTTTGAGGCAGTCATGGCAGGCCTGCTTGTCATCCCCATCTTACAGGTGAGGAAACCGAGGCTCAGAGAGGTAAAGCTACTTATCCAGAGTCACACAGCAAACCAGCTGCTTCTTTGCCAGGGACTCTTCTGCCTCATGGCTGTGTTTAAAAACAAGGTGTTTTGATGGAAGGAAGCCTGAGTTCTTAATCCTGACTTCTCTGAGAACTTGGGCAAGTTGCTTAAACTCATTTTCTTCCTTTTAAAAATGGGAAGGGTGACGTTATAGGGTGATGCTGGAGCCCTCAGCTTGACACATCCTGCCTGGCACTTAGAAGTACCCCATGAGCAATGGTCGCTGTTACTCCCTGAGCCAGGCAGGCCAAGGTGGGTGCTGTCTCCGTCTGAGCCAATTCCCTCTGTGAATCCAGGTCCCAAGCTTCACTGAGGAGCGTTGAGGCTGGGGCTTCCGACCTGGGTGCTCTGCTCACCTCTCCTGGGACCAGAGCAGAGCATGTTGGGCCTTTCCTGGCCTTGCCATTGTTTTCTTCCGCCCCCAATCTGTTTTGAATAAACCACGTTTTCATCATCTTGAGCAGTAATCCCCGGCATCAGAGGAATATTGTGAAATGTCAGCCCTTTCTGGAGGAATCTCAGCAACATGTTTTTTAATGTTCAGCATCACATATGGGGACAATAAATACTGAAAATATGTGGAACAGAACAGGATGGAAGCCTGCTTGGCGCTTAGCTCTGCTTCCCGCCGCCCTGGAGCCTGATTTTTGCATCATAATAAATTAGCCAAGGGTGGGAGAGCCCAGAGGCTCCCTTGAGCCCCCTGACCCCAGAGCCAGGTCTTGGATTCCCCCTCTCTCTCAGGTCCCCAGGCGTCAGCACCAGGTGCTCTGGGGGTCCATGATGGGCGGTGCCCTTTGGGTCTCATCTGCATGGACACTGGCCACAGCTGCCAAGCCAGAGCCATCTCCCCCACCTTGCAGATGAGGACACTGACGCCCAAGAATGGGGAACGGGCTCGCTCAAGGTTTCTTGTTGATAAGATGCAGGGTGAGGGGCCTGAGCCTGGTTTTGAGGACTCGACATCCAGTGCTCTTTCCATGTAAGAGTCACAGACCCCCAACTGTCAGAGCTGAGGGGGCCTTAAAGATAAATTCACCTTGTCCACCCTCCTCATGATGAGGAAACTGAGGCCTGGGGGCGGGGGTGGACTCACACCGGGGCACAGCACATCACTCCCAGGTTTCATCTCGATTCAGAGGGTCTGTGTTTGAATCAAGTTCAACCTCTTATAAGATCTGTGACCTCGGACAACACACTTAACCTCTCTGGAGCTCAGTGTCCTGGTCTGTAAGATGGGGCTGTGACACTGCCCCGTTAGAGCTGCTGGGAGGATTCAGGGGCTCACACACAGGAGGAGGCTGGTAGCACCGAACCTTGCTCAGGAAGTGCAGCTTTTCTCCCTCGCTCTCCTCACTTTCTTGTCTGTAACACGGAGAGGACAGCCTTTGCCCCGCCCGCCCTGTCTAAAGGTACATCATGGGTAGCAGTGTTCCTCCTAAGTGGTAAAGCCTCGGCCACTTACAAGCAAGCATCAGCATTCTTACCAGCTCCCTGAGCCGTCCAGGCTTGGGCGATTGGAGTCTGCAGCGGGCGGGCTGAGGATAAGCACAGATGCCCCCAGGGAGGGCCCGGCACAGGGTCTGCTGAGGGCGTCCTGCCCTGTGTCAGAAGGTCATTCCGGGAGCACGTGCTTTCAAAGACTAGGAAGCTCAGGTTCAGACAGGGGAAGATATTTGTCTGTGAGTGCCAGAGGGAGTGCCGCCCATGACCAAGCCCTGTGTGCCCAGATGCCAGATCTCCCTCCCATTGGGGTAAACTGGCCACTCCTGGCTGGCTCAGCCTCTGCAGGTGCCAAACCACTCTGCGTGCCCACTTTTCTCCAACATTTGCTCCCCGTTGGCCGGCGTCTTCTTGTCCTCTCCTTCAGAATGTATGTCTACCCGACGAGGAGGTGTGGGCCCCAGCCAAGAGGACCTGAGTCGGTTTCGCCTCGCTTTTGAAGGTGGGTGACCTTGGGTCAGTCACTTTGCGTCTCTGTTTGTTCCTCACTTCCTCTACCGCAAGGAGAGGCTAACCTCTTTCCCAGGGTTGCTGGGGATCAGGACTGATTTAGCAGCATCTTTGGCTCCTGGTAGAAGCGTGGTACGTGAGTCACAGCTGCATTCTGGGACAAGTCCCTGTGCTTTTCCCCTTGATCGGCACTGGCCCATCTGGGTGGGGCCTGTTTAGACCGTGTCTGGCTCCCCAGGGTGCCCTCACCAGCATGATTTCAGCTCCTGTCCCCAGAGCCCCCCTGCCCAGCCCCCTCCCACAGCAGCTGGCTCACCAAGGCCAAGCATAAGTGAGTCATCTGTTTTGGTCTGGGTGCTGTCCCGAGCACTGCCTCTGTCAGCCCCAGGTCAAGTGACTTGATACCTCCCAAAAGATAACGGCAGCCACTCCCTACCCACCCAAACCCGCTTCCCCATTTCTCTGCATTTGATGCTTCAGGCCTCCATTCACCATACAGCCATTTCTTCCTTTACTCAGTCATTTCCCTGCCCAGCACAAGCCTGGCACATAGTAGGTGCACTATAAAAGTGTTGCCCGATGAGCTCACTCATTTACTCATTTGCTCCCTTTCATTCAGCAAACTTTTATTGAGCCTTCCTCCAGAACTCTCAGAGGATTTTTAGGACCTAGTCTTGGCAGGGGAAGCCCCATAACAGAGGCAGAGGAGACAAGAAGGGGTCCAGAAAGTAGAAGAGGGTGGGGAGGGAGCCCATCCAAGGAATTAGCCAGGGGTGGAGAAAGGTGCTGGGGCCTCTTGGAGAAGGGTAAGCTCAGCAGCAGGGCCAGGAAGAACCCTGAGGAGACGGAAACCTGGGAGGGACAGAATGGAGGTTTGGATTATTTAGGACTAGGGACCCCTGGGTCTAGGGTGTGTGGGTTAGGTTGGGCCACAGAGAGAGGATGAAAGGGCAGGAGAAGGGGCCAGAGGACAACTGGGCAGAGGAAGCCTGGAGCTTGGGTGCCCATGAGGAGCTGGCCTACACAAGGATCAAAACCCAACATACTCTCTTCTGGGGCAGGTGGAGTGGCTGTGGATTCAGGGGTGGCCCACCTGAATGTCAGGCTTGCTCAGTGGTCGGGGACGGAGGGACTGTAAGGGGCAGCCACCCGATGGCAGCATACCCAAATTACCGACTAAGCCCTCAGATGAAATAGTGTCTGTGCATGAAGAGTCATGCATATGAAACCCAGTACTGAGAAGTGAGACTTCCTCTGAAAGACCCACAAGTCTCACCTTTGTCTTGTCCCTATTTGAGTCCGCGGGGAGTGAGGGAGTGAAACATGATGGCCTTATTCACGGGCTGCAGGACCACCCTCATGAGTCTGGTCCCCAGTATGTTCCCCACACCCCACGTCCAGGGCTTCTGGAAACTGGGCCTAGGAGTCCTGAGACCTGGATGGCATTCAGGGTGACCTGGCCACCGCTGGCCCCCACTGGGTAGATCCCATGTGAAGAGCTGCCCCTCACCTCATACCCAAGGACAGTGGGAACTCAGGCACCACAGTGTGGGGAAGGGTCTCCCCAACCAGGGCAGAAACTATGGGGACTCGGACTGCCTGGACAAGCCAGGCTGCTGTCCGTACCCCTGGAGACAGACAGCCTGTGACTCCCTTCCACCAGCACAGGTCCTGGCCTGGTTGCTGGACAGGCTCTGGGGACGAGGGACCAACCGTCTAGGTCAGAGCTGGCGAGTGAGATCCTGAGATGCACGGAGGTCCCGGCCACACACACCGTCCTGGCTTGGCGGTCCCCAGAGCCAGCCGTGACTGCTCTCTCTCTGACCACCGCCCTGGACTCTGCCATCCATCCTGCTCAACAATCATATTTACAATGATAATGTCAACAGTGACTTCCTGGCTTCCAGAATCCATTCTAAACACCTCATGTGTTCAAATTCATTTAATTCTCACAACAACCCCATGAGCTAGGTGCTATGGTAAACCCCATTTTACAGATGAAGAAACGGAGGTGCAGAGAGGTTGGGTCATTTCCCTGAGGTGATACACTGTCAGTAAGTGTCAGACCTCCTGGTCTAGACGTTTTCAATATGCGGGAGCCAGGGCTGTTGTGCCCGCAGTTTCCTTTTCAAACAGTGGCTTTATTTCACAACTTGTTAAAGGTAGACAGTCGAGAGGAGGGTAGCCCAGATGACGATGAAAATATATTAGTGAGAGCTGCCGGTTGCGGAGAGCCCTCCTTGGTCCAGGAGCTGTGTGCTAAAAGTGTTCTGGCCCCTCCAAAGCTCTACCCCAGCCCCACACTCATGGCTGTAGGCCAGGGTGAGGTTCATCTCAGGGGCTCTCGGGGGCGGCTTTTCTGTGTGCCTGATGCCCTGATGACTACCCAACCCTGCTCTGCATCCAGCCAAACAAAGCAAGACTGCTGGGGTGAGGTGGGGCAGGGATAAGGCAGCTCCAGAAAGATAAACGCTGTGCCACCTCCGTGCCCTCCACCTAGCAGTCACTGGGGCAGCCCAGGTGGGTCTCAATGTTGGCCTCGACCCATGGCCCAGTTGTGGGAGGAAATCCCAAGTCTGGCTCAGGTCCTTTCTCTATTCCACTCTCCTCCCCAAAGCTGCCAGGGGCCTGGGCCTCGAAGTACGTGGAAGCACCCAGAGCCCACCTGCCACCCCTGGGCTCTGCAGCTCCATTGCCGGAACCTTGGGCTGAAGATCAGAAACCTGGACCTGTTAACCCGAGTCAGGGTGACAGTCGTCACTTCCCCGGGGGCCAGGGCTTATGATCACATCTGTTTCTCTCTCCTCGCACTGCTCTGAAGAATTGAGACAGAGGAATTTGGTGGGAAGGGAGACCAACAAAAATCAAAGAGGAGATCCAGGAAGGGACCCAAAGAGCCCCTTACAGAGGAGGTGACTGTGTGCCTGAGCTTGGAGTTTAAAGCCCCGAGTCTTGACTCCGTGCCCATCCTTTGGGAACAAAGGTTGAAATCCACTACCCTCCCTCAGCCCACATGTGCCCTCACATTGCACTTAACAAAAGAGATAAATTGAGGCAAGGAACACGTCCAGCATCACATAGCAGCTGAGCGACAGGCCAGGCACTAGGGCCAGCTCAGTGCTCGTCCCTTCATCTCACCACGCCCCCTCTGTGGGAGGTGCAGGCACAAGCCAACTTCCCCATAACAGGCTATGCGCCCACTGGCTCTTGCACCATGCTTGCTGAGGACAGGCGGCTTGACCACTGCCGATTTTCTTCCCCTTGACTTGGATTCTGTCCTCCTGCCTGCCTCCCTTCCTCCCTCCTCTCCTTCTACAAATCCCCACAGTGTCTCCCCTATGCCAGGCCCAGTGTCAGGTGCTGGCGTTAGAGGGAAATAACGGGCCATTCTCCTTCCAGCAGGGATTGGGGTGGGGGGGGAGGGGGGAAACAAGGTGGCCAACTTGCACACATGGGTGACATTCCTTTTCAGTGTGCTGAGTACTGCAGTAGGAGGAAGGGGGAGTCAGGCTTGGAAGTGAGGGCAGGCTTCCTGGAGGAGGTGAGGTCCTATGTCAGAAAGGGTACCCAGAGTTCAGCAGGAAGAGAGAAGCGCTGGGCCCCAGGAGGGTAGGTGGAAGAAAGCACAGCAGGGCAGATGGCATTTGGACAGCATGGCATGAGGACACAGGCCTGGCCATCATCATAGTCCAGCTGGAGGCGAGGGAGTGACGGTCATCAAGGAGGTATGGGGGAAGAAGGGCAATCTCCTCCTGAGGTTATCACCACCTCTTCCTTCATGCTTCTCCTTCTGGGTCCCTCTCACAGCTGGAAGCCTGGGAGTCAAACAGGCCCCCTGTCTCTCCAACCTGATTCCCACATCCAGTCAGTTACCAAAGGCCAGAGCATCAACCTATGTCTTCACCCTTCTTCCTTTCTGTGCGCCGTGGTCCTATATCTTGGACCAGGCTTCCTCGGCTTGGATTACTGCAGCCAGCCCCACAGCTGGTCTCTTGCTCCAGTCATTCTCCACACCACGGAAGAGTGAACACCTAGCATGCAAACCAGATCTCTCAGTCCATCTCGCAAACCCTCCAAGGGCCCCTATTGTTCCCAGGGTGAAGTCCAAGTGCTTCAACGTGCCTTACACGCCATTCCACGATTCAGTCCTTGTTGACCTTTCCAGAGAAGTGCTTGGGAGGGGTTTAGGATGAACACCTCAAAGAAATGTGGGCCTCCCTGCCTGAGAAACCCAGCAGAGGTCAGCATCCACAGGGCTCCAGACTTGAGAAGACCGGAAGAACCCCACTCTTTGGACCTAAGGGCAAAGTAGTTCTCTGACTCTGGAAAGGGCTCACGGCTCAGTTATTAGAGCTTTAAACTCACACAATTTGTCAAGCCAGGGTGTATGTTAGCTACAAAGGGCTCGCTGTGCTGCCCCCAGGCCCGCAGACTGCTCTCCAGAGTAATTTGTATAAGGCTTTCATTTACATTGGTGAGTGTACCAAACTGGGAGCAACGATCAGCAAACCAACTCGGACCTGTTTTTGAGTCCACTATGAAGGGTAACCACTTGCTTGCTCTAGTGGGGCCGTCAACAACATCGGTGAGAGCTGTCACGGTGGGGAAATACTGACTGAGCTGCATTCTGGGGTGTCAGGGAAAGACTGACAGCCTCAGGCCTGGACGTGCGAGGGTCACATCTGCAACAAGAAGGGAGGCTGCTCCTCACAAAGGACCGATTCAGACGGACAGCGGATGCAGCAACGTGAGCCCACCTGTGTCTCACAGTCGGAGCCCACCGTCATAGTGACAAACACGGTCTCATTTGTCTTCTCCATGCATTGCCCTGCTGTGGACCCAGCGGCCAGCGAGCAGGGGGCTGCACCCAGAATCCCCGAGGCCAGCTCTATTCCTGGCCGTGGTCAAGCCACAAAGTGTCTATTACACTTTGATTAGTCCCAAGTTGTGCAGGCCAAAGGTGCTCCCGCCTTCAGGAGTTCCCCTCTTTAGGAGTTCACAGACCAGCGGAGCAGTGGAGCGATGCATTAAACAATCAGAGAAGGGAGGGCAAGAGGAAGAGAAGGGAAAACTATTGTGGTGCCATTGATACTTGGGTAACTATATAATTTATAATCCAAACTGGGACATTTTGAGAGTAAACAGTACTGTGAATGATTATGCTGGGGCAGAGGTGTAACCTGGGACTGTCCCAGGCAAAGGGGGGTGCATGCACTCCCTGCTACTGATATATAGCACCTCTCTCAATTGCTAAAACAACCCTATAATTGGATCTGATTATCTACTTGTGAGCAGACAGTGGCTCTGAGAAGTAAGTCATTTGCTCAAAGGCACACAGCTAGAGCTGGCATTTGACCTCAGGTCAGTCTTATTCCAGATTTGCTTGTCTTCCTTCCTCTCAGCCTAAAATCTGCCTGTTCAGAGAAGAGGTTGCTTGTGGCAGGAGTGGGTGGGTGGAGGGGTTGGGGGTGGCGTGGCTGGGAGGGTCAGGGTCTTCATGGACACAGTGAGCTGGAAGGATCAGGAAGGTTTTTCTAGGGAGCTGGAATGCAGAATGAATCTGGGGGCCAGTTCCAGGCCCAGGCTCCTTAGAGGCACAGAGAACCTTAAGGCTCGAGCCTTGCCATGCTGGTGGCATCAAGTTCGCAGGTCCCCATCCCCCTGATCTGGCTGTGCTCCTGGAGCCCTCAGGAGACGCCGGGGTGCATGCCTCCATAAATCTGCACATACGGTCACAACGTGGGAGATTTAGGTCAATGCAAGCCACACAGGTGCAATCTGCTTGAAGCACGGACATATGAGGATACCCATAACTTTACAGACGTAAGCAGCCCAAACAAGAATGTACACGTATGTTGATGTGCACACACACGTGTTGCACACACAGACCCTGTCATCCTCACCCCTGCCTCACGTACAGCATGTGCAGACAGGCTTTGGGCTGACTTTCAACAGTTACCATGTTCCTCACCCCCGTGCCACCTCAGCCCCTTGCCTGGGAACCCCTGCCCCCCTTCACTAAGGGTGGCAGCCTTGGGCCCCAGCCTTTATGCAAATGCCAAACCACAGCTCACTCCATCTTTTCTCTCCTCTCTAATTGAGTGTGTTCCCTCCTCGCTGGGACTGCGGGAGCCCTGGAACGGCATTCAGGAGGGATCTCCCCCCACTGCCGGCCCCTCCAACCCGGGCTCCCGGCGCTTTTAATCTAGTTACTTTTCCATCAACACACTGGGAGAAAGACACAAAGGGGCATAATCGTATCTGTGGCTGTTGATGTTCAATTAACCACATAACCTTTAGGCTGTCTCTCTTTCACTCTCTCTCTCCCCCTCCCTGCAACCCACCCCCTTTTTCCCAGCCAGCTGCCCCTCTGAGCTTGACTCTGGCTGAGGGGGCCCTCAAACACCCCACACCAGAAACCTGGGCTCCTGGCACCTGGGGAGGTGCCCCAACTCTTAGGGGAGATAAGCCACCGACCCCTAGCCCAACTGCATCTCCACCTGGCCCTGCCTGCCTTTGGCCCTGCCGCCCCTGCGGTCACGCGGGCACCCTCAGGCCTATTCCAGGCCTGGGGCGAGGGGTGCCTCTGCGTGCGAGTGGACACCCTGCAACACTCTGCTTTCTGGCCCTTCTCTGGGGCCAGCAGCTGTCATTGGCCGGGCGTTCCGCTTTCTCCACTGTACCATGCTAATTTTTCGAGGGACAATTTTTCGACAATGAGTCCTCCAGCCCGAACAGAAACCCTTTATGGGGCCGGCCCCAGGGAGGCCACGGCACTGCCAAGGCAAACAAAGGCCCATTGCGGCTGCGGAACATGCGCCTTTCAGGCCGGTTCGCGGAGCACCCGCCTCCAGCCCGCGCCCCGGTAACACCTGGTCCGCCGCCTCCTGGCGCCTAATCAAGATATCAATCACTGGCCGGAGCAGGCGCGGCGCGGAAGGCTCCAGAAGCCGGCGTGTGCAGGTAGCGGGGCGGCCAGGGCTGCTTGGCACGGAGAGCAGGGGTCTGGGGGAGAAACCAAGCCCCAAAGCTGAAGCACTTAATTAGGCTGATATCACCCCGCACAAATGTTCCTCCGAGAGGAAGGCTTCTGGGCACCAAAATTATTTTGTGATTAAAAGTGAAAACGAAGGAGAAATTATTCCGCCTTCTGAAGAGCTTGGAGAGATGGGGGAGGCGGCAAGAGGCTGTGGGGCAGGGGATGAGCCCAGGGTGGCTGGACCCAGCCCATTTCCTCACCCCCAGCCCACCCCCAATTGGGGGTCCACTGTCCCCTTTCACTCTCAGTCTTTCCTCAGTGCCCAGCACCTATACACATTTAAAATAGAGACAGTAAATGCCTGGATCCTCTAGTATGGGTTTCTTTGATCCTCCCACCAAGCCTGAAAGGCATATGTGCTGCCATCACCCCATTTTGTACACGGGCAAAATGAGTTCAGGGAGGTGGCATGCTGCCCAGAGTCCCACAGCAGGTCCTGGAGTGTGGGGAGTGGCATGGGACCTGTCCTTCCAAAGGCTCTTGCTCCTGGAAAACGCCCTCAGGAGCTGTGGCTGCATTGCCAGGTGGATGCCACACAGCTGCTCAGTGTCCCCTGCCTCACTGGCCATTTTGCTCCTTCCTTGGAACACGCCTCCAGCCTCTCCATAATCCAGCACTAAAGGGCCAACGGGCAGACCTGACCCAGCTCTAGGGGGTTGTTCTTCCTGATTGGTTGGTGCCAGTGCTGTACTGGGTGTTAAAGATTTTGAATATTAACCCTGACTATCTATGTAATAAAATATTTTGCTGTTGACAAAGACATATATAAATAATATTGGGACATTGAATCTAGGCAATGTCCTAGTCAATCAACCATTCATTAATTCATGCCTTAGTCACTCATTTAGAGAGCTATTTATTATTGATTCATTGAAGCATTGATTTCCGTGCAGTCATTCAGAGGCTCAGTTGCTAATTGTACTACAGTCACTCTAGCGAATCTCTTTTCATGGGCCTGGGTGCACCAGGCAGACCTCGGGGATCTCTCTTTTGAGGAGTCTGTGCTCAGGATTGAGTGTGTGCACCACTTTCTCTAAACCAAGAGCAAACAGGTAACTGTTAGGAGAGAAGGGTTCTGGGTGTTCAAGGAGAGGGTCAGGCGGCTTCATGAAGAGGGAGCAGCTAAGCTGAACTTTGAAGGATGAGCATGATGGGGACATTAGGCTGGGGGGGGGGGTGGCTCTTGGTAACTTTTGAACCTGGCAGTGGAGATGGTCAGATCTGCGTTTTCGGCACGGTTATTCGTCAGTGACATGAAAGATGAATCCATCAAGGCAGAAGCTCACGGCAGCAGCTACTTCCAGAACTCTGGGCCATCATAAGAGGGCTGAGCTGGGGCAGTGCTGTGGTGGAGACAGAGCGTGGGCTTTGGGACACACCTGCATTCTCACTTGATTCCCTAATTAACCAGTTAGGGGGACTCAGACAAGTAACTGATTTTCTCAGACTCTTAGGTCCCTCAGCTATAAAATGGGGACAACGAACCTATTCCATCTAGTTGTCATGACAATTCCTGACAAGAGCTGGTCACACAGTAGGTACTTTGTAAGTGCTCAGTAAAGGGCTGTTATTGCTCCCAGTCTGGTGGAAATAGGGACCAGAGAACAGAGGATGAAAGCAAGAGACACTGTGGGTTGAATCAGCAGATTGGATGCAGCAAAGAAAAAAGCAGACTCTGATGATCCAGATATCGGGATGGGGAGGAAGGGAGTAGCAGTCTCTGAAACAAGGACGCTCGAGGACAAACAGGTTTTTATAGTGTGTTAGTTTGCTGTGACAAATTACTCTAAAACATGGTGGCTTAAAGCAGCAATCAACATTTAATGTTGCTCACAGTTTTTGTGTGTTAGAAATTTGAGAGCAGCTTAGCTATGTGATCTTGACTTGGGGTCTGTCAGGAGGTTAACTCAAAATGGTGGCTGGGGCTACAGTCAGCTGAGAGTGACTGAGGCGGCAAGATTGGCTCTAAGGTGGCTCCCTCACACGGCTAACGAGGCAGGGCTGCCTATTGGCGGGAAGCCTCAGTTTCTCCCATGTGGGACTTTGCACAGAGCTGCTTAAGTGTCCTCACAACGGAGTGGCTGCTTCCCTCAGAGGGAGATCTAGGAGACCTCCCCCAAACTCTATTGGTGCTGCAGACCAGCTCTGATTCAATGTGAGAGGAGACCCCACAGAGCAGGAATCCAGAAGGCGAGGAACTTGGGGCCATCTTGGAGGCAGCCCACCACAGATAACGAACTAATGAGGTCGATTTTTGACACATACAGACTTTGCAGTGCTGGTAGGGAACCCAGACAGTCGATGAGCCAGCCATTTGCAATGCCAAAAAAAATATCATTATGACTATTATAGCTACTATTATTATTGCTGCTGCTGTGACTTCTTCTAAAGTTAGTCCCCTTTTTAGCACCCAGTATGTGCCAGGGACCACACTGGGCATTTTGTACGCACCCTCTCAGTTCGTCCTCACAGCAACCTATGAGGTGCGTTTAGTGTCCCACTTGCTAAATAAGGAAACGGAGGCTCAGCGCTGCTCTTCTGGCTCCAGTTCATACAATGAGAAGGGCAGAGCTGAGATCAGAACATCTAGCTTTCTTCCTTCTTCCGCCCCTTCAAATCACTTCCGTCCAGGCTGGACAGACTCTCCAAGAGCTTGGATGTCACCTCAGGGTGTTAGGGCCCCACTGTTGGTGTTCCCTTCTCCGAGGCAGGTACACTGAGCAGGGGCCAGGGCTGGGGGCCCAAGGCTCCGCCACAAGGGCCTGAACTGGTACCTGCAGACCTCAAAAGCTGGCCTGTTATTTCTGCTCCACAGTTATTCCCAGAGGTCTCTAGATGGTCCAGGCCTCCAGAAAGGTACAAAAGGACACCCTACCATCCCACCTGAGACATTCTTCTAAAGGCGGTAAATCTGGGAAGGGATTTGAGGGGTTGTTTCTCTGCTCGCACCGGCCAGGTCATCTGTCCTGTGATCCACTGCCTGAACTTTGCTCCACCCGCTCTGGGCAAGCAGCCTCAGCATGTTTCTCCTGAGCAATCCATCAGAGGATGGAGGTGCTTGGTGCAGCCAGCAGGAGACTGTGGATTTTGTGTCTCAGTTCAGCGGTAAGCCTCATTGAAAGATATCAATGCTGATACCAGCCTCGCAGGATCTTTATGAGAAGTGAGTACAAGGAGCAATCTGACCAGCTCTGGTATGAAAGTGTAGTGCTGGACGGTGTCAGTAAGGGCTGGAATCAGGGCGGCTCTGGAGACCTGGGCACAAGGAGCTGTGGTCTCTCTCCTCAAGCAAAGCCATAATGTACCTCATACTTGCTTGCAAATCCCTATGGGTATCTGATTGGTCCAGCTTGGGTGAGGTGCATTCTCCAAGACCAAGGAGCTATGGCCAGATGTAGCACTGAGGTGCCCGTGTGTGTGTGTGTGTGTGTGTGTGTGTGTGTGTGTGTGCTCACGTGCATATGTGTGTGACTTACATGCACTCCTCTGTGTGCGTATCTCTGTGTGTGTGTGTGGTGTGAATTCCCAAATAAGTCACCATGAACCAGGTTTCCACCTGAAAAAGTGTCAGCCAGAGCAAGGTAGCACACGTTGTCTGAAAAGGACCAGATTGTGAATATTTTAGTCTTTATGGGCCACCCGATCCCTGTTGAAAAGACTCACCTCTGTTATTGTCGTGTCAAAGCAGCCACAGGCGATAAACGTAGACCAAAACTAATGAGTGAGACTGTCCCAATGAAGCTTAGTTTCCAAAACAGGCAGTGATTTGGCCTGGGAGCCATAGTTTGTCTGTCCCTAAACTGAGTGCTAAAATCATTCCATATTTGTTTGGAAATGTTCATGTCTTGTCTGTGGTGGACATGGAAGACCCCCCTCCCAACCTCATGAGGAAGAACTTGCTGCTGAGCTGCAGGGAGTGTGGCCAGCAGGCAGCCCTCGAGGTGGCGTCCTCAGGGCATCTTCAGCTGCAGAGAGCCTTCTGAGCTCATGCCCTGGAGGCGGCAGCCAGCAACAGGGTGCTGCACTGCAGATACAAGTTTTGCCATTTTGGCCCAGAGCTCCTCATTGTTTGGGCCACCCTTGGATGGGCCTGCAGCACAGTCAACGTCCATCTCTATCCAATCCTGCTTTTACTACTATACAGGAATTCCTTGGAGACAAATTAAAAACACACACACACACACAAAAACTTGTACTGTCACATGAGCAAAGAATAGCTGCTCTGAGGGACCAGAGAGGAAGAGATCTCTGAAGGCTGAAGCAGCCAAGGACAGCTTCCTGGAAGAGGTGGCATGGAGCTGCCTTTAAAGGATTCCACAATAAGTTAATTGCTGAATGCTGTAGTGTGTAGGTGCTCACCCAGTGGAAGGCAGGCACTGAGTGGGAAGCGCGTCACATTGGGTGACTAAATGGGCAGAGCCACTGTTGAAGGGATGAGGGCTTATCTGAAGGAAGGGGCTGTCCTGAGAGGGAGTCAGATCTAGGGCTCATCGGGAAAAGGAGGGGCTCATTGCAGTGCAGGGCACTGAGAACTTAATGCTGGGAGGGGCCTATTGACTGACAGCTTTGCTCACCCTGGAAATTCTGCACATTTCTACCATAGGTAAGGGCTTCATCGCTAAGAACCCGCTAACCTTGTGTCTCCAGTTCTGAGGGCATTTCTGTGCTGCAGGTTTTGTGGGATCACTGGGACAGGTTTGGGAAAAGAACAGAGAAAAACAAGCCCCAACACCCCTCCCTCTCCATCATTCTTGGTCATTCAGTCACAAAGGGGCTCAGCTGTGGCCGCTGCTCTCTCAAAGAGGTCACAGTCCAGTGAGAGACACACCTGCATACTTCCCAGGAATGATGTCACGAGAACCATGGCAGAGACCCAAACCAGGAGCCTGGGCAGGAGAGCCTTCAGGAAGTCTCCATGGAGTGGGGGTGATGTGAGAGAAGGGATGGGTTCTGATAGACAGGTGGAGGGGGGCACCTTAGAGAGAACAGGCGGCTGGACATGGGCCTGTCAAGGAATGGAGAGTGCGTCCGGGTGGGAGCCTGGGTGAGGGCTTCTGGGAGGAGATGAGGCTGGGAGAGCAGAGTGCCAGGTCTTGATGGGCCTGCCCACCCTGCGAGGTGCCTTAATCGGGCTTGGAGCGCCCTGAACTGTCACAGGGGCAATTGGGGTCATACCCAGGTACAATGGGGAGCCACAATGGAGGTGTTGAATGTTTTGCTGTGCCCATTTTATAGATGAAGAAAGTGAGGTCCAGAGGGCTGAAGGAAGTTGCTTCAGGCTGCACAGCCAGTCAGTGGCCAGGCCACTCGTGGTGGCTCCACTCCCTCAGCTCCATAGGTTAGGTCCTCTGAGCCCTGTAGCCTTTCTGAGTGGCACCCTCCAGTCACAGGACAAGGACATTCTGCCCTGGCCCAGAATCCGCTGGGCTCAGGCTCATCGCAGGGTCCAAGACATCTGCTCTCAAGATGGTCATACCCCTTGTTTATCCGTCGTCTGATCACATACCAGCTACAGGGGTACAGCCTCTGTGGGGGAAAGTGAGAGTGGGGGGCATTTGGCAATAGTCACTCCTTCAACAAAGAGTTACTGCGGGTGTGTGGCAGGTGATGGATTCCCTGGTGGGCAAGGACATATATGTGGACCAAAAAGCCTTACGTGTGGGAGAACCCTGGACCCTGATATTTTCTCTTCCTGAAAATGGGGCTCTGGTAAAAATCATGGCTGTGTAGTGACGTCCGAAAGACCTACGATGTACTGGGGTTGCTAATAAAGCAGGGACATCCCCTGCCCCGCCAAATGAGCAAAAGACAAATTAAAAAATTAATTTAATCCTTCAGACAAGGTGTAATGCATCAGGAGAGGACAGAATTGTGCCAGATGTCCTTGCACTTGTATTTAATAGTGTTCCTCGTGCGGGGACGGGCAGGTGAGTGAGCACAACAAGTGTTTCCAGTGCTCAGAGGCTTCTAAGGTCTTAACTCTGCCCGGAAGAGGGTCGTGACGTACAGCCACAAGAGCGGGTGGGGACTATGGTACATATAAGGTAAGGAAAGAATTAGAAACCACCCCAATGCCCAGCAATGGGGGATGGGCTACCTATATTGGGATGACGCCTGGCTGTGCCCAGGGTATTGTTAGAAAATGTGAACAGTGTTTAACAGTTTGGGGGATACAACATCCCACTACAGCAGTTTAGCAGGTATCAAAACGGTGCTCAATATAACCATTTTGGTGTGGTTTTTTTTTGTTGTTTTTTTTTTTTTTTTAGTGTGGAGGCATAGAAAAGCCTGAAAGAAACTTCCAAAATCTGTAGCTAATGGAATTACAGGGGATATTTTATTTTATTTTACTTTACTCTGCTCTATTTTATTTTATCTCTTATGTGTTTTCCAAATTTCCCACAATGACCATGTAGTATTTCAATGGTTTGTACAATGCATCACTCAGACTTTGCTGCCCTCCCTAAGGCTGCTACTGGGAGCTGGGTGGAGTGGCTCGGGTGGGGTCCTGACCTCCAGGAACACCCAGCGTGCTGGAGTGGGGCCAGACAGGGGCCTCCAACACTGGAAATGGGACTGCCCAGAACCCTTTCTTTGAGCAGCCCCTGGGAATGAGAGCGCCCGTTGAAGGGGGCAGGATTCCGAGCTATGAGGTGCCCACACAAGGAATATGATGGAAACAACACAAACCAGAAACTGCCCAAGTTAGTTGTGAAGACAAAAACACAGGCTGCAGCCCCAGCTGCCAGGTTTCAACACCTGCTTCCTGCCTGTTTACCTGCCCAAGGGAGCTCTGGGCGCCATGCCAGGCCCACCCGCAGCCCAGGTCCACCCACCTATATCCCTGATGGAGTGGGGCCCAGGCAGGCTCCTGGGAGAACCACATGGTGCCCAGGCTGAGGTCTGGAGGACACGCAGTCGGGGTGAGGAGATGGAGGCAGGAACCAAGTGGCCTGCCCAAGGCTTCATGGCTGGACTGCCAAAGCTGAGAGTACCAGCCACCCATTCTCCGTGGGTCACCACCCCTCATTTGTTCTTAGATCCTCAGATAGTGTCTTTGCGTGGTGATGCCGATATCATCATAGTTAGTGTTTGTTGAAGTCCAGGCACTGTGCTTGCTGGGAGACTCCGGTAGGAAGAGGATATAATGCAGACCGGCCCATGAAAGAGCATCTCAACTCTATACAGTACTTACAGAAGGCCGAAGGAGCCCAGAGGGGGTGGTGGAAGCCCAGCCCCCTGGAAAGCAGGGAGGCTTCCCAGAGGAGGTGGCACTGAAAGCTTGTAGGACTCTTGAAACTCTCAAAGCTGCCATGATCTGTAAGAATGCAACAATGGTGGAATGGCAGGTACTTTGTCTAATGGGTAAAGATAAGATTTTGGGGGTAGTGGGACTAGGATGGACTTTCCAGAATGCTGCCTACATGTGGGTTCCTGCCATGCTCCTGGGGTGTGACCTCCTCCCCGGCCTCAGCCCCTTAGAAACCACCCCTTGCTCCCTGGGCCTCCTGGCCTGGAGAAGAGGGCCGTGGCCGGCCTGCCCATGTGTACCTGTCAGGTAAGGGACAGCAGCCCTAATCTGACTCCTTCTCCCCGTATCTGCTCCGGCTTTTAGTCTGAAGTCCCTGGTACAAGAAGATAGGCAGAAGAAAGGGGCAAGCTTTTAATTCAAGTCAAAAGAATATTTATTGACTATCTGCTATATGGTCATTGTTGTTGCAGGCAATGGCTAGATTTCAGGAGGAGAATTTAATCAGAGAAACTTTTGGAAAATAAGATTATGTATAATCTGGTGGTAGAGTATGTGTGTGTAATGGGCCAATATCTGACATCTGTTACAACAGGCAGGGAGGGCTTCCCGAGAGAAGTGAGCTTAAAGAATGGAATCATTGGGAAAAGCAAGGGGAGGCTTGGCAAGACAAGCAGGTTGGTGGGCATTGTGTGTGAGGCCAGGAAGTGAAAGGCAGTGGATAAAGGCAGCATACCGCCCTCTTGGTCCCTGACTCCTACAAGAGGGAGCCATGTTGTATATGGAAACTCCAATCACGGTCACGCCTTTGGATGACAGGGCCCATGTGAGGCCACAGGTGCTTTGGGCAGGGCAAGGGCTTTGGGGTCAGGCGACCCTGTCCCTGTCCCAGCTCTGCCCGTTATCAGCTCTGTGACCTTGGCCAAGTTTTTGAGTATCTCTGAGCCACAGTTCCCTCACCTGCCAAATGAGGCTAGCAGTCTGGAGAAAGCCTTTGACACATGTGTGGCCCTCAGGGGGCCTTCTCCCTGCACATGTTGGGTTGTGGAGTCTGGAGTTGGCCCCCGAGACCTGTGAGGAAGCAGTGAGTCGTGCCCTGAAATGAGTGCCCAGCAGGAGATGAATGAGTTTTGCCGATGAGTCAGTATGACCCAGCCTCAGTTTATCACCTCCCAGATGTGGATTCTGGAAACTGCCCCACACGCTGACACTATCATTTGGACAAGTCCATGAACACTCATCCTGAGGCCTCCTTCAACTTTCTTCCGGTCTTCTTGCCCTCCCTCCCAGTTCAGAGGGAACCTATGCAGGGGCAGGTATGGAAGCCCCAGTCCCTTTGTGGCTGGCTGTCCTGTCAGGTTGATGCTCTCAGCCAGACCCCGTAGAGACCCCACGAAGCCTCGTTCCCTCAGAGGTTACTCCATCCAGCCCACCACGGTGGGGCCAGGTAACCTCCTCTCTTGTGATTCCTCCTGTGTGGGTGTGTGTTCCATAATTGGCACCCTGTGACTTGATTCCAGCTTTTAAAGTATTGTGTCAGTTTCCTTATCTGTAAAATGGAGATAATCCTACTTAACTCAGTTGTCAGGGGACCCAAACAGGGATTGGCAGCAGTAGGCCACCTGGTGAATGCCCTGGGGACACTTTGTGGTGAGTGGATGTGGGGGAGGATTTCAGGTTAGGAGGCTAGAGGAGGAGAAGGGGCTCTGGTACCCTGTGTCTGAGGAAGGATGCAGAACGTGTGAGCCTCACGGAGGCTGTGGGTCTTGGGGAGACTGGGCTGCTATGGCCACATGTGGGGACGGCACCTGGCACAGACCCTGCAAACCCACCTCTAAGGGGAGGAACTGGGCCGGGAACCCCCTGAGTAACCGGGGTGGTGGGGACAGGTGGAGGTCCTGCGCGCATGTGGAGGGAGCTCAGAGCCACTCTGCGTTGGCCATCAGTGTCGACATAGTGTCACCACTGAGACTGGGGAGGAAAGCCATGAGATGACGCACCAGCAAACGTAGTTCCTATTTCTTAACGTCCGCCTTGCTCTGGACAGTGTGAAGTCTCTGAGACCAGCATGGAAATTACTCCAGGCTTCGCGGGAGGGCCTTGAACTGTTTGGGTCCCAAACGAAGGGCCATGATGGGAGTGGGCCATCTGACAGCGTAGACAATAGGGACCTAAGTGGCACAGGTCCCTATTGGCTTCCAGGAGCAGGGACCTGGAGGAAAACGGGGAAGGAGGTGAAGAATGGAACGTGGGGGGCCTTAGCATTCTAGGTAACACAGGGTGCTCCAGAGGGCTAGGATGGGGCCTGGCCCTCGCCAAAGGGTATGGAAGGGGAGCTTCCATGTAACCATTACCTTTAGAATTAATAGGGATCATTAGTCCAATCCTCAGGAATCCAGTGCCCAGAGAGGGCAGAGGGCTGGCCCAAGGCCACAGAGGAAGATGGGGAAGGGGGACTGGGGCATGGTGGCTGGAAGCTGGCAGGGAATTGTCCTCTCTCCCCTGGTGGTCTCCTGACAGCAGCACCAAAAGGCCGTGGGCCTGTCAGTGTGGTCAGAAATGAGACTCTGGGTGGGGAGTGGCCAGGTATCCCCCCCATACCAGGGAGAGGAAAAGTCTCCTCCCGCCCATTCCCACCTTCCAGGAAGAGTCTAGGGCCCTCCCTAAAACCAAGGTTGGTCTTCAGAGCACTGAGTCCAGCCTTTTGCTGGGAAGCTAGGGCTGCAGGAGCTTTGGTAGCATCAGAAAACTGAGCAGCCTCCCTGGAGAGGGCAATGCTGGTCTCCAAGGGAGAGGGCTTCCTGGACCCCCCAGCGTGCAAGGGACAGCAGTGCAATCACGTCCTAGAGGGGCACCTTAATTCCATTAGATCTCCCGATTTTGATCTCAGATATGGGTAGCTGGAGCATTGCCCTTCTGTGTAAAGTTTTTGTTTCATCAACTTCCCCATCTACTTCTTTCCCCCTCTGTGTGTGGCTGCCTTTTCAGGCCCCTCAAGTCTGAGGAAAGAGGAGAGGAGCACCCCTCCGTCTCGCTCCCTGGCTCCCATGAGAGGGAGCCATGTTGGATGTGGACCCTCCAGACCCTGTCACACCTTTGGATGACTGGCGTCCTGCTGCTCTCTTGACTGGAGGCTCATGAGAGGCCCTGAGCCAGAACGGCCTAGCTTAGCCGCTCCCAAATTCCTGTACCTCAGAAACCGTGTGAGATAAATGCTCATTGTTGCTTTAGCTACCAGGTTTTGTGGGAATTTGTTATACAACAGAAGAGAAAATGCTAGAAAAGCACAGTGGCTGAGTAAACAGAGACAGCGAGTATTGTCCAGGTGAGGCTGGAGAGGTGGGCAGGCTTAAATCTAAGAGTTCTGGGGAGCCCTGGGGCGGGGAGGGGGGCGTAGCAGGGGTGCAGCACAGTGCGATTTCACAAAGGGAAGTTCCTGTGGGTGGATTGGGATGTGGGCGGTCACCAGGGGGCAGGCAGAGAGGTCAGTCAGAAGACGCGTGCTGCATCCAGGTGGGAGACATGGAGACCTGACTGGGGATAACAGTGCAGGTGGAGAAAGAGAAGCACAGAGAATCTTAGGGGTGAAAGTGACAGGAGTTGGTGACTTGGACGTGGGGAGTGTAGGGGAAGAAGAGTCACTGCTGATTCACCCACTTCTGCTTTGAGCAGCAGAGTGACTGGGGAACATGACTGCACAAAACTGGGAGCTGAGAGCAGAGGCACGTTGGGGGAGGATGATGCCAAGTTTGGGGTGTCCGAGGGAGGGCTTCCAAGGGCCATCCAGGAGACCAGCAGTATGCAGGTCTGGAGCTGAGGAAGGAGGACAGGGCTGGCTTATGGCCTTGAGGTGCTCAGCTTCGAGGGGGGATGAATGTGCCCCAGAACAGGCACAGATGAGAGAAGAGAGGAGGGCTGAGGGGCTGGGTGCTAAAGGGCCCAGGGAAAGCCCGGGGACATGGAAGCCTCATGGAACCAGGGGAGGGGTCTCGCCGTGGGTGGGAGTGAGGGCACCATGTTAGAGGCTGCAGAGGGGGCAAGGAAATCGGGTTACCAGAAGCTCACAGGGGTTTGGCCAGGGCCACTCTGGGTGTGGGAGTGGGAAGAAATCAGACCGAGTGGTTTGAGAAGTGAGTGGAAGGTGCAGAAGTGGATACATGGAGTATAGCTTCTTTGTCATGAAGATGGCTCTGAAGGGGTGAGAGAGTCCTCACCACGTGGGTCTCCCCGCAGGGCTGCTCATGTGTCCGTACAACATGGCGGCTGGCTTCCCCAAGAGTGCGATTCTGTCTGTAGGCATTCACACAAGCTGACCCCTCAGCCTGGAGTGAGCTTTCTGTGCCCTCTTCACGTCACCCAGCTAACTGCTGCTCATGCTTCAAGTCTCTGTTGAAATGACACCTCCTTGGGGAGGCTCCCCTGACTGCCATACTACTGAATCCTCTGTATTATGCTTCGCCCTTATCCCTCTCCTCATGGGAATATGAGTATGGACATACTCCCTGCTAAACTCCAAGGCTCTGTTATGTTCATTGCTATATTCCCAACACAAAACAGTGCTCTGTGAATGACTAGAGGCAAAGCCTGAACTGGCTGTGGAAAACTAGGTTTGCAGCTTGGCTCCCAGCACATCTGACTTAAGCTGTGTCCTTGTATTCATTAGAGGGAGGGAGAGGGGATCTCTACAAAGATAGGCTCCCCTTCTCTCCCTACCAGATGTGACCTTAAGCTCATCACACTCTAGTGTGAATTTGTTTTGCTCAGAGCTCTAATCTCAGGAGTATCCAATCCAGCCCTCCTTGTTTCCTAGAAGGCCCAAAGAAGTAGTGACATGAACGAGATTGCAAAGAAGTGAGGCTGGGAGCCTGGTTCCACTAAGATTTCCTGGCATTTGAAGAGGCAAGGGAAGCATGGAGAAAGGCTGCCTGCTGGGACTGGGGGGTGGGAAGCCGTGAGCTGGGAGACCCGGCCTCGGCTTGGCTGGAGGACTGGGAGGGAGAGAAAGCAAATCATCGTGAAGAAGGTGAGCATGTGGCACTCCTGTGGAGACCCCATCACACTCGCTCCCATCTCCACCCTCAGCCAGTGCTCCCTTCTCTACATGAATGTTTGAGTGCCCAACACCACGGTGGTTTTCAGGTGGATCCTGAAGGGTGGGTAAGATCTGCTTTGGACTATGGACTTCTCGAGGGCAATCCTGGGTTTAACCATCTATGCCTCCCAGCCACCACCCCACAGGCCTGGCTCAGAGCAGGTCTGTGGAACCAATGAATCAATGCGTGAGTGCATGCATGGATTATCATAGGTGGAGAAAGGGGGCAGTTCACAGACTGGCATTTACAGATGACTGGCATTTACAGATGCCCCCACGTCCCTGTGCACATGACCAAGTCCTGTTAATGACAAAGTTCCTTCCCCTGTCATGACATGGCAGCAATTCAAAAGGTCATGTGACAGGCCATGTTCTCTCAATTCAATAGTCAGTCACACTGCGTATGTGGACATTTTTGATATGGCTCACCCATGATTAAGCAGTGAGGGCAGGGCCACGGTGCCAGGAGGGTATCGAGGTCAGAGACTGTCTGGGCCCACCAGGGAGGAGGGGCTTGATGGGGCTCTGACACAGCATGGCCTCCTCAAAGCCCAGGCCTAAAAGTAGATGACAGGTGACGGTCGGGCCCTGCTGCAGAGGAAACTCCTCAACCCCACTGACCAATAGCAGGACACCTGAGAACAGCCAACAGCATCTGCCACAGGGTCTTCCCCTTGGCCAACAAGGAGAAGACAGCCGGAAGACGGTAGGGAGGCAGAGTGTGTGCAGAGAAACTTCCAGCCTCTCTGCATCCCATCACTCCAGCTCGGTTCAGCCACTCCACTTTGACCAAAAGGACACTGTGGTTTAGCTGTCAGAGGGGGCATGGCCAGGGTCATATCCAGTCTCTCTGACTCCGAGCCTGTGTTCTCTCCTCTGGGCAGGCAAACTTTCAACTGGAGGATGGCGGGCAGAGTCCAAGGGTCTGAGTGCCAAGAAATCACATGATCAAACCTGGCCTGTGAGTGGAAAGGCTAGCTGGCACATGCAGGGAGAGGTATGGGAGGCAGGGCAGCCTGAGACCATAAGGGCTTAACCTGGCGGGAAGGTAGTGGTGGGGCCCAAAGGAATGGGAGTGTATGAAAGAGAGCCAAGGAAGAGTGGGGAAACCTTGGTAACCACTTGGCTTTGGCTGCAGGGAACGAGGGACAGAGGAGAGTGAAATAACCTGGGGGTTCATATCCAAGGGCAGGTGGTAGGAAGAAACAAGGATAAGTGTTTCCGCAGGCAGGCGGGGTGGGCGGTCCCATGGACCCCAGGCAGGCGGCTCGGCCAGGGAATGAGCATACCAAAACAATTTTGAGAAGGAACAAAGTTGGAGAACCTAGATGACTTCATTCATTTAAAGCTGTAGCAATCAAAACAGGGTGGTATTGGCAAAGGAATAGACACATAGATCAATGAACAGAATAGAGAGTCCGGAAATAGACCCACATATATATGGTGAATTGATTTTCAACAAAGGTGCAAAGGCAATTCAATGGCAAAAGGGTAGTCTTTGTAACAAATGGTGCTGGAACACTTGGACGTACATATGCAAAAAATAAATAAACTTTTATCCGTACCTCACACCATATGTAAAAATTGACTTGAAATGTATTTGTAGATATAAATGTAAATCTAGAACTATAAAATTTCTAGGAGAAAATATTTGTGACCTGAGTTAGGCAAAAGGACGATTCATAACATGAAAGATTGATAATAGTAGAGTCTATCAAAATTTAGAACTTGTGTTCTTCAAAAGACACTGTTAAGTAAATGAAAGTAGGAGACTTGTGTTCATAACATACAAAAAATTCTCAAAAGTCAATGATAAAAAAAGCAGGTTGGGCCGGCCCTGTGGCTCAGGCAGTTAGAGCTCCGTGCTCTTAACTCCGAAAGCTGCCGGTTCGATTCCCACATGGGCCAGTGGGCTCTCAACCACAAGGTTGCCAGTTCAATTCCTTGAGTCCTGCAAGGGAAGGTGGGCAGAGCCCCCTGCAACTAAGATTGAACACGGCACCTTGAGCTGAGCTGCCGCTGAGCTGCTGTGAGCTCCTGGATGGCTCAGTTAGTTGGAGCACGTCCTCTCAACCACAAAGTTGCCAGTTCTACTCCCGCAAGGGATAGTGGGCTGTGCCCCCTGCACCTAGCAACGGCAACTGGACCTGGAGCTGAGCTGCGCCCTCCACAACTAAGACTGAAAGGACAACAACTTGACTTGGAAAAAAGTCCTGGACGTACACACTGTTCCCCAATAAAGTCCTGTTTCCCTTCCCCAATTAAAAAAAATCTTTTAAAAAAAGCAGGTAACACAATTAAAAATGGACAAAAGAAGACATACTCATATAGATGGCCAATAAGCACAAGAAAAGATGGTCAGAATTATTAGTTGTCAGGGATGTTCAAATTAAATCTACAATGAGATCCCACTACATACCTAATAGGATGGCTAAAACAAACAGACAAGACAGACAGACAATAGCTGACAAGGTTGTGGAACAACTGAATCTTTCATACACTACTGGTGGGACTGCAGAAAGGTACAATCATTTTAGAAAATAGTTTGGCAGTTTCTTAAAAAGTTAACACACAGCCCTACAATATGATTCAGGCATTTCAATTCCAGATATTTACCCAACTGAAATGGAAAGTTATGTCCATGCAAAAACCTGTATGCGAATGTTTACAGCACCATTATTCATAATCAATAAAAACTGGGAAGAACCCAGAGGTCCTTCAACAGATGAACAGATAAGTAAACTACTACATCCATACAATGGCACACCATTTGGCGCTAAAAAGAAGAAACTACTGATTCACACAAAAAAATCATAGATGAATCTTAAATGCATTTTGCTAAATGAATAAAGTCAGAAATAACATATTGTATGATTCCATTTATATGACATCCTGTAAAAGATAAAACTATTGGGGCAGAAGACAAATCAGTAGTTGTCCGGGTTGGGGAGAAGAGGAGTAGCTCAAGGGAAGTTTTGGGATGATGGAAATATTCTGTTTGGTACTGGGGTGGTTAGATACATAACTCGACACATTTGTCAAAATCCATAAGACTATATACTACAAAGAGTGAATATTACAGTATACAAACTTTTTTAAAAAATCAGCTTGAGTGTGGAGAACCCAACATGGAATGAAAACTGTGTCCATTGAATGGAATATTATTACAAATAAGTCATATGATCATACTGAAGGAGGTGGGGGTAAAAGGAGCTACCTAAGTAACTTTGGAAACTAGTGTTTTGTTTCGCTATTGTAAGGCTAAATTTAGAAAGACTGTTCACAAACACTGTACTGTGGTTGGTAAATTTGTTTCTCACAGGTGTATAGGTTAGTATTCTGAAACTAGTGTACATGTATACTAGGGTTGAACAAGTAAGTAACCCACTGTAGATAACAACAGTGAGGTTTCTCAACTTCAGAGAAAGACCTTACAAATAAGCAAAGGGGGAATGCTAGAATGAACCCTGTGGTGTTGTGTTGGAGTTGGAGGTATCTGTATGAACTTGTGTGTATACACAACACATTCACACACAAACAGACACATAAATGCACAAACAAATAGACACAGAAATAAATACAAATGCATGCATATAGCTGGGTTAGGACACACACACACACACACACACACACACATATTATTTCTCAGCTATATACACTGAGAGAACCTAGAAGCAGTGACCTTAGTAACAATGAACACATGTAGCACACAAAGCTTGGTTTCTAAATATCATTCTCCAATAGAAAGAACCAGGGTTCTTTGGGGAAATGGCTGATTCCAGGGCTGGGGCAGGGAAAATATAATGCTAATAATAATTTAAAAAGTGCATATCAACACAGGACACAGAAAGAGATTTCCAGTTCCAGGAAAATGAAGTAGATGTGTAATACTTTCCTGATTCCTCCTAGTAAGTACAACTAAAACCTCTGAATTGTAAATAAAACAAACATACGTAAGAAGACTCTGAAAAGTGGAGAGAAGAAGGCAGACTGCCCAGGGACCTTCAGAAACAATGAATATCATGGTAGTAAATTCCCTGGGTTATGTTTTGACTCACATATTCCAGACTTGGAGCTAAAAAAGCTGTCAACTCAGAAACACTCTTAGGCACAGATAAAAAATGATGCCCCAACAAAAGTCCACTCTCTCTAGCCAAAGGACTAGGAAAGGGACAGACTAGAAGCCAGAAAACTTTTTAACAGTAACCGCGAAACACCATGGAAAAAATCTGTGACCTTCATCCCCATTCTTGTTAGTAAAGGCCAAGTACAGTGGTACCTCGGTTTTCGAACATAATCCGTTCCGGAAGACCGTTCGAGTTCTGAAACGTTCCCCATAGAAAGTAATGCAAAATGGGTTAATCCGTTCCAGACCTTTAAAGTCAACCCCCAAAACTGCAAATTTAGCGTGAATTTTACTATCTAATGATACCATAAAATTTACAGCGTTCGGAAACCAAAATATTCATAAACAGAGATGTTCGAAAACCAAGATATCACTATGAATTTAGAATATCACTTTTGTGAGGCTGTAACAAGATGCCCAACAGCCCTGCTGGAATGATGTTAGAGAAGTAGGGAGTTGGGACTCTCATCCTCTCCCGGAAGTAATGAGGTGACCCTGTTTCCTGTGTTCCCTCCGCCATGCACTGGGGTGGTGTCAGAAGAGGCCTAATGGAAAGTCAGGACTTTCACCATCATGCATCGATTAATGGTGCCTCCCTCCCAAACCTACCCCAGTGTTAGTGGTGACCACATGGGAGGCAGAACTCTCATCCTTGTCCAGTAGTAAACAGGAGTCCCCCTCAGGTGTCATTGGAGTGGGGAAACTGAGTGAGGAAACTGGACTTCTGCCTCCACTTAGCAGTGCTCTCCATTGCCCCTCTGGAGTGGTGTCAGAGAGAGCAAACTAAAGCAGGAGGTTTAAATAAAATCCAGAGTCTCAGGACATAATACAACAATTGTCCAGGTTTCAATAAAAAATCATTCATTATACCAAGAACCAGGAAGCTCTCAAATGAATGAAAAAGACAATCAATAGATGCCGCTACTGCGATGACAGAGATACTAGAATCGTCTGACAAGGATTTTAAAACAACCATGATAGAAATGCTTCAATAAGCGATTATAAACACATCTGAAACAACCGAGAAAAAAGTAAGCCTCAGCAAAGAAATAGAAAAACTTAGCAAATAAATAAAGGTATGAAAAGAATCAAATGTGGGTCTATACAAAAGATCTAACATTCAGGTCACTGGAGTCCCAGAAGAGGTAGAGAAAGAGGATGGGACTGAAAAGAAATCACGTGTGAAAACTGCCAAAGTTAGAGACATAAACCTACAGAATCAAGAAGCTCAGTGAATCCTAGACAGAAAACAAAGCCGAAGAAATCCATTCCAAGACATATCATAATCAAATTTCTGAAAATGAAAGACAAAGAAAAAAATCTTAAAAGCAGCCACAGAAACATGACACCTTACCTATAGGACAAAAACAATTCAAATTGACAGTGGGTTTCTCATCAGAAATCATGGAGGACAGAATGGAGTGACACAATGTATTTGGAGTGCTGAAAGAAAGAACTGTTACCCTGAATCCTACGCTCAACAAAAATATCCTTCAATAATGAAGGGGAAATCAAGATATTTTCAGATGAAGAAAAACGAAGACAATTTGTCACCAGCACATCTACCCTAAATTAATGGCTAACTTCTCTAAACAGAATGGGAATATCTCTAAACAGAAAGGGCATGATAAAAGAAGCAATTTTAGGATGTCAAGAAGAAGGAAAGAATGTAGTAAGCAAAAATATGGGTAAATGAAATAGATTTTCTTTCTCTTCTTGAGTTTTCTAAGTTATGCTTGACAGATGAAGCAAAAACTGTAACATTGTCTGATATGGTTCTAAATGTATATAGAGGAAATATTTAAGACAATTATAATGTAAATAAGATGTAAAGGGAGATGAGGTTTCTATACTTCACTCAAGCTGGTGACATGTCAATTCCAGTAGACTGATAAGTTATGTATATATAATATAACATCTAAAGCAACTACTAAAAATGCTATGCAAAAAGATACACTCAAAAACACCATAGATAAATAAAAATGGAATTCTAAAAGATGTTTAGGTAACCCATAGGAAGGACAAAAAAAGAAAGCAGAGAAATGAAAGCAGAGAACAAATAGAAAACAAAAAATAAATTGGCAGCCGTAAACCCTAAATATAATTACATTAAATATAAAAGATCTAAATATACCAATTAACAGACAGATTGGCAGAGTCAATTATAAAACACAACCCTATGACATTCTGTCTACAGGAAACTCCCTTAAAATATAATGTTATACGTAAGTTGAAAGTAAAAAAGATGGTAAAAGATAAATCATTAAAATAGTAATCAAAGGAAATCAGTAGTGACTATATTAATGTCAGATAAAGTAGACTTCAGAACAAAGAAAATTACCAGAAACACAGAGGGACACTATACTCATATGATAAAAGTACCAATCCACCAAGAAGACATAGCAAAACTAAATGTGGATACACCAAACAACAGAGCTAAAATATGTGACGCAAAAACTTATAGAACTGAAAGGAGAAGTAGACAAATCTGTAACTATAGTTAGACATTTCAACACTCCTCTCTCAAATTAGCAAGGTTCCAGAATAACTCAACACCATCAACAAGCAGGATCCAATTGACAGTTAGAGAACACTCTACCCAACAGCAGCAGAACACACATTCAAGGACCCTCCCGAACACGTATCAAGATAGATCATATTCCGGACCATGATACAAACCTCAACAAATTTAAAAGAACTCAAATTACGTGGAGTGTTTTTTCTAACCACAATGAAATCAAACTAGAAATCAAGAAATAATTCATGAATCAAAGGAAAAGCCTCTAGGGGGGAAATAAAAGCCCTGGCTCCCCACTGGGCCTTCTCTGACACCACCCAGCAGGGTACTGGGGCTCCTCATTACAGCCTGTGTGGAAATATGGGCTCCCACATGGCTTCTGTTGGCAGGGGTCGGGTGGGGCCATATTTTTGTAATGTGGTGTTTGAATGGAGTAAAGTGGTTATTGACTGACTAAATGTTTTCTGTCTTAATAAACCCTCAAATATACAGTCAAATGATTTTCTATAAAGTTGCCAAGAACATTCAATAAGGAAAGAATAGTCTTCAACAAATGATGCTGGGAACATTGGATATCCACATGCAAAAGAGTGGAGTTGAAACTTTACATTACATACAAAAATTAATTCCAAATGGATCAAATATCTGAACATAAGAGCTAAAACTATAAAACTCTTAGAAGAAAACATCAGGGTAAAATGTCATGACATTGAATTTATCAATGATTTCTTATGTCTGACACCAAAATCACAGGGAACAAAAGAGAAAATAGATAAGTTAGGCTACATTGAAATTAAAAACATCTGTTCATCAAAAGACAATCAGTAGAGTGAAAAGGCAACCCAAAGAGTGGGAGAAAAAAATTGAAATCATATCTCTGATAAAAAGTTAACATTTAGAGTGCATAAAGAACTCTTACAACTCAACAACAAAAACCCCAAACAACCTGATTATGAAATGGGCAAAACATTTGAAAAAAACGTTTTTCCAAAGAAGATATACAATTGGCTAATAAGGATATGCTCAGCATTGCATTTACTAATTATTAGGAAAATGCAAATCAAAATGCCCTTATCAGGACAACTGCTATCAAAATATAAAAAGAAAGTGGAAAGGTAAGGAAAGGAAAGTCCCAGACAATAACAAGCGTTGGGGAGGGTGTGAAGCAACTGGAACAGTTTTGCTTTGCTGGTGAAAATGTAAAATGGTGTAGCCACTATGGGAAATAGTATGGTGATTCCTCAAAAAATTAAAAATAGAAATATCATTTGATTCAGCAATTCCACTTCTGGGTATACCCAAAAGAACTGAAAGCAAGATCTTGAGATTTTTTACATACGTGTTCATAGTAGCATTATTCACAATTGCCAAAAGGTAGAAATGTATATATATATATATATATATATATATATATAATGAAATATGAGTCAGCCTTAAGAAGGAAGGAAATGGATGAACCTTGAGGACATTATTCTCAATGAAATAAGCCAGTCTCAAAAACACAAGTACTGTATGATTCTACTTACGTGAGGAACCTAACCAATATATTATAGAAATAGAAAGTACAATGGTGGTTGCCAGAGGCTGTAGGAGGGGAATGGGGAGTTGTTGGTTCATGGACACAGAGTTTCAGTTTTGCAAGACGAAAAGAGCTCTGGAGATGGATGGTGGTGATGGCCACACAGTAATGTGAATGTACTTGGTGCCACTGAACTGCAAAAATGGTAAACTTTATGTGATATATATTTTACCACAATTCAAAACAAAAGTTTTCTGTCTTGCTGGGCTGCCCATTTCCTGGACCTTTGGTTGGAAGAAGAAGGCTTTCATTGGGGCTTTTTGTTTTTGTTTTGCGTCTGTGTCAGTTGGTGTTTCTGGACTGTTGACTCTTTTGCTCTGAATCTGGGCTGAGGCAAAAGAAAACCTCACTCCCCACTGTGTCGTTTCTCAGGTCCCAAGGTCCCTAACCAGATGGCCCTGTCTTTCCCCTTTCAGCATCCTCTTAGGTTTGTGTTATGTATGATGCCCAGGCTTCTTAGTTGTACCTAGAGGGTAGAAAGGGGGAATGACTGCATCCTCCCACCCTCCTGGAAGTGGAAGTCTTGGTCTGCTGTGTTTTTAGTAGTTCTCCCAGGTGAAGCTGCTTCTCACCAAGGACTGAGGACGACTGAAGTAGCATCTGCGTCCCAAGTTCCCAAAGGCAAGGACTGGATCTTCCTTGTTCACAACGAATCTCCTGAGCTAAGCCCAGCTGGTCCAGTTGGGTCTTCCAGGCAGCCCTTGCTTGGTCTCAGTGCTCTATGAGTCCATTGATTCACTTGCTCACTCTTCTGGCCACTCATTCAGAGCTTTCTCTTGTCATCCTCAAGCAAGAGTTCACACTGTCCCCTGAAGACTCGGGAAGGTGCTTGAAAGCTCCGAGTCAAATGCGTGGTAGTGAAGCCCTTTTCTCCTCCTCCAAAAGCAAGCCTCGCCAGCCCCACCCTTCAGCCCACTCACCTTCCTTTCTTCTCGTCCTCTTGGGCCCTGTTCACACTCCCACTTTTACTGAAGACAGATGGTGGGATCCAGGTGAAAAGCACCCCACACTCCAGGTTCAGCCCTTTGCGATGCTCTGGGAATCTCAGTGGGTTTTCTGTCTTCTAGCCCTCTGCTGAGTACAGTCTCATTGGATCCTCCCAATTCTTCAGAGGTAGCACTCACTAGTGCTAATTCCTAGTGGAGGAAATGGAGGCTCAGAGAAGTTAATGCATCTGCCCAAGGTCACACAGCTGGCAAGTGGCAGGACTCGGACCAGGAGCCAGGTGGCCTGACTTTGGAGCCTGAGCTCTTCCACATAGGAGATGCCCTATCACGTTCTTGTTTTTGGGACTCAAAGCCTCACGGAGAGTCTGAGTGTCACTCTAGACCCCAAGGACCAAACACAGAGCAGGATCTGATTTCGATCCTCTTGGCTGTAACCCCTTTTCTGCCCAGTTCAGGCAACAACTAGGTACCACGTGACTTAAAATACCAAGAGGAGGAGAAAGAAGCCACTGACATCAGATTTTCTGAGGGGATTATGGTTTCTATTTCTCCCCTGTTTGAAAAGCCCCGTTGGGTTCAGGGTTACAGCCACCCTTTCCTGTACAAAGCATTAAGCTGCTTCAGAGAAAAATGGCTTTGTTTGGCCCTTGGATACCATTTCTGAGAAAGGATGGTGGCAGATAATGTACATTCAGGAGCACTCCCATCTCTGACACCTGGCTGGCTTTGGATGTGTTCCAAGAAATGGTACGCTGTTGGTCTCTGATTCCAGTCTCAGCTGGTCCTGGCTGCCCTGGGTGAGGCTTTGAGCTGGGCCTGACAGCAGTTCCGGCATAGCCAACACCATGGGGGCTAGCCACGAGCAGGCCGCTCTGGTGTGTGCCTGCTTGCCCACGAAGTAGGTATTTAGTGTCCCACCCATTTTACAGATGCCTAAGCAGAGGCAAAGAGCAACTTCAAAAGAGCCCTGTTTTCACGAATGCTTCCAGAATTCAGGTCCCCTCTTAGTGTGAATCCAGGAGATTAACCGCACAAAACTAGTCATAGCTAGGCATTCAACAATCAACATCAGTCAAATGAATGAAGGAGAAACTTATTTCTTTGCTGTAATGAGCTTCTATTTTGGATGTTATTTAGTTCAACTTCGCACTCAGTGCAGGAATCCCTTCTACAGCCTCCCTGGTAGAGGTCACTCCTCCAGGGACAGGGAGCTCACTCCTGCCAGAGACAGCTTTTCTTAACTTTGGACAGCCCTAATCCTGAGAGAGGACAATAGTTTATTATTCTCATCTGAGCTCTGCCTCTCCACATCGAGTAACAATTGGTTCTGGTTTTACCTGTTGCTGTGCTTAAGCTTCTCCTATTTCTATAGGTTTGTCCTTAAAAATCAGAAGAAGTCTGCTCCTTTTCCTCAGATTTCTCCCATTTGGGGACTTGTGGAAAGGCTGGCCAGGGTGTTAAGAGTCTGAGATCCAGGCCCAGAGTGATAATTGAAGAAAGAGCCATGTATGTTCAGCCTGAAGAAACTCCCTCTTCACTGCCTGCATCTCTGAGTCTCTCCCCAAATACTAGGATTCCCTAAAAACTGGGGTCCTTGGGAGATGGTTTTGACCCTGTTTCCAGGAACAAGTAAGTTGGTAGCAAGGTGAGGTGTATGATTGGAACTCTTGGCTATTTTTAAGGCACAGCAGATACAAATGAAGGAAGAACAAAATAATCATTACTGAGCTAAAAGTTTTCCTTGTATCATCTCATTGAACCCCATAACAACCCTCTGTGTTGAGTCTTATTATCCCTACTTTACAGACATGGAAACTGAAGCATGGGGAGGTCAAATCATACATGCAGTATCATTTAGCTTGTAAGTGGAGTACCTGGCATGCAAGCCCAGTAAGTCTGACCAGAGCTCACGCTCACCCTCCCACCAGTGCCGCCACCACGTGCATGGGGGACATGCTGCTCTGCGTGACCAGCTCCTGGCTGTCAGGTAGAAGCTCAGGAAGACAGGTAGGTGTCTGGTTCACTGAAGCACTTTCTAGAAGTCAGGAAGGTTGGGTTGATGGAATTAGCTGCCTCATAACATGGTGAGCACTGAGTTGGCAGGATGGGCCAGCAAGCCACACTGATCCAATTGAGTCCAAGAATCCAATTAAAACTAGATGGAGCAACCTTAAAAACAAAAAAGGAGAATGTGGAATGAATGGTGTTTACAGTGTATCTCTGAGGCCAGATGTGTTTCAGTTGCAGGTGGAAACTCCTTTTCCAGTGTCTGCATTTCTGAGTCTCCCCCAAATACTAAGCTTCCCTAAACACTTGGGTCTTTGGAAGGTGATTTTGACCCTGTTTCCAGGAATGAGTTGTTAGAAGCGAGGAAGGGAAGAGGGGTTGATGAGCATTGAGGGACTGTGCCCAGGCCTGCCCACCCCCCTGTCTTGTGCCTCCCTTCCCAGCTCAGGCAGCCCCTGAGAGCCCCAGCTGGCTCCTTTTCCTCACTGCAGGCAGCCCCGGGCAGGCAGAGTCTATAGGTGCCCAGAGGTGGAAAGGAACTGTCAGGGGCATATCACTGGGTGAGGGCTGCCAGCCTGGTCCTGCCGTGGCCTGGGAAGGTGGCAGTGGGCAGGAGGGATGGCCAGCAGCATGTGGGAGTGCGGGTCTCCACTCCACAGCCACCTGGATCGGCTGCCACCCAGACCTCCTCATGTGACTGAGACAGGATGCTGGCCAAACACTGGCTCTCTTTGAGCCCATTTTGTCCTCCCTGCAGAGGAGACAGTTCTGTCCAGCACACAGAATTCAGGGGCTAATGGGCCTGGCACAGAGTCCTGTTCCATAAATAGGAGTGAATATTACCCTAGAGAACACGGCTAAGGGCCCTGACGTGGGTTCAAATCCTGACCCTACTACTTCCTAGCTGAGGGCCTGGAGCCAGTGGCGTAACTTCCCTGTGCCTACTCTAAAGTGGGGATAAAATAGCTTGTAGCCCAGGGCCTGCCTGGCTCAGAGAAAGTTCTCAATGAATGGTTACTATTGTCATTATTATTCTCATTAGTTTTGCCCCAAACAACATTGGCCTCCCCTTGTGGGTTTGGGAAGCTTTACAGGAAAAGGGGAAGAGCAAGAGAAGTGGACATAAAAACAGTGAGGGGGATTCCGACTACAAATATTTACGGAGCTCCTATTGTTTGCCAGGCACTTGTACTCGTATATACACGTTATTTAATCTTCACAAAACGTATGCAGCAGGTGTCCTTTGATCTTCATTTTCTGTGTGATGAGATGAGCTTCAGAGAAGGCAAGTAACTTACCCAGGGCTACAGAACCCATACACAGCTCAGCGGGGAGCCCAGGAGGGACAGCCCTGTGGTTTGGGGGTGGGGGTTGCCCACATTCCGTCCTGAGAAATCTCAGAGGAGGGGCTGCGCTTGGTACCGTCACCTCCCCACCCCAGATCCTCAGGCTCTGGAATAGAGTGGATGGAGCATTTTGGCCTCCAGTTTCTCCTGATGATGGATATTAGGCTCTAAGTCACTTGAGAGCTGGGGCCTAGTTGGGAGCGGCGGGTTGGACATGTGTCTGGTGCATTGCTGCTCGTGAGTGACCAAGCTGACGTCCAGATCGTGCTGGGGCTCATCCAGGAGGCAGCTTTGCGGCCGGTCGATGCCTGCTCTGTCAGGCCCGGGCTCTGGGCCTTTTCCCACCCCGCCTTCTTTCAGCAACCCCTGTACCTTAGAGGGGTGATTAGATTCTTCTGTGATTCTAGCTCTGTCCCTTACAGGCTGAACAGTGACCTGGCATCTGGGGGCAAGGAGGACAGGTGTTCTCCTGGGAGTGGCCAATGGAAGGGGGCGCCTGGGAGAGGGAGGACCTCAGGGCAGCAGCAGCAGGAAGAACAATGCCAGAGCCTGCTCTCCCAGGATCCCTCTGTCCAGGCGCCCCATGTGGGAGGGCCTTGTGGGTGACACTTCACAGACCCAGAGGCTGAGCCACTTGCCCGAGGTTGGGCATCCAGTAAGTGCCAGAGCTGGGAACTGGACCTGGTCCCCAGGCCTGCAGTCTTACCACAGTGCTCGCCTGCTCATCCAGGCACCCTGCCTGGAGCACCACTGCTGGGCCCAGTGCACCCGATCCCTCTGCCTCACGGACCCTTGGTCAGAGGTGGGCATGGGGTTCAGGTAGCCCCCTCCTTCCCAGAAAGGCTGTCCACCCACCTATGCCCACTCCTCTGACTCTCCTTTTGTCAGACGGGGAAGAGCTCATGAAGAGCATCTTATGTCTTGTTTGATGGACAAGAAGACTGCAGCCTAGAAAGGGCGAGTGACTTGCCTGGGGCCACAGAGAAAACTAGGGGCAGAGCCACCTGGAACCAGGCATCCTGACTCCCCTGCACACTCGTGCTCATGGGTGAGGCCTCCACATAAATGTGGAAGGGACCAGGCACAGCCATGACGAGCCCTCTCTGTTCAGCTATTGAAACATTCTAAAACTCCGTAAAACTGAACAATTTATTGGTGGGGATGGTAATGGCTCCTAAGTGCCCCTATCCAGAGAAGCCTCTGGTGTAGAAATCAGGCTCCACCAATTCTCTTGTCTCCAGTTGTTCCCATCTGAAGAGCAAGGCAGTTAGACCAGGGGCTCTGGTTTCCTTCCAGCCCCCACCTCCTGGAATCCCAGCAACTCCCTTTTGATCCTGGGGAAGCTGCTGCCAGCCTCAGTTTCCTCATCTGTGACATCTGGCTCCATACCCTCCTTGTTGGACTCCTCAAGAGACCCCTGGAGAAGTAGGGCTCTGAGTACAAAGTGGGCTCTCAGTCTTTTGTTCCTGTTTTAACTGCAGCAGGCATCCTGCCTTCCAGCCAGGGCCTCTCCTTTCCTCTGAGTAAGCTTTCTCCCTGTGCCAGGGAGACACCGACCTCAAAGGCCAGCCCACAAAGGGGCCCTGACATCTTGGGAACAATGTCGCCTGTTTACCTGACAGATTGTCTGCTTTCTTTTCATCTTGGAGGAAAAGAGCTCCCGCTGGGAGCTGCTAATCCTAGAGTAAATAGATGACCTCCTAGCGCCTTTCTCCTGGAGGTGGGGTGCTAGCAAGCGCCCCAACTGTGCAAACAGACCCTGGAGGCCTCATGCACTCTCAGGGAGGCGTGGCACAGGGACTGGCCGGGATGGGCCTTTCCCTGTCCCAGGCCTCTGTCTCCCTTGTGTTTCACATTGAATGGGGGGAAGCTCAAAGGCAAGGGCATGAAAGGTCAAAGCCAATTTGCAGGGTCAAGCGTGGGGGAGGAGAGAAGGGGTGAGACTAAGTGCTTTGGAGGCTTGACCTTCACCTAAATACAACCCCTGTGGCCTCTTAACAGCCTTCTGAGGACACAGCCCCAGGCAGAGCTGGCTGTTCCCTTACTAGCTGTGTGACGGAGGCTAGCAATTGTGCCTCTCGGAACCTCAGTTTCCTCATCTGGAAAGCAGGGATGAGGACACCACTTTCTCGGGCTGTTGCAAAATATTGTCATGTACACTCAATAAGCGGTAGTGTCTTATGATGAGGGAGGGAGTAAGGCTGAGTCTGGAAGCTGGAATCAGCCGCCAACAGCGTGGGGAGGGTATTCTGGGGAGGGGGTAGGCAGAGCCCGGACAAAGGCGCTCAGTTGGGAATGAATAGGGCCTGTATGGGAGACAGCGAATAAAATAGCCTCTGAAACAACATATTACATTGCAGGGTTGTTATCTCTGGGAGGGAACCCAGATTCCCCTTCTTCCTAGCAGTGTGACCTTGGAGAGCTAGTTGGCCTCCCTGTCCTTTAGTTTCCTCCTTTAAAAATGAGATTGAGAAGTCCTTTATCAAAGGACTCTCATAAAGATGAAAAGAACCTGACACGTGGTGGATACTCAATAAAAGTCAGTTCCTAGGGGTTTAGAAAGGAGAGGTTCTTCATTCCCTCAAAGGAGCTGGGGGAGTCGGGATGAGTCAAAGACGTGTCCCATCAGGCCTTACTTGGTCACTCACGCACAGCGGCCCCTGCCCTTTGCTGCAGAGAGCCCCTTTCCTCACACAGGTGAGCCCTGAGAGCCCAGGTGGCCAAGGCCTGAGCCCGTGTGCCTTCCTGACCACCCTCTCCTTGGCGGCGCCTCAGGTGTGTTCCTCGGCTCTCCTGGGCTTGCTCCTCTTGTCTCGGCCTCCTCGAGTTCTAGCAGAGAAGGTGAGAAATACTGAGGTGAACTGAGGCAGGCCAGTGGCTGCTGTAGCCCTGGGCCCACGTCTGACACGTCAGTTTTCCTATGTTCCTCCGCTTTCCCTTTTAAAGGGAAAAAAGGAACAAGTAGAGGAAAGGCAGGGAGGAGATGAAATACTTGATGAGCATGTCAAAGCAAGACCTTTGGTATCAGAAATGGCTTCACTTAACAGCAAACTCAACTCAATGTAGCTTAAACAAAGGGAGGTTTATTTTTCTAACATAATAAGAATCCTGGGAATGGGTGATTGCTTGTCTGGGTCAGCTGTTGGTGATGCCAAAAAGGATTGGGCTCTTTCCAGCTTTCTGCTCATTATCCTTAGCATGTGGGCCTACTTGTCACCTCACGGTGGCAGGCAAGATGGCTGCCTCAGCTCCATCCGGACGTGGAGGGTCTCCCAGGAGCCCCGTGTTGATGTCTCATAGGCCAGAAGTGGGTCACACGGCCACTCCTGGCAACAAGGGAGGCTGGAATGCAAATACCTGAATGTACTTCTCCAGCCTCCAGCAGGGGCAGGTAAGGGTGGGTGGGAGCGTGGGGCAAGGGAATGGGTGTCAAGTCATCCAATCAGCTGCCTGCCAGAGGAGAGGGTGCTACTGTGTCTTACAGATGGGAAGCTGGTGCCAAGAGCAGAGAAATGCTTACTCAATAAGCAGTTTGATTGATTTGCTTTGACATTCTGGGCCAGTAACCAGAGATGCAGAGATAAAAGCCACTCCCTTGCCTTCCAGAGAGAGAAGGAGAATAATAATAGTAATAACAACAATGTAATAGCTAAAATTCACTGAGCGTGTACCAAATGCCAAGTGCTTGCTGGGCACTTTGCAGACTTTATCTCATCTTATGCCCACTCCAACCCCAAATGACAGGCATGATTCTATCCGCTACGGAAGAAACCGAGGCTCAACTAGGCCCATGACACATAGACCTGCCCCTCACGCTGCATGAGGTGGTGCCTGTAGGAGCCCAAGTATGAATCAGGCTCTTGGGGAGCTGGTGGGAATAGGGTGCCACACACCCTAGGGAGGACACGGAAGCTTTCTGGAGATGGGAAAATGTGTGTAGGGCCTAGAAGCCAATTCTACCACTTAGAGTTTCCCAGTTAGACAAGGTGTGGTTGGTGCCTTAGGGGAGGAAGGGCATCTGCAAGGACACATTAGAAGTGACAGTAGCAAAATCTGCGGCATTCCTCAGGTCTGTCCACCCATGTTTTCCCAGGAATTTTTGTATTTAAAAAGAGCATTGAAAATAGGATCATACTTCTAAAATCAGTGAGCAACATGAATAACCAAAGAAATGCAAAATTATTGAAAATAAAATTCATTAGTTTATAAAATTGTCAAAGATTGAAAAAATAAAACACATTGACACTTGATGCTGGTGATGGTGTGGTGAAATAGACAATATTCACATACTGCTGGTGAGAGAGTCAATTGGTGTAAACCTTTAGAAAAGCGAGTTGGAAAATATTCTGTAAAATTTGCTGATCTTTCAGCTTCACTTCCAGAAATATATCTTAAAGAAATGATAAAGCAGATTGTGTAGGACAGATAATTTATTGGAATATGAATTGGTGTTTTCTCACTTGCAGTTTCCCTCTCAATGTCCCAGATTTGTAGCCAGATCCCTGTCTACTCCCTAGTCCCAGGAGTATTTGTAGAACTCACCCAGAAGCCACTCAAAGGCAGCTGTCTTTTGTGAAAAGAAAAGAGCAAGAAAGAAAATATTCAGGAAGTTCCAAAAAATGGGGTGGGGTGGGGCAGAGAGTTGTGAGAAGGAAGGGGGAAGGTCCCTGGCTCCTGGGAAGGGGTCTTAAGTCTCAGAGGTGGGACTTGGGTAGCAAGGAACATGCCCACTGGGAGGGTGGGTGTCTCGGGGGAACCTTCCCCGGTGCCTGGCAGGCCGTGCAAACCCCAGGATCTTTGCATGACCCTAAAAGTCAGGGAGTTTTGAAAATGACTGGAGTTGATTTTCCTGGTCAGGCCTCAAGTGGAATTTAAAGAAAAATTTTGAATGTGACATTTTCACATATCTACATTCATGCAAAAAAAATGTTTTTAAAAGGTAATTGAGTATAAGGTTATCTTGTTTTGATTTTTAAAACTAGAGTTAAATATTTTTCATAGAAAGATACCAAAGTCCCCTGCCCTATGTTCCCTGACCTTCAGGCACATGCCTTTACCATTGCACTGACCCTGCTGGGAGACTCCTTCTCTGTATTTAGTGCCTCACTGTTCTTCAAGGTGCTTAGTTCTGGAGGCTCATCAGGACATTGTTTTGTTCACCTCCATATCTCCAGAGCCTTGTACAATGCCTGGCAAACACTCGGGGAATGAAGGAGGGAATAAACAAGTATATGAATGAATGAATGAACGAAGTAACAGGCGTCTGGTGTCTGAGATGAAGGGTCTGGTGAGGCCTCTCCCTCTCTTCCCTACACAGATGCTCCTGGCAGCCCTAGGGCTGTGCACACAACCGATGGAGTTAACTGCAAGCACACCCTCAGGGAGTGTAAACAGCCCTCCTCTGGGCCAGGGCTGACTGGCAGCCTCCCGGCAGCTTGCACAATCCTGTGGGCTGCTGTGAGTCTCATTTTTGGGGCATGGAGTCATCTCTGCCATGGGCCTCTCCCTCCTTGTCCTGGATTGTCTCTTGGCAACATAAAAGGAGCTGTGAGTCTGTTGTCAGTCTGAAGAACTTCAGACCCCCAAACCCTCCATGAAGTCTGCCCTGATTCATTGGATCTGCCCAAGAACACAGGGAGGTTCAGGCTGAAAGGGAGCTTGGAGATAATCCTGCTGAACCCCTTCATTTCAACCCCTTCCTGAGTCCCAGTCCCCTGAGATCTTGAGTTGGGGACACAGCCCACTGCAGGTGTGGCAAAGCATAGTACAGAGCAGGGTGTCCTGGGATGGCAGCGAGGTTCAGAGCCAGCCAAACAGGGCAGCCACTGTCCAGTCATGTGACCTTGGGTCAGGGACCTGTCCTTCCCGTGTCCCAGTCCCCTCATCTACATTGCACTGCATGCAGCACTGTTGGGGAGACCTGCTGCTCTGCCATCTATGAAGCTCCTCGGGTAGCGACTCGCTCGGACTAGCATCTTCTGTCTTCTGCCGCCTCCTGCCCTTTCTTTCCTAACTTCTCCCACTCATCATTTCTCACCATTTCTCCATGTCTGGGCATGAAGCGCCCATGCTTCACTCTGAACCCCCCACTGCAGGGAAATTCACTTCCTCGATTAGCTGTGCATGATGTCGTTGCCCTAGATTCATTAGTACCCGCCTCCTTTCTCTCATGCTTCTTCTCTCCTCACACACCTCTTGACCTTGCCAAATTCATTCATATTTTCCTTTCTCCCTCCCTTCCTGCAAGCTTTCCCAGGCCCCTGCTGTGTGCCAGGCACCTGCTGGGCAGAGACGCTCATGGCCAGCACCTGCCCTTTAAGAGCTCACTTATTGCTCAAGAGAGGCCATGTGGGCAGTGACAACACAGGGGAGGAAAGCTGAATGGCGGAGACTGTTATGTGTCCACAAAATCCTATGTCCTAGCTTTTGTTTCTAGAGCAGTGCAGTAGACAGAATAATGGCCCCTTAAAGATGGCCACGCCTTATCCCTCAAATCTGTGACTATTACCTTACATGAAGGTGAAGGGTTTTGAGACGGGAAATTATCCTGAATTTCCAGGTCGACACAAGGATCCTTCTAAGAAGGAGGAAGGAGATCAGAGAAGAGAGAAGATGTTATTCTTCTTGTTCAGTAGATGGAAGAAAGGGACCACGAGCCAAGGAATGTAGGTGCCCCTGAACCTTCGAAAGGAACCAGCCCTGCTGACACCTTGATTTCAGCCCCTATGATTCATTTTGGATTTCTGATTTCCAGAACTATAAAGGAATAAATATGTATTGTTTTAAGTCATTATGTTTCTGTTAATTTGGTACAACAGCAATGGAAAATTACGGCAAATACAAAAAACTGCTTTCCCTTCTCCATCCCGTGGCACCATGTGACCAATTCTGGCCAATGCAATGTGAGTGCAGGTGACACATCTTCCTTTAGCCTGAGGCTTGACCCTCTGGCATCCCTCTTCCCCTGCCACAGCCAGTGAGGATATTGTAGCTGGTGAAGCTGCAAGATGGTGATGCTGTTGGCAGCCTGGGCCCTGCATGACTGTGTGGAGCAGAGCCCCAGCTGACTGTCAGAACCTATTAGGATTTAGCGGGGGTTATTCATTACCGCTGTAACATAGCCCAGGCTTTTCTTGCCACGGGAAGTGTGATTCACTCTTGCTTCACAGAGGTGATGATTATGCCTTGAGAAGAAAGACAGGCACTCCAGGCAAAGGCAACTGTGTGAACAAAGGCCTGGAGGGGTTCAAGTCTGTTAGGCTGGCCCGGGGTGCATGGGGACAGTGGTGGGAGTGCAGATTGGCTGCTAAGTTTGGGACAAATGGGGAGCAGGGGACTCCCATGCCTTTCTAGCTGTACTGTCTCCCCCGACTACTCCCTGGATTCAAACTCCTTTCCTAGCATGTACTGCTCAGTGTGTATTCAGCGTCCACGCAGGGCTCATGTGTGCACACACATGTGTATGGCTGAGAGACCTGTGTGTGCACAGGTACATGTGCACACCTTCCTCACATGTGACTGTGTGTGTTTCCTCTAGCTCTAGGGAATTTAGGGACACGCGGAATTGTCAGGCTTCGGGAGGGTTTCCAGTGCAGAGGGGCTGGTTAGAGTGCACGGAAAACTGGAGTCAAGAAAGATGGTGTATGAGTGTAACAGAGTGAATAGAGAGACTTTCAAACTCATCAGTGAAGGAAAAGTTCTGGGGCACAGGGCTAGCTGGTAACACCAGGCCTGCCTCCCAGGGCCGACCTCCAGAGCAGAACAATGATTCATTAACCTGTGCCCCCCTCCAGAGGTGAGTAATGCTGTGTGAGCACAGCTCTTTTGCGAGGAACTGGTGTGAGCCAGAGAACGCCCTGTCACATCAGTCCCAACATGGTCAGGTTTGCACGATGTATTTATTGCTCACATTACTCACTATTTTGTTACCTGAAATACATTTAATTCCTATTAATAATGAGCACTGCAGGGCATAGATTTCATCATTCGCCTTAAATTACTTTATTGCTGTTTGCAAAGGAGCTGCCTGTGATATCTGATGCAGGAGCGGCAGCCAGGCCTTCACATGAGAGCCGTTCTCACACGTGTGGACACCGTACAGTGGGCGTGTGGGGTCAGAGGCACACGCATTTCCTTACACACTTACAGCAGCTCATGAAGGTGATTTTCTGTCTGCTTGGCCTCTCTGTGGGGTGTTGGAGGGCTGCTGTGCCCCTAACAGGAGCCTGAGACAGGAGCTGTTATTACTGAGTCTACGACAGCCCAGATGCATGGCGAAGGGCTCTCAGGGCTCTTATTTCAGTAAAACCCAGGACCTGTGGGTAGGGGCTGCAATTGTCATTGTACAAATGTAGGATGAAGGCTCACAGAGTCCGAGGCCCTGCCTAAGTCTCACAGTAAATCCAGCCCGGCCTGGCTCCAAAGCCTGGGCTCCCATTGCTCTTTCTTGCTACTTGCACATTCCTTAAGCTCTCTGCACCTCAGTTTTCCCAGGCAGGAGGACGGCTCATCATCCCCTCCCTGCCAACCTCATAGGGCACTTAAGATCAAGCGAGATGATGTGTTGGCAGTGGTGGGAGGTGCCGGGAAGATTACTCATTCTTTTATGTGTTTATTTTTTTGCAATAACGTTTGAATCTTTCATTAAGAGTTATGAGAATCTCCCCTCCCTACCCCCTGCCCCAGACCCCCTTGGTGCAGGGTTAGTAAGAACTGACGTGGGGTGCATGGTCAAGGGGTTTGGTGGAACTGCTCTTCTCTTGCCTACCAAGCACAACCACTGCCTTTGCAAAAACAATTCCCTATTTGGCAAAGGGCAGTGTTTGCCCTGGGACAGGGCCTTGCAGCCTTGCGCCAGGCTCTGTTTATTCTGGCATAAACCACGGTGATGTCCAAGCGCTCCAAGTTTGTCAAACTTCCTGGATTTCTTATCATGCAGCCTATCCTGCCAGGGGCCAGATGAAATGCTGTTATGTGCCCAAGAGAAGATATTAAGAAGTTCCACAAACATCACTCCTGCCCCTAGAGGGGCAAGCAGTACTGGCAGGGCCGTTGAGAGCTGGAGGAAGGCAAGGGTGAAGGAGCAGATCAGATATATAGATAAAGCCTCCCCTTTCCTTCACCTGGCCTGAATCTACCTTTCCCATGGCTCAGATCCCTACTGCTGAATTCTCTGCTCTGGCCAGCTGGGCTCCTCACTTTATCTGGAGTGTATCTTGCCCTGTCCGGCCTCCACGCCTGTGCCCAGGCCATGCCCGCCATTTGGAATTTGCTTTCCACCATCTCTCCAGTTGGAGTCTTACTTGACTGGCAGAACAAATGAATGGGCCTGGGTAAGTGACAGGGGTGCCGCACACTACACATTTCTCACGTCTCCCTTCCCCTAGGTTCCTGGTCCTCAAGGGCTTGTTAGGAGGTTTATCCTGGGATGTCAGAGCGAACCCCCAGGTAACCCCACAGACAGAGGAGAACTTGTGCTGCCCCTGTCAGGAAGTTACATGATAGACCTCTGTGGAAGACGTTGGGGGTGGTTAAAGGGTGTAGGGGAGGGGCTTACAGGTTTAGAGTTGGAAAAACGGGGTCACATCCTAACTCCCAGCCTTCCAGCTTCGTGACCTTAAGGTGGCTCCAAGCTTCCTGTGCCTGAGTAGAGCAAGTGTAATGGCAGCGCCTTCCTCAGAGTGATATAGTTATGAAGCAGCTCGAGAACGATAGGTATAGTCTATCAGTCCTTACGTCCCTCTAAGAGGCCTTCAGACAAATGGTTGGCCTTCGGCAGCATTTGCACTCTAATTGAACTGTTCACTGACTGCCTCCCACGAGGAATCTTACTTCACCACAAACCTGTGTGTTGCTGTTGTTTACCCTCCTTGCAGAGGAGGGGATTCAGTGAGCTGAGACCAGTGGTCCAAGGACACACAGCTGATAGATGGCAGAGCAAGGGTTAAACCATGCCCACTCAACTCAACTCTGCGCTCGGTCCTCTCTGCCTCCTGCTCCAGCTCCTGTTGCTGAACCCCAGCCCTCGAGCTGGCCTGGCTCTCCTGTGTCTGGGGGCCGAGGCAGGAGAGGCAGCTGCCAGTGTGGAGAGAGCTCAGGGGTGCTCTAGGGTCCCTTGCCAGACCCCTTCGTCTGCCCTACACCCTAAATTCCTATCAATCCTTATGCTGCTGTGGTTCCCATGTGTGTGGGCAAGATCCCTGGTGCAATGCAAGCTGCTGTCTGCCTATGAGGAAGGGGTCCCAAGCCAGGGACATTCTGATGGGAGGAATGCTGGGTCCTAGAGTGGCCACGCTGGGAAGTGGGGTTCATCATACAAGACAGAAAGGCTGTACAAAGGGAAGCAGAGAGAGAAGGAATGATATGGATTGAGTCCCTACTATGTGCAAGTATTGTCTTTATGGCGCTTTCTCATTCTACTCTCTCAACAACCTTGTGGGGGAGGGCCTGATTTGGTCCTCATTTCACAGAAGAGGAAATGAGGCACAGAGAAGTTAAGTGATTTGAAGTTAAGTGATAAGCTAACATGGCAGAGGCAGGTTCAATGCAGGCCTGTGACCACTTTCTAATTTTGTGGGGCACGGTTCCCTATACCAGGCATGTGGTTATGGAAAGGGATTTGTCTTCAGGCAGAGCTAGCCAGCCTGGGTAGAAGAGAGATTCAGAGAAAAGAACCATTGGCCCACAACTCAGGGATCTGGCCTTGGCAGCTCCTGCTGCCCACCTGGCACGGCTAGAGGTCTGGAGGTGCTTCAGCATGGTTAGTCACCCCAGGCGAACAGCAAGCAGGCACCCATTGGGGGTTTGCTTCTCTCCCTGGCCTTTCAGATGAGAAAACAACCTAAGTCCTGCAATCTGGCCTCAGCCCTGAGCCTTGGTACCCAGGGTGCATTCCCCACTTCCTTCCTGGGACCGTCACCTCCATCGGAGGAGCTGCTGGCTCCAGCTTCACTGGGGACCTTGTGTCTGTAGAGGGTGTGTGCAGGGGGACAGCACTGAATCACTCACATCCCCTTACTGGGCCCCAAGGGAACCCCAGGCAGTGGGAATGTCAGGCTGAGGCTGGGCTGCCTCTGCCAGAAATAGACATTAAACAAGAATAACGTTATTTGGCTCCACTTTAAAAATAAATTATGCTCTTTAGAGGAAATTTAGATAAAATGGGGAAATAAAGAAAAATAATGTACCCAGAGACAATTGCTGGGTATATTCTTCCCATCCTTTCATACATGTGTATTTGATGGTTTTGTGTGTTTGCTATCGTCGTCACCTTCACCAAGTTCTGAGCGCCCCCAGGCTTCCCTGAGTCATTTGGTCACTCGCTCTGGCCTTTGGAGGGAGGCAGTATCACTTCATTTTATAGATGTACACATTGAAACATCAAGAGGTTGACAAACCCAGGCTCACACACGGTAAGAAAAAGACAGAGAAGGGATTTGACCACAGATCTCTTTGACTACAGAGCCTAAGTTCTTAATAAATACTGTCTACCACTACGATTCCAGATTTTATACCTAATATCTCATCAGCAGTACTTGCCCCACCCCCCTCCCCAATGAGAAATTCCGTGCAAATGTCAGGTTTAATGTCTGTACACCATTCCATCCAATGGTCTCCTACCACATGTATGTAACCCTCCACTGATAGCTTAGTTATTTCTAAGTTCTCACCCTTAGAAACATGCTGTGATGAACTGTGGAGTCCAAGTCTGTATTTTGGGTTATTTCCCTGAGGCAGTGCTCCCAGTTGAGTTGTGAGATCAGAGGTAGGGGACACTTTGATAAGCAGCTGGAAAGCACCACCCCATGTAAGTACCCGATTTGCCATCTCTGAGTGGACTGGTCACAGCCCAGCCCTTCTGGGCAGAGGTGAGAGGGCTGCTTCAGAGGGCCCGTATTACCGGTATGCAGCCCCATGCTGAAGACTCCCCGGGAGCTTGAATATACAGCAGAGCTTTCCCTGGTAGGCAGGTATGGTGCCTTCTGCGCCAGCACTGGGTAGAAGGTGAGAAAACTGTCTCAGAGAGGCAAAGTCACTTATCCAAGGTTACAGAGCAGGGACCAGAACCCATGAAATGCGGCATCTCACACAGGGTTTGCAAAGCACCTGCCACTACTTCTTCAGAAGTTCTAGTGAACGTTCCCCATGGGCTCAGGGTCCATGAGTGCCAGCTTACTTCCTACAGCAGCTCGAGGAGATTTTCACAGAGGCTGTGTTCGGGCTCAGTCCTTGCCTCCTGCCAGCCTCCCTTGAAACTATATTTGAGACTCCTCTGCTTCTCCCCATCCCCTCCTGCCTGGACTGGTGCAGTAGCCACTGACAGTTCCACTTGGGTTAGATCTTGCTCTTTTTAGCAATAAGAGTGTTGTTTTTTTTAAGGACCCAAATCCCACCATGAGGCTCCTTTACTCCAGCCTCTGAGGAATTCCCTGGCTGGATGTGCGCTAACTAATCTGGGGACGTGCTGATATGGTTCCAATCCAATAGAGATTGAGTCAGTGTCCTCCCCGTGTCAGGCACAGTGCTGGAACAGTGCACTGGACAGAACTTAGGAGGAAACCAAAGTCCTCAGCATGACCTTCCAGGGCCTGCCTCCGCTCTTCCCGGCCTCCCTCCCTGACCTCGTCCCACCCCTTCCCGGTGCGCACTGGGCTCCAGCCCTCAGACACCCCTCTGTCGCACAGGCAGGCCGAGCCCTCGCCCTCTCAGGGCTTTGCTGCTCCTTCAGCCTACATGACTTTTCCTCCCAGTCCAAGGTCTGGTCGCCTCCCGTCCTCCCCACACGCAGGCGAGCGCTCTCTCTCTCTCTCTCTCTCTCTCTCATTCATAAGTGTCCCCCCGAAACACACATACCTACCACAGCTTCCCCAGGAAAACTCTCAATTCAGGAACTTTAGAGGTTATGGGAAACAAAGGGTTGGGGGAATGAACTTAAAATTGCCCTGATCATTTTTCTGTGTGCATATTTTCATTTTCATTTTTTTTAAATCTAACGAAGATATCACACTCAATGAGAATAATTATGGGATACTGGACTCATTGTAAGTTAGCAATAGCTGTTCATTTCCATGGATCACCCCTACCCGGCTGGAAACCCTTCTGGATCTCATTTCCCACTATTTCATCAGGATCCCTATCAATTACTTGGTGAGCTGAGAGGTCTTTTCCTCCTGTGTTTGGTCTTCCATGAATAAGATGCACTGACTCTTGCTTCAAGTCCCTCCGCGGTCCCAGAGACATGATTTGGAGAAATCTCACGGAAATGTGAGTTGAAAGCCTCCTGCTTTGGACAGGGCCTGGCCTTTCCGGGTATGAGTGTGGAAGTGCAGCGGACCACGTCCCTCCCCTCACTGTCCCTCCACTGGCTGCTGAGTTTGCAACATGAGCCCCTTCATAAGCCTCTGCCTTCTTCTGGTTCGCGTGCAAGGGGAATTAAGAGGGCTTCTCGTGAAGATCCTGTGGCATTGGTGCAAACAGCTCTTGGAGTGGACCATCCACCCTCCATTTTCCTCCCTTCATTATTATCCTCAACAGGAAAATCCAGGGAAGCGAGGCAGGAGCCACATGGGCTGAAATGTGGTATAAGGTGACACGACACAGAGAGGGATCGCCACTCATACCTGCCTGGCTGCAAACTGACAGGTCTGCCAGGCTCCAGCATGGAGAACGGAATTCCACAGAAAAAGAGAAATCAGCCCAATGATGGAGAAAGTTTTTACTGAATTGAAAAAGCATGACTTACAAAATAAAGACGTTAATAAAAAGGAGGCCTGGGTAAGTGTGAGCCAGCATGTCTGAAAATGTGCTGGAGTGTTCATCCCAAAAAGGACCTACCGTGAGCCAGCCCTGTGCTAGGCACTGTGAGAACAGATATGCCTTCTGGTTGCAAGAAACTTAGGGGCTAGAAGGAGGGCCTAAGACAAGGTTGGGCTGGACAAAGTCCTTTGTTCTCAACTTCCCACTGATGAGTTGAGTAGCACTGGACATTACGCGTGGGAAGTTGCTCTTCTCAGATCCAGCTGAGATTGGTGACACTTCCTTTTGGAGGAACCTGGCTTCCTTTGGTGAAGACATTTCTCCTCCTGTCAAGGGCAGGAGGTCTCCCTGCCTCTTCCCACCCTGAGATTCCGTGCTTGACCCACATAAAGGCGCTGGGCATTCTGCCTGGGCATTCAGACAGGACCTGAGGCTTGTGTGAGCTGGACGGGACGTTCATCACCCACATTCCAGGTTGCAGGACCTGGATTTACCTTGAAGAAAGGATGAGTAATTGTGGATAAGTCTAATATTCTGCGGTGACCCCAGGGAAGGGCAGTAGGCATTCGAGGAAAGCTCAGTGCAGAGCATGAGGGCAAGAGAGATGGGGTGCGCCCCAAGGCCGGGGTCGGGGTGGGCTGGTTACCACCCAGCATGTGGATGGAAGAGAAAGGCATTCGAAGCCAGCTCCCCAGGACAAGGGGCCTGCTTGAGAGAAGATACACAGGTGTGTGTGTGTGTGTGTGTGTGTGTGTGTGTATGTGTGTGTTATGTGTGTGTATTAAAAGTGATGAACCACTAAGAGTTTCATCCTTTAGGTTCCAGGAAATGCTGCTGAGGGACCCCCCCCTCAACTACACACAGCTCAGCTGGTTGGGTTCTGGCGGCCTCCCAGCTGGTAGCAGCACCAGTTCCTGGGTGCCTGCTATGGAGTAGGCACACTATAAATATTTGTCCACTGACAGAATGGGCCTCTTTCTGCTTCCCCCACAGGGCTGGGAACACGGTGGCAGCTGGTAGGTTCCAGTATAACTCTTAGCAGCAGAGGCCCCGAAGCCCCATGACCGGAAGGGGATTCTGCCCCTGCCCTCCTTCCCCGCCCCCTACACACCAGGGCCGGCCTCATGCAGGTGGGCAATCCTGCTGCATAGGCAGGTGGGCAGTGAGCTGTGCCTGGATGGAGTTTTGGCCACATGCAGATGTTCCAGGAGCTCTGATGTGGGGGGGAAGAGTGCCCTGAAGGAGCCCTTCCCGTAAATCATGCAGAGGCTTGGAGCAGAGTCGAGGCCTTTGTGGGAATGTGGCTCCATTTGACTGCCCAGGCTGCTTTGGGTGAGCAGTTCCGTTCATTCAACAAATATTTATCGAGCTATAGCCAGATGAGAGATCTTGCCCCAGGGAGCAATTATGAGGCTTAGAGGAGGTGACGTGGTGGCAGGAAGGGCTCAGTGCATGTTTGTAAGCAGAGTCCAGCTCAAGGGAGGACTGGAGATAGGGTCTCTGCATCGTCAGAGGAATTTTCCATGTCTCCTTCTTCCTGGACCCACCCTGGGTACAGAATTGGCATGTCTGAGCCCTGCCTATGTGGAAGCTTTGGTGAAAAAGGCCAAGAGTCAAGGCCAGAAGTCTAATCTGAGGCCTTCTCGCTGAATACAGGTACTGAGCCTTCAAGATGATGGCAAAAGTAGAACTGATTTCTCATTCTTCCTTTCTCCTTAAATTGCAGCCAACTTCTCCGGCAAGAGGTAGATTGCACTGACAAGCCCTTCTCCAAAAATGTCAGAGTTGTAAATGACTTTGTCTTCCAGTCCAGGGTTGTCTGGCCCCCTGTTCCACTGGCCCTGGAGTTCTTTCTCCCACAATCCTGCCCTGGAACAATCAATCCATACGTGAAGATCCCCATAGACAGGGAGCACAGGACTCACCAAGCCCTGAGGCCAAGCAGATGGCAAGGAGAGGCGGGGGTAGGATAAGGCTGTGGGGGTTCAGGAAACTCTGGCATGCCGGGGAAGCCACAGAAGACAAGGGAAGGGAGGCCGAGAGCTCACCCGGGCGCAGCCACTCGCCTGGCCCGCTTGGAGGACCGTGTGTGCAGGATGTACCAACTGACCGTAGATGGCCTGCCCCCTCGAGTCATTTATGATGTGGCCCCTCAGGACCTGGTGTGAGGAGTGGTGAGGGCTGACTGTCCACAACCCCAGTGTAGCACACATGGGAAGACACTCAGACACCCGTGGGCCACACGGGAGGCTGAAGGACAAACATCATTAAAATCCATCACGTGAAAAAGGCCTGAGGAATCACTCAGTCCAGGGCTCATGCGCCCGCTGTGCACTCGGTCTCCACGAGTGTTCACCTGAGACCCTGGGTGTCCACGTGGGATGGTGTTGACTGAAGAGTTGAGCGTAGTGTCAGCTTCTGACAGCCTCTAATGGGTAAGGGAAGTGAGTAAATCTAGTTTTAACAAACAAGTGATGGATCTTAAGAGCAGCAGGTAAACAGGGCTCCAGAGGAGGAATTCGCTCATTGTTCTGCCGGAGATGAACAGAACCTGCTACTGGGCAAAACATTTAAGCGTTTCTCATTACGTTTCTGCTCTGTTTTCTATTCACAAATCCAACAGGATGCAGGCCAGTTTTCTAAGGCAACCAGATTTGCTCAGTAGCTGCTAGGGCCTGGGTCTGCTGGTGGTTTCTAGGACTTTTTTGAGGCCAGTGGCGCCCTATAAGCTTGTGAGTGGATTCTGGCTGCCACTTTTCCACCACTGCGGCTTTGCCTGCGGCTCAGGTCCTCTGTAGGCAAGGTGGTGGGTACATTGGGCAAGCATCAACTTTGGGGTCCAGGGAACTGGGTTCAAATGGAGGTTCCCTCACTTCCTAATTTGCTCTCGGGCAAGAAAATGTTTACGAATATTTTCTGTTTACAAATGAGATTAATGGAATTGGCCAGCCTGTGGGCTGTGAAGGGAACCAGGTGAGTCAAGAAATGTGAGAGACCCCACGAGCCTGGGGTCTGGACTCCAAGGGTGCTCCCCCTGACAATGCCAGTTCCCTACCCTAGGCCCAGTGTGGCATAGGGGTCTTTTCTTTCACTGGTAGCTCTGAATGGGAGTTGTACTCCCCATCCCTGGACCATGCTAAAGCCCCACTGAGTCAGGCCAGAGCACCCGTCTGGCCACATGACTGTCCCCACACCCAAGGGCCCCTATTTGAGCTCTGTAGACAGCCTGAACCAGACATGGCCACCACAGCCAACTGCCTGCTTTTCCCTGGAGATGCTGGGGCCCCTGAGATTCCTGGCGCTTAGGAACAGACCAGGGGCCACCTGGGCATGTCCACCCCCACCAGGCACTACCCACTGGGCAAGGACATGAGGATTCGCCTGTCTGGGGCAGATATTGGCTCTAGCACTCTGGTCCTGTTCCCGTCAGTGTAACCAAGAACTCTCACCTACGTTTTACCGCGACTCAGAGGAGCTCGGAGGAGGAGCGAACACAGAGTCTACCTCTGCTTTGCAATCTCTTGAGAGAGATCAGCTGAGCACATAGGAAACAATTAGAGAACAAGATAATGCTCTATTACCAACTTCACGTGCATCTGAGGGTATAAATCATAGGTCTTAGTCACTCGGCTAATAAAGAGCTGGAGTAGTTCCGTGGGTTTCACGCCTCACCTCCCAGAAACCTGGGCCTTCGGTCTTGTGGGCCTCTGGGGGGTGAGGAAGGGCTGGTAGGCAGTGACCCAAGATCTTCCAGGGTTTCACTCTTCAACCAGGTGGATCAACAGTTGTGTTTCCTTTCTTGGGACATTATGTTTCATTTTGCTGGAAAAAAAGAGTGTGGAAACTACTGGATTAGTTGAACTCTAAGGTCTTTGAGTCTAGAATTCTTATTCAGAGAAGTAGCATCGAATGTGCTTTGAACACAAGAAAACTTAACTCCTGGATGAAAAAAGAAAATGTTGTGTATGGTGCAGGAGAGGTGGCCAGCCTCAGGATGGGTCACGTGCTGAACTCACTGTCTGTCTGTCAGCCCCATGGGCTCCTCTGGCTGGGAGGCTCGAGGCTGCATGCATTTCAGAGTGTGGGGCGTGGTTCTTTATGCTCTCTGTCCCCTAACTGCAAGGGGCCTTTTCACCTGCTGCTCCACGAAAGATCCAGCCATGGGATCCTCTGCTGGAGAGAAAGTCAGCAGGACTGCACCCTGGTCACCCACCCAGGTTTGAAGGTCCATTTTGGCTAAAGGTAATCTTTATTTCTTCTACTTCATTGTATCAAAGAACAGCAAAAGATAGCACAGTTATAAAATCTGTGATGCATAATGACGTAGTTATTATGGCACATTAAACCATGCATATACCATGGGCCCTTGATAAATGCAGGCAGGCATCCTCTCTCTGTCCCCACAGGTGGAGGCAGGCTTGTTGTGAAAACAATGGCTCTATTGACTGAAGAATACCTTTGACATCCCGAACTCCTTACCTTATTATCATCTCAGCCATCTCCCAAGAATTCTTAAGAGGCAGGAATTTCTGTTCTCACTTTTTAGATAAGGAAACAGAGGCTTGGAGAGGATGACTAAGGGTGGTAGAGCCTATCTTTGACCCAGGACTGACCCCAAACTCTTGTTCTGTCTATGATGCCACCCTGGTTCTCTCAACACAGCAGTTGCCAGGGCTGAGGCTGGGATTAGGAGGAAGCTGGGCAAAGGGGGTACAGGCCAGCACCCCACCCCCATTTGTATTCTGAGGTTTAAAATTCCAGAAGGTTGGGGTGGGGGTAGGGTAGAGCGAAACTCTGGAATCCAGGAAGTGGCCATAGGGTTTCGAAATTTCCGGGCGGTGGGCCATGGCTGACAGCAAGGACTTGGCCGGGGAGGGGCAGAATGGCAGGTCTGAGAGGTCTCAGCAGCCAAGGGTCAGGCGGGGCAGGTTGATACCCCCTTGAATACGCCTGACTCACGTACTCCTCTGGAAGCCAGGTTTTTGCAGTTAGAATCACAAAATGGAATATGGAGAAAACTGAGATGCGTAAGGTCACTCAGAGAGTTAGGGATGAAACCCGTCTCCTGCCTGTCTCCGGTGCAGTCCCCAGTGCCCATGTCGCTTTGGGTCACACATTGAGCTCTTGTGACCATTGGTGCATTATCTGCTTGCTGCTACCTCTACTGTTTGTGCATTACCTGCCTCGTTTCTCCAACTGTCAGCATGTGAACGCAGGCCTGGGTCCTTCTTTTCCTGATCTCCTTCCTGCAGTGCCCAGCCCCAAAACTTTTTTCATAAAAACTGCTCAGTAAACGTCCATTGGGTCCATGAGTGTTTGTACAGTGTCACCTGGTCCGTTGACATCAGGTCCCCAGAGCCATGTAGAGATTCCCAAGATGAGGATGATGGAAAAGACGAGGTACCTGAAGGCAGTTCTGAGATCGAATCCCAAAGCAGCCACTTATTCTGCATATGAGCCTGCCCTGACTCTATGTGCCAAGGGGGCAGAAAGGCGACTACTGTGTGTCCTAGTGAGTGACGGGGCAAACATAATTCCCCTGGACCATGCTGGCTTCCAAGAGGTAAGAGCCACTTCCAAGGCATTCGACACACTGAGCCCTCACACAACCCATCACCTACAGACGAGGTGGTTGGCCTTCCTGGCTCTGTGGGTGGTGTGCAGAAAGCCCATGGACTTCCCTGCCCTGCTTCATCACTGCTTTGGGCTCTGGGAACCCTGGATCCCTTTGAACCCCCACCTGTTCTCTCCGCCTGGTGCACCGTTCCCTCCTCTGTACCTGCTTCTTCCCCATCCTTCAAGCTGAGCGCCAGTGACCTGGCTCTGAGGCGGCCTCTTGACATCAGTGTCTCCCACCTGACCCTCATCTTGGCCAAAGCCCGGGAAATGGTGGGGCCGGAGGCTGAGTATGGCATGTGCGAGCCCACGTGATGAGGGCGCAGTCCGGCTTTGCTGCGCGGCTTGTAACCTGCTTTCCTCCCTCGTTGATTGCTTTACTTTGCCGTTTGGCTGCAGTCCTCAATGACTTCCTCGTTCTGTGGGCTTCCTTCCTCCTCAGGCCCTCTCACCTCGCAGGACAGGTTTTCTTCCTGGCCAGGTGGCTTTCAAAAGGCCAGGAACTGAGCAGTCCCAGTTGGAGCCCAGAATGAGGCCCTGGCCCACTGCTCCCTTCCAGAGCCTTGCCCTCTCCGTACCTTCCCCTTGCCCTCCTGCTTGGGGCCTGGGCATGGAGCCACAGTGACCTGGAACCCTGAGGCCTTGGGAACTGTCCTCCCCCATTCTCTGGGCTTGGCCTGGACACCCCTCACCCTCAAGACCACTGACTGAATGTGGGTTGAGAAGGCTGTCTTGAGGGGTGTGGCCCCATGGCAGTATCAGAAGGGGAGGGGCTCTTCTCCAAGACCCCTCGGGGAGCCCAAGGAATGGGCCGGAGAAGGAGCGAACATTTCTCTGCAATGCCCATGACCAGGCATTGCGCTAATACTTCACAGTTTTCGCGACATCTGACTCTCACCACAGGAAGGGGACATCAGCAGTCCCATGCTGAGGACAAAATAATACCCCACCCCCAGCCTGTGCTCATGCTCCCAGAGCTGTGATCTCATGTGACAATGGAGTGTCTCCTGTGAACTCACACACCAGTGCCCAGGAAGTAAATGTGCATGGCCACTACATTGCTAAGGTGCAGCTCGCCGGGGATGCCCCGGGTGGAAAAGCCTGGGGTGGGGGAGGGAGGAGATGCCCGGGGTGTAAGTCACCTTTCCTTCCCTTCCCCGCAGCTGCCAGCCGTCTGGCTCCCGGCTGGGATACCGAAGCTCAGAGCCCAGCACTGGATGGTTCTCGGTGAAGACCAGCCCCTCCGCCTTCTACCCCCAGATGCTCTGCTCTTCTCCTTCAGATCTGGCAAGTCTCAAGTCATTCCACCAAATGCGACGAGCCCTTTCTGGCACCGGGAGCTCATGATCTTCTAAATCCTGGATGTAATGATAAGAACCACACATGTGGAACAAGCATTGAGACTGTGGCTTTGGCTCTGGCACTCAACGTTTAAGTCTGGCAGATCGCTTCATCCCCTGGGCCTCCATTTTCTCATCAGGAAAAGGGGTGACAACAATAGCTGCCATTCCTGCAGCAGAGATTCTTGTGAATGCCAAATGAGATACAAGTATGCTACATGAAGACACCTGTAAAGTACACCGAGAGGTCCCATCATCATCAACGTCATTATTCACAACGTCCACGGCCAGAGCCTAAGGACCTGGAGTGAAATTAACAAAGACGTTAAGCCCCTGGTGCAGGGCCAGGCCCACAGCCGCACTCAGTAAATACTGGTCTCTTCCCTTCTTACCTATTCAGAACCTCCTCAAGCTGGTTGGTAAATAAATGCCTGCCCGGTGACTCCCTGCAGGAGGCGTCCATCCATAACGTGCTGTTCCTGGGCTCACCGATCCAGCTGGACTCCCAGGAACATTCCTACCTGTCAGCCAGGTTTGCACACTAGATGGTGATCCACTGGGGAGCGTGCTGCCCGGGGCGGTTTCCATGCAGCTTTCCAGTCTGTGCCAAGTTAGGAGGTGTGAGTGCAGGTCACCATGCTCTGCCTCTGGGGCCTCTGGCATGGTGATGGCTGCAGCCGTAGTGTCATCCCGGGGGGAGCATATGTTGGGTCCCAAAACAAATAGGTACACCCAACAAACCCTCTGTTTGCCCTCCATGTCTTTCTGAAGACTTAATGTCTTTCTTTTCTTTTTCTCTGATTCCTCATGCAAATATCCTTATTAACCATGGTCTAAATTGAAATCTAGGTTCTGGCTGTGTGTGTGTGTGTGTGTGTGTGTGTGTGTATGTGTGTGTGTGTGTGTGTGTATTGTTTCTCTTAGCAAGATGAAGAATCCCTTTTAGAATGGAAGTTCATATACGAACACTATGGACCATTGGTTGTTTGGTTTGCATGTGTGGGTGCTGTGGCCAGCACACGCCTTCCTAGTCTTAGAGCCTGGTGTGTTTGCGAAAGCCCCAGAGGACTGGTTTTGGAATTGTTTTTGACTTTGCTTCTAACATGAAGGAGCTGCCTTGGCAGCAAGGCTCCTTTTCCCTCAGCTCAAGCCATTGGAGCCCCACTGCCTTCGATGCCACGTGGCCCCTTGCCCCTGTGAGGTCAGCCAGTCTGGGCACACTGGGCTCCCGGTGGAGGCAAGGGCCAGGCCTCCATCCAAGGAGCATCTCCAAGTTGCCAAGTACGGATGGGTCACACCTTTATTTAGAGGCAAGTGGCACCAACAAGAGGTGCCTCATACATTCAAGCTCACATTTGTGAGCAGGAATTCAGGTGTTTTCTCTGGGTCCTTCTCTGGGTCCTGAGGTTTCAAGGATGGGAATGCTGTAGGGGAGAGGCGAGGAAGGCACTCCTGTATGTATCAAGCAGGAAATACTTGGTTGGGATTTATAAAGAGTCTTGTAAGTGAAGGGACTATTTGCAGAGATGCCGTTGAGTGTAAGGCACCCAGGGACTGGCCACCATGGGAGCTATTACCATCCCAGGGCTCAGAAGCAGAGCTAAAGGAGCCGGGTTCAAAGCTGGAGAGAGTTGAGAAGCTGGAGCTCGCAGGGGTATAAGTAGCTGCAGAAGACAAAAGAAGGTGAGCAGATCTTCTCACCAATCTTCCTTCCACCATCCAGTCTCCTGCCAGGACTCCTCATTGGGAATCCAACTGGTAGCCGATGAAAGGAGCCCAGGGGATATGCTCCATAGAGGGCATCTTCCTGGGGCATAGAGCAGGGCAAGAAGGAATCAAAGGGACAAACAGAATAATCAGCATGAAAAACTCTGCACAGGAGTAAGGTGATGGGATTCTAACCCCAGCTTAGCCACTAATTCCTCATGTGATTTTCAGCACGTAGCTTTGGCATGCTCAGTCTCAGCTTCCTCCTCTGGGGAAAGGAGATGTTGGACTAAGCCAGTGTTTCTCAGAGCTTGCTAGCTCTGCCTATTGCTTGTGTACACAGGGTAATTTTAGCAGTACACAACTTCTGTCTCAATAGCCAGCCCTTCCCTCTGTGTGAGTGCCACCATGATCAGTGGATGAGACCTATTTCTGGGCCACATCTGTCCATCGTGTGGCCCACCCCGTGGCACACTTGTAGTTGGACCTGGACAGCCGGGAAAGAGGGCTTCATCTGTGGGTCCACACCAGAGGTCTTGGGTCTGGGGAGAGGTGAGGCTAACGAATACTCCTAAACTGTCGGGGATGGAGGGGAAAATGCCACTGGCTTCTATGTATAGTGCAGGTATAAAGTTTCTTTATAAAACACCTTTGTTGGAGTTTTGTTTTTTTTAAGTGAGTCTATTTAAAGGTAAACATGTGGATATGGATAGAGGATAAATGGCAAAAAAATCATGGTGGTGGTGGTTAGCAACGAAGTAATGACTGGAATTTAAGGAAGAAATAATACCAATTCTACACAAACTCGTCCAGAAAATTCAAGAAGAAGGAATATTTTTCAATTCATTCTATGAGGTCATACTTTGATATCAAAAGCAGAGAGAGACATCACAAGAAAAGAAGACTTCAGACCTATCCCTCAAAAACAGAAATGCAAAAATTCTTAAATTTTTTTAATGAAATTGAATCCAACAATATATAAAAAAGATAAGATGTCATGATCAAATGGGGTTTACCACATGAATGCAAGGTAGTTTAACATTAGAAAATTCCATCAATGATATTCACATTAACTGATAAAAAAAATCATATGATCATCTCAATAGATGCAGAAAACACATGTGACAAAGTCCAGCACCCGTTCATTATAACGACTCAGCAAACGAGAACTAGGAGGGAATGTCTTTAATCTGACGAAAGGCGTCTACCAAAACCCCATGGCTAACGTCATGCTCAATGGAGAAAGACTAAGTGCTGTTCCCCCTAAGATCAGAAATAAGACAACAAATGACACACCCCAAATGGGCAAAATTTGAACAAACATTTCACCAAAGAAGATATATGGATGGCAAATCAGCACAAGAAAAAGTTCAATTTCATTAGTCATTAAGGAAACACACGTTTAAACCACACAACACCACTGTGCACCTATTGGAATGGCCCTTTCTTCAGGTTTGTTCATTTTATTGTTAAATATCTGTTCCACAGGCGATATTTGGCTACCTCTAACTTAACCTGGAAGACACGTATCACCTTCCTCATCAGGAGCTCTGTCAGTGTCCCTCAGAAACCTCTACACCAGGGGTGTCCAAACTGCAGCCCGCGGGCCAACTGTGGCCCGCAATCCATTGTTAATTGGCCGGCAGCAAATTCCAAAAATATATTTAGTGTATTTAAATAAACCAAGTGAGGCAATACGTACTTCACCTCGAGTGAGTGGCCCGGCTGTGTGTGTATTTTACCGCATATGGCCCTTGGTATAAAACGTTGAAAACGGTTTGGACACCCCTGCTCTACACCATGCTTCACTTTTCTCTTTGAAATCTTCAGGAGTGAAAGAAGACTCTTCAATGTATATGAACAGTACACGCTCTGTAACAAGGAGAGGCTGAGTGTGGTGGTGGGAAAAATCCAGGAGTTGTTGGAAAACTGGGCTCCAGTCCCACCTCTCGGCAGTAACTTCCAGGATACCTATCGTGACCCTAGTCTTGCTCTCTCTCCTTGTGCCCCTCCCCAATGATGAGTACCTCCAGCCCACGTCTGCCTCCCAGCACCCCAGGAGCCTCCCCGACTCCCTCTGCTCTTCCAAAGCCCCAGGCTGCATCATCTCCACCTGTTCAGTGGTGTGCAGCGTGTCCCCACCTCTCTGTGCATCTCCTGTGTACTCCTTTGCCAACGTCTCCCCTGGGGTCCATTATGAGCCCCTGCCTGAGGGCTCTCTGCTCCCATCTTCTCCCATTGGGAGACACTCACTTTAAGTCTCAAGTTAGGTACCACGTCTTCCAGGAAGGCCTGTCCTACCACCAATCCTAGGCTGGGGATGCGGCCCCCCAGGCAGCCTTGTGTGAGCACCCAAGACTCCAGCAAGAGTGGATGAGGGCCCTAGCAGAGCCGGAACCCAGTGCTCAGGAGGACACCCAACCCAGCGGTGCTTGCTAAAAACAGTTTCTTATAAAATTATCAAACATATACAAGAGTAGAGAGAGTTGTGTAATAACCCTCTCTGCACCTGCCACACAGCTTTAACAATTACCGATTGTCGCCAACTCCAACTTCAATTCCTCTGTTGGGTAATTTCAGCCATACATACTTTAGCACGCATCTCTAAAAGATAAGAGCTCTCTTTAAAAATCCATAATGCTATTATTATCAAATCTAAAAATATTAACAAGAAGTCCTTAATGTCATCTCATATCTTTCTATTGAAATTTCCCCACTGCCCCATAAATGCTTTTTACAATTATTTATATTGATTCAAATCAGAACCAGATAGGGTCTGTACTGCACATTGTCTTGGTTGATATGTCTTCTAAGTCTATTTAATCAATTACAGCTTCCCCGCCCTCTTTTTTTTTTTTTTCAATGCCACTTATTTGTTGAAAAAATAAAACCCAAAACAAAACCCAGGGTTTGTCTTTAGAGCTTCCTATGTTCTGGGCCTGGGCAACTAACTGCTGTTTGCATCCCAGGTTCTTAGGGAACACATCGCCCTTCACCTGTATTTTCTGTAAACGTATGGTTTGATCTAGAACTTACACCAGATTTGGGTTCAGCTTTTTCACAATAAGCTCTCAGAGGAGGTGCCATGCACTTCCTGTTGCGTGACATTCTGAGACACACGTCTGATCCTGTTTCGGTGAAGTTACAACCCATCTGTAGGCTCAGGTGTTGCTGGCTGGACCTGTCTGTCATAAACTTCCCATCAGCCATTCACTTCATGGTTTCAGCACCCATGACAGCCCATTATTTCAGTAGGGTTTGCCAAGTGGTGATATGCTGTTATTCCTTCTGCATTTTCTAGGTGAAATTCTTCTATAACACTCTTTCCTTTATTACTGATTTTTTTGGACTGAAGTTTGTACAGAAAAGGCAGGATAAATGTTTGATCCTTTCTTAAAATAATAATTTTAAAAGTTTTTCAAAATAATGTGTTGGTTCACCAGCATCTTCCAAAGGTGACAAAAAAATATCATCATGAATTCAATATTTGGTTTATTTCAATCTATTTTAATCATTTTTATTTTTGATGATAGAATTTTCCCATTGTTGGTCAGTAAGAGCCACTCTGAATTAGCTCCTTCTGACACAACTACAGAAATTTGGGACAACTTCTTTGCTTTTTGGTATGACAAGAGGGTTCAGCTTATCTTATTATTTTTCTTACCTCAGCCCTAGAATCATCCATTTCTCCAACGCTCCCTGGTTCCCGGGAGACCCCAGCCTGGGGCTATAAGGTTCATTGCCTCTGGGTTGGTGTTACTTAGAGAGCTTTTCAGTGGACAGATCTAGGTGTTTTGTGTGTGTCTGTGTGTGTGTGTGTGTGTGCGCGTGTGTGCGCGTGTTTATAAAAGGAAAAACACATCCTAAGTTCATGCCGATATTTCCAATTCAAGTTTAAGATTACAGGATTTTTAACCTTCCCTATATTATCTTATCGTTGTATCTCTTTATTATGCTAAAACTCTTGGCTCTTAACCACGTTAACATCGTTCCTTATCTACGAAGCATTCAAGGCTGTTAACCTAGGGTGCATGGGACTCTATAGACCCCTAAGGGTAGATGCAGCGCAGCTGTGAGTGTGGGTGGACATGTGAGTGTGAGAGTGTGAGTACGTGTGAACGGGCATACATGTCTCTGTGTACGTGCATGTGTGTGTGTGAGAGCTGAATGAATGCGTGTGTTAGCAGATGAATATTTTCTGAGGAGAGGAGCCACAGTACTCATCATATTGTGAAAGGGTTTCCAGTCTTGACACTGTTAACATTTTGGAGCAGATACTTCTCTGATGTGGGGGGATCTGCTCTGTCCTGTAGGAGGTTTAGCAACATCCCCGGCCTCCACCCACTAGATGCCAGTAGCTCCCTCCCAGTGTGACAATCAAAAATGTCTCCAAGACTGCCAGAGTTGCCTCTGGTTGAGAACCACTCATCTAGGACCCCCAAAAAGGTTATGAGTCTAACAGTGGAATTTCTGTAGCATTTCTGGAGGAATGGGGAATTGCTTTGGTAAATGCCATAGAAAGACTACACTGATTTGTTTCAGTTTGCTAGGGCCGTCATAATGAAGTACCACAAAGTGGGTGGCTTAAACAACAGAAATGTCCTGTCTCACCGTTCTGGAAGCCAAAACTCTGAGATCAAGGCGTCGGCAGGGCTGGTTCCTTCTGGTAGCTGTGAAGGTCTCTCTCCCAGCTTCTGGTGGCTTGCAGGCAGCATCTGATGTTCGCTGGCTTGTAGAAGCATCTGCTTTCATCTTCCCAGGGCGTTCTCCTTGTGTGCAGTCTCTGTGTCCAAATTTCCCCTTTTTATTAGGACGCCAGTCACAGCGGATTAGGGCCCACCCTAATTACCTCATCTTGACCACATCTGCAAAAAACCTTATTTTCAAATAAAGTCCCACATTCTGAGGCACTAGGCGTTAGGACTTCACCATCTCCTTTTTGGAGGTCACAATTCAAGCCTCACATTGATGACACCGCTATTCTCAGCTGGCAGTAGGTGGGCAGAACAGTGGTTGAAAACACACTTGAAGTCATACCTCCTGGGTTCAACTTGCAACCTTACCATTTACCATCTATGTGTCTTTGAAGTGGGGTCATGCTAGCACCTACGTCTTAGGGTCGTTGTGAAGAATAAGGGAGTCCCCACGTGTGAAGTCCTTGGTCCGGTGTCTGGCACATAGTTAGTGTATATAAATGTTAAATGAGTAAATACCATCAGCACAGTTGTAAGACGAGTCCTGCACAGGCTGGCTGTGAGGGTGTCAGCGGGAAGGAGGGAATGAATGACAATGTTTCGGAATAGGAGCCTGCTTACCTTGGCTACTCATACAGGGTATCCTACCTCAGGGTAAGAGAAAGGAGGACTTCCGCTTAGTGAGTGCCTCCTGTGTGCTGGGTGCTGGGACAAGGATGTTATAAATATCACGGCTGATGCTCGTCACTAGCCAGGAGGGAAATCTTTGTTCCCCCGTTTTCCTTATGAGGAATGTGAGGTTTGCAGACCTTGATGAACCAGCATGGTCTGGCCACCAAGCCGGTGCTCCTTCCTCTCCACCTTTCTCCCCGGGGGTGAAGAGCACAGAAGCCCTCCCCCCTACATCCTCCACCCATCCCTGTTAACTTAGCCTGGTGGGTGAGGCCTGGGCATGAGGAGTCCTGTGGCCTGCCCTGGCTCTCAGCTCTCCACTGCTTAGTCTGTGAAACAGGGGCTGAGGCATCTGCGGGAGCCCACCCCACAGGCGAGGTGTGAAGATGCTGTGAAAATGTGTTGGGAACCCGGGCCAGGGCCAGTGGACAGAAGGCACTGTTGTGAGGTGCCTGCAACATGCCCAACTTTTCACGGTGACCCCCCTCACCCCCCTCCACCACCACCCCAGGGCGCCTTTTCTTCTTAAACTTGGCAAATTGACTCTAGTCTCAATATCACCAAATCCTACATGAAAGAGTTAGAATTTATGCATCTTTTCTCCATTAAAAAAAAAAATCCTTAATGTTAGGTGCAAAGCCCTTGTGCTTACGTATTTGCAGGACGGGACTCTCTTCAAATTCAGTTGCGTTTGAGAATATGGTGGCTGCTCCCCATGGTGTGATGGACTGCAAAGGGCCAGGAATTGGGGCCGGCCTGGACTACAGCCTCACCTCGCTCCTGTTTCCAGTGACCACAGATGAGACCGGCCCCCTCCCCACCCCTGGTTCTGGAGCCCCTGTGCTCACAGCACGTGGGCATTCACTCCCACACCCAGGCGGTTTTCCGCCGCAGGCCTTCACAGTGCTGTTCCCCCAGCCTAATTCTCTGCACCCTTCAGATGACAGCTGCAGAATAGCTGCCCAGGGAAGCCTGCTGATCCCAGGACAGGGAATACGAGGCCATTGCACACATGCGCGATCCCTGCAGACCGCCCTTCACAGCCCTCACTGTCACGTGTACCTTCATGCTGGTTTGTGGGAATCATTGATTAGTATCTCCCGTGCCACCCCGAGCCAGTGGGCCAGAGCCGGGCTTGGGTCCTGCTCTCCGCCCTATCCCCAGTGCCCTGTAGAAGTTTGCTCAGTACGGAAACAGATGAATGACTCTTTGAAAGGAGGGAACTGGCTCTGTGCTCTCCTGGCTCTGACAGCTGTGGGTCCACAGCCCAGGGCTGCTGGTCCAGGCCCTTGATCTGCAGGATGGCAGTAAAGACAGCTGGGTGCCCGACACAGCGCTAAGTGCTCTACATTTATCCCCATAACCTATGCAGTGGATACTATCCTTAATCCTACTCGTTAAACTGTTTATATTGAAATAACTTCAGACTTGAAATACTGTTGCAGAAATAGTTCAAAGAGTTCCCGTACACCCTTTATCCAGGCTCCCTAATGCGAATGCCCTGGGAACCCCCGTACGATGGTCCAAACAGAATCATGGGGACACACGACACTATGAACTAATCTGCAGGCTTTATTAGAATTTTGCAAGTTTCCCCACCCACGTCCTTTTCTGTTCCAGGATCTAATCAGGATGCCGCTTTGCATTTTGTGGTCCTGTCTTCTTAGAGGCCTCCAGCTTGTCTACCTTTTCTTGTCTTTCGTGACCTTGACACTTTTGAGGAGTTCTGGATAGTTATGTTGTAGAAATGTCTCTCAGTGCATGTTTGTCTTGTTTTCCTCATGTCCAGATTATGTATTTTTGGCAAGAACACCACCAAAGGGAGGCTGTGCCCTGCTCAGTGCAACATATCAGCAGGTACCTGATGTTGCATTAATCTCATTTTAGAGATGAGTGAGCTGCAGCCCTGAAGAGTCCAGAAACTCGATTAAAATGCAACTAATAGCTAACATTTGTTGAGCACTTGCTCGTATTCCAGGGTAAGTAACATATCACCTACGTATCTGGGGGCACAGTCAGTGGATCCCCCCAACTCTGCATCCAGCCGGGAAGGAATGGGGGGAGAGGGTACAGGGTACCAGGGGGAACGGCCAGGGTGCAGGTCAGAGAAGGCCAGGCTGGCCTCCTTTGTGCCTTTGACCCCGGCAGATAGGTACAGACCTTGGGATAGAGGCCCTAACAGACGCAACGGGAGGCACCCTGGGCTCCAAGGGGTAGCCTGGTGATTAGTGGGGGCACAACTGGGGCTCAGCAGGGCTCGGGGCTTGCCCTGGGGGTCAGGCTGAGGAAGAGCCTGGGCGTGAACCAGACCCTGCAACTGGTGGCTGCAGGCCCTCTGCTCATGAGAGGAGGGGACAAAGCTGAGGTGTGGCTCTGGGCGCCCGCAGTGTTTCCTTCAAGGCTCTCCTATCTCAAGTGGGTCATGGTGGGGATGAAGGAAGTAGTGACAGCCCCCGTGCCCTGCATTATGTAAATAGGCATCTTTAATGCAGTTTGCCCGTTGTGCCCCTCACCCTGTCCTACCAGTTTCACCTGCCTCCTTTCTCCCTCTTTCGTACTTATCTCTGAGCTCCCTATCCTGTCATCCCTCTCCCTTGTTCATCCCCTCCTCCTGTCTATCCACCCAGCACACCCTTTCTGTTTGCCCTTCTTTTTCTCTCTCTGGGACACAATAAATGAAATAACAGCCATCAGCATAGGAGAGCTTCCATTCCAGACCGTGTGGTCCCCTCCCATCTCTGCAGGCCCTGCAGTGCACAGCCTGCCCTTCGAGCAGGATGAGAACCCAGAGCCAGCCAGGCAGGGCCATCCAAGCGCTCCGGGGTCTTGGGGGACCTCCGCATAACAGCTCTTGCAAGCGCTGTTCCCATCCCTTTGCTTTCTCTCAACCACGAACAGCCACCCTGCATTACCGCCGGGCAAGAGGGAGAATGGGAAGGATTTCACTCCTGGTCGTGGACTCCTCAGTCATGGCCAGGCCAATGCTATTACCCCATTGTACAGACAAGGAGAATGAGGCTGCACCTGCTCCTCGAGAGGATAATAATAGACTCTCCTGCTTTCCTTCCCCTTTGGGTTGCTAGACCAGCAGAGCCCAATTTGCCACAGACCATGGCTGCAGACCAAGCCAGCAGGGCCTACAGTTTCCCGTGTCCTTCTCCAGCTTGCCCTGCAACGTGCACTGCACCCAAGCCTCTTCTCTAATTCATGCTGTGGGGATCCTGGCTGTAAGTGTTCTGTCTGTGTTTCCCATCCGTGTGTTTGCTGGTCACCTTCCCGCCACCCGTCCTTGGGAGGGGGTGTCGTCCAGCCCCAAATGAGAAGCTTTGGATTTGGGATTATTAAAACCAGCCCACCTCTGGCATCCTCACCGACCTGATCTCTACTCTTCCTAGCACTCTGAACCCAAGATTACACCCATCCTTTGGGACCCAACTTATAAGACCTGCCAAGTGCTGTGGCCCAGCAAGGACTCTTAGTCACCAAGTCTGTCACTTGCAACTCTACTGTGCCTCACCGTAAAATGCCATCGAGCTCTCGTTGGCTTCACCTCCCCTCTCCCGGTCTGAGCAGGGTTCCCTGAGAGAGGATGGCAGGGACAGTGGACTCTTCGCCAGCGCATACTGCTTGGCATCAGCACCTCTGGGTACAGGTGACCCAATTGTGCTGACATTGGTACCATCTTTGCCGTATGTGAGCAGGCTAGGGCGAGAGTCGTGGACTGGTGGGTAAGCCCAGAAAAGCTATGTGTGTCTCATAATTGTAAGGGAAACATCCTTTGGGGCCCACTCCTGTCCCCGGTGCCCCTGCTCCCCAGCCTCATCTCTGGTACCTCCCTTGCTTGTCATCTTGTGTCTTCCCTGGCCCTGTGCGGAATGACCTGCCCCCACCTCTCCGGTCACCTGGTCCTTCTGCCCTTCACAGGTGAATACAGCTGAACCTTGGCCCTCAAGGGTCTCAGGGTGCAGTGGGTTCTCTGTGCGGCCTGCCTGTCCACTGTGCCCCGCAGACCACAGAGTGGGGACTGCCTGGCCACTGGGCCCATCCCCACATGCACCTGCTCCCTTCCTTCCCTCCCCCGACACTGGGATAGAAGCTGTAATTCTGTCTGGCATCCCCAATCCCCAGCCGCAGCCATCACCAGCCCATGCTCTGTCCATGGGGTGGAGCACGGGCTGTGGATCCGCAGACGACAGAGGGCCTCAGGTTCTGGACCAGCCTCGGCCCAAGGCCACCACGCTACTGTGGTTGGTATATAATCAATTACAGTGTTTCCTGAGCACTCCATCTACTCTGGGGCTTTGAGATACTCCTCGTAAAGCAGTGTCTGGCTATTGTGAGCCCTCAATAAGTGTTCGCAGCTCTCGCTATAATCAATGCTATGAGGTGGAACCGCACGAAATCGCCGTTTTTGCAGGTCAGGAGCCCTGTGGCCAACCATCATCAATTTCATGTTTCAACATTTTTTCCCCCTCAAAACTGACATGTTTTGTTATTAAATGAATGTATTTTTGAAAGAAACTTTACATCTTTACTGTTATGGGAGACCAACAGCACCTCCCAGCGACTACAATGCAAGTCGAGGAATATTATTAAATTCTACTTAGATGCGCTTGCCTCTCAAGACATCGTCCTGAGGTTGGCTCACCTCGTTTAAGATGGAGATCAGCAAGAATTTGAGAGGTGTTAGCATGCGAGCTCCACTTTTTCCTTTAAGCAGTCAAAAGAGTTAAAAGAGAATATGAAGGGATAACGTTCCATCAGGTGGCCTATGCACCTCAGGAACCCTTGAAGCTCCTGGAATCTGCTGCCTGAAGGGACGGAAACCCTGCACTTGTGGAAAACACTGAGCCTAAGCTTATAACTGCCCAGCTCCGGCCCAGGCCCAAGGTGGAGGGTCCTTCTCGCTGCAGGGTCAAAGGCCAGAAGGAAGTTCAAAGACCATCCAACCCAATCTCTTCATTTTCCAATGCACAAATTGAGACCCAAAGGAAGAAGGACTCACCCAGGGTCCCCTAGTAAATCAGGGCACCTCATTTTCTGAACCGTAGTCCCCTTCTACTCAGCCCTAATGCCTTCCTATAAGATCCCCTCACTGCTGCTGCTCAGAAAACAGCAGAGGTGCCTGGGCTTCCTGACAGCATGACCCCTGGACTGTAATTGTTCTTGACAAGCAGGTGTTCTGGCCCCCAGGAGAAAAGGGCAGTGTCTTAGCACAGCACCTGGCATAAAAAAAATATATATGCTGAACAAATAAGCATTGATTGAGCACCACTGAGGTAGATGCCATTAGCCCATTTTAAAGAAGAGAAAAGTTGAGGCATAGGGAGGTTAAATAGCTTGCCCAAGATCACACAGCTAATAATCAATATAATCGGTCTTAGAACCCAGTCTGCCCAAATCAAAACACGTAGTCCTCTCACCCTTTCTCCTAGCATTCTGAAGAGTAGACAGGACAAAGAGTTCCGCTGCAGATGAGGATCTGAGGCCCTGAGAGGAGAGGCATTCTCCAGGGAGGAGAGTCAAGGCCCCGCCCAGCACTCAGCCGTGGGCCCCACACTTTGGCTTTCCAACCCCCAGCCCTCCCACAGCTAGGTCTCCCTTGAGCCCAGTTGGCTCCTCTACCAACAGTCTCAGATGTGGCCTCCTGAGAATATGACAGAACTGCCACCATCCAGTACCTCTCACCTGGCCTCTCCTAGAGCCTCCTACATGGTTTCCGGGCTTCTGCCAGGCCCTTGCATTCACTTCTCCATGCAGCAGTCACAGTGGAAATCGGACCAAGTCACCCCACATTGGAAACTCTCCACTGGCCTTCCATCTGCTTTAAATGAGCCCTGACTCCTCACCAGGCGCCCCAGGCCCTGCACAATGGACCCGTGCACACAGTCCCGCCTTTCTCCATATATTTGAAGATATAAAATGCAAAACGCGTTCCTGAAGACGGTGTGTTTGCCCACCCACTTCCTCAAATGCTCTTCCTCCAGATATCTGTATAGCATTAGGCTACAGCCTCATTTCTTTGTGTTTATGGCCTGTTTCCACTGAAATCAGAGCTGCAGGGAGGAGGGACCGGCTGTCCCCTCACAATGCCTGCCACGCGCTTAGCCTGATTGCCGTTGGAGCCCTGAGCCTGGCACATGGCTGAGTCCAGAGCCAGCTGCGCCCTCCTCACCCCACCTAGAGCCTCACGAACAGGACAAATGACAGGCGTGTCTTTGGAAATTAGCAGTGGTCACTGCGTTAAGGGAAGTACTCTACCCCATGGGCTAAGGCACTGGGGGGAAGAAAGAAAAGAGGAAAACGAGATCACCAGGAGGCCAGTGCCGGTGCCTTTTCACTGCCCGAGATGCACACTTCATTTAATTTTCATAGTGGAGGGAGATGTGGGGTCTTTTGAGCACCGATATCCTCGTGGGCCAGTCTGTGTCAGACAATGAGTGGAGGGGCAAGCACAGGGCACCTCGGCCCTCTGTCAGTCTTGCACAGATTAACAACTTCATCGGAGGCTTTGTTGATATTGACACTCAGTTGCTAGGTAACATGTTTACTGCCCCATGAATAGGGACTTGAGGGCCAGGGGGCACAGTCAACAGATTGGCAAATAAGGCGGACGTGCTGTGACTTGATGGGCCCACTGTGGTGCCCAGGAAGAGTGCAGGGACGCTGACGCCCTGCTGCCCAAGCCCACAAGAGTCCTGAGTCAGAGCGGTCTCGTGCCAGGTGGGGCCAATCCGGGAGAGTGGCTCGTTGTGACCCAGGGTCCCTCCTCATGGTGACATCAATGCGCCCGGCCACTTGGCAGGAGTGCTGCTGTTCAGCGAGATTGCAATGCAGCCTGGCAATACTCTGGGGCCATGAAGAGGCCTGATAAGGGCACCCTGGGCAGCCCCAGGCCCCCACTTTACCCCTGTCCACAAGGGGTGTTCCATCCTGAAAAAACCCCGCTGCTGGGAGTCAGGAGGCCGTGCGTATGTGCTTTAACCCCTGGGTTTGTCAGCTGAGAACATGACACCTACCCCACCAGGGTGTCCAAAGGAAGAGGCAGGACTCCCACTTACAAAGCACCAGCTGTGGGCCAGGCACTGCACTAGGGACAGCTGACTAGGTGTTCCCTTTAGGCCTTCCAACCCCCTAGGAGGTGGCTGCTGTTGTTACTAACTCCTTTTCGACAGATACAGTGGCTGAGTCCATGTGAAGAGGTCAGCCAGAGAGCACTCATGAGAATTCTGTCTGCAAATTTCAGAACCTCCTCTTTTCACCGCACCACTGCATTTAAGGAGGAAACCCAGAGAATGGGTATTCCGTGGTTGTGGGGCCAGCTCAGTGTGGGCACCGGAGGGGACTAATGAGTCGCAGGGTTCAGGACCTCCCACGCAGATCGCAGATGTCAGGGAGCTGATCCCCCACCCCTACTGGAGCTGCCTACTGGCTCAAAGGCTCTGCAGTGAGAGGTGGGTCTGGTGAGTAGGGAGAAAGCCATCATGGGTTCAGGGCTAAGCAGCAGGCCCTGTGCTGAGGGGGCGGGGGAAGCGACCACCAACAAGGGGAAACGAGAGCAGACTCCGGGACTGTGCAAAGAGCAATCATGGCTCTAACACAGAGGGCGTGACCTTCCGGCCTCCAGATGAAAGTGGTGAAGAAGCTGATCAGTGGGTGTGGGGAGACGGAGAGGGGGCAAATCTGGACCAACACGGTGTCCAGGGCCTGAGGGTTCCCACTACCCTTGAACAAGAAGAACCTTGACATGTCTATGCCAGACTCAGTGACTTTTCATCGTATGCAGTCAGGCTGGAGCCCGCTCGACAGGCATCTCCACTTCAGCTTGTCTGTGGAGGTCCACTCAGGCCCCACCCACACATCTGTGGCCTCCACAGACTCTTGATTAAAGAGGCTTTGTTTATGTACTCATTCATTCACTCCGCAATGTCTGCACCTTCTCAATGTTAGGCTGTGTGGAGATTGGGGCTACCACTGGGTAGGAGCTAAGCCTGGTGCCCTCTTTATTGGAGGCTTCGGTTTAGCAGAGGAGATAGAAATTAGACATATGATTACACAACTACATATCTAATTATAATTGTGTGAAATGCTCAGAAATTGACAACACTATGTGCGCATTAAGGAGGGAGGGCTCACCCCCCACCTACCCCCAGCGGTCACAGGGGACCTCCCTGAGGAAGCTGCAATGAAGCTGAGATGGGGAGGATGAACTGGAGACATGTAGGAGATGGGGGAGGGGAGAGGTATGTCTAAGGCAGGAAAGAGATCAGAATGTTGGAGGAACAGGGAAAAACCCAGATCGACTGGAGCTAAAATTGAGGGGAGATAGGGTGGGAAATGAGGTGTTAGGCAGGGGCAAGAGTCCTCAGGCCTTGTCAGCTGTGATTAGGACTTGGATTTTGTTCCAATAATAAGGTAGGATGGAGAACTATTGATGGGCATAAGCAGGGGAGTGGCATGATCAGGTTCTAGGTGCTTTTATAGACACTGAACTGATGAGCTTCTTTCCAGGATACCAGTAGCAGGATGGACTGACCAGGAGGGATGCCCCTTCCCCAGTCCTATTTTAGAGAGCTCCTCCAGGAGAGGAAGCCCCTAGCCCTGGTTATTCCCAGTGTCCTGGCTTGGAATCTCAACAGAGAACAGGCTCAATCCATGCTTTTTGAGTTGAAGGGAACTGTCTAGGAGACCCTGGCCCTTTAAATGCATTGCACAACTGAAAGATAGCTGGCGATTTTGCTCCCACTCCTCTTCTCACTACTAGTCAATGCGCCTGGCCGCTGTCAAACTGCTGGACTCCTGACCATGGGGACACTTTTGTGAGACTCCTTAGTTCTTTACTTGTCGAGCTATAGCACCCCAATCTCCTAGCATGCTTGCGTCATGAAGTGGTCCACATAACTGACATTTGTATGTAACAGATATTTACCCACCAAAGCCAAAAGTTTCTCTTGTATCTATTTAGCATGAGACACTTTCTAAAATCTAAAATTCCCTGACCTAAAGGTAATTGAATGAGATCTATGAACCCATAATCATTTTAATATCAATCCTTGAACTAAACAAAGACTCATTGCGGAGAGTGAGGAGGGCTGTTTGTACCTAAACTGAATAAATCCCTTATAGTTACAGGCTCCCACTCCAACTCAGCAGAAGTCTGGCACATATGCCACCATTCCACAATTCCTCACCCATGGCAGACATTGCAAAGGACAATGACAGCCCTTTTCCCTGCTGGGTCTGGGGTTGGCATCAGAGCTCTCAGTGCCACACTCTAGGCAGCCACAACAAATGGGTGGCAATGAGATTTGAAATGGACCAATTAGTAATTCAGGTTATTATTTTTGAGGTTCTTCTCTGCAATCATCTCACTCCTCTCTAAATGTTGTCATCTTCCCAATGCCTTCCCACCTCTGATTGTCCACATGCTACCACTTCCTTCTTTCTATTCTCTTCCATACCTGCTCCTTCTTCGTCCATCCTCTTTCTCCTACTTCTTCTTACACACTTCTCACTGTTGGCTTCCAGAACCATCAACAGCCCCAGAGAGATGGAGAATTGCCTGTGTCGTCCTTAACCATCCAGGTTCAGACCTTTGGGCTGGGTCAGGGCTTCTTACAAGAGGTCACCAAACAGCTGACAGCTAGATCACAGGCTCGCTGCCTGGTCTGTCCTTTTGGTAATTTGTTCAGTAGAAACTTTCTAGTGCTTCCACATGTATGCCTTCTGACTCCTTAATTGGTGTATGTCCTCTCCTAGGAGAGGAAGGAAAAGAGAAAGGAAGTCGCAACTTTTGAGCGTGTACTTTTCATATTTCATTGGTTCCTCAAAATGACTTTTCCAGGTGTAGCTATTTTACAGATGAGAAAGCTGAGGCTCAGAGAAGTTTGACATACTGAAGGTTAATTAGTCTGTACACCATCGGAAAGGGTTCACAGCCTGTCCCAGCCTGCGCATGCCCGCTGTCCCTCTGGCCATCCATGCAGTGCCACTCTCGACCTCCTCTGACTCCCAGCCTCGCCCCACCACCTGTCAAGGCAGAGAGGCTCACTTCCCAGTGCTGCCACGAAGCCTCGGGGATTTTCCAAAAGCAGAGGTTTTTAATTTTGAAGAAATCCAGTGTATCAATCTTTTTTCCTTTATGGCTTATGGTTTGTGTTGTACTTAAGAATCCTCTGTTTAACTCAAGGTCATAAAGACTTTCTTTTATGCTTTATTCCAGAAGTTTTATGAGTTTAGGTTTTGCATATAGGTCTATGGTCTAGTCTGAGTTAATTTTTGTATAAGGTGTGAATAAGAATTCAGATCTGTCTCTTTGAATATGGACGTTCAATTACCCCAACACCATTTGTTGAAAAGATTGAGTTGCCTGTATCTTTGTTGGAAATCAATGGACCATAGCTGTGTGTTGCTATTTTTGAATATCTGTTCTCTTTCATTGATCTCGACCCATGACAGTCTGGTCACTAGCAGACTGTCTTGATTATTGTAGCTTTATATTTAGTCTTGAAATCACGAAGCATGAGTCCTTCAAGTTTGTTCCTTTTCATACTGGTTTTGGCTTTCCCAGTCTCTGGTTTTTCCATAAAAATTTTAGCACCAACTTATCAATTTCTATTTTTTAAAAAACCCTGCTACAGCTTTGATTGGGATGGTATTGAACCGATAGAGAATTTGGACGGGAACTGATATCTTAAAGCCCTAAGGATTTTAATGAACATTTCATTTCTGGCTCTTGCTACCAAGCCACAGCCCTTGAAAGGCTTAATTTTAAACTACAAAAAAGTAACTAGAGCTATAGTGGAGAAAGATGGAAAGAAAGATTAACCCTTATAAGTCCATTGTGCATGTTGCTGAGATATAGATACAGATAGAATTCTTGTTAACATTAGACAATAATGATGTCTGAGATTCCGCTCTGAGGTAAGCTCTGAAGACTGGTTAAAATGCCAGTACCAAGGGGATGGGATCACCCAGGAAATTCCTTATTGCCTTTAGCAACTCAGCTGACCCCATGCCTCTAAGTAGCCCGGTTGGCAGGGTGGGAGGAGAGCAGGTGTTCGTGAGGGCAAGAGCATGAGGTTCCCATCCTGTAGATCTGGGCTCAGATCCCAGCTCTGCCTCTCCCAGCTGTGTGACCCCAGGCAAGCCACTTAATCTCTCTGAGCCTCAGTTTCCTTGGCTATAAACTGAGAGATATATAGTAAATTATATATATGTGTAGTACTTAACACGACGTAAGGCACAGTAAGCAGGAAGTATTATATTATGATGGGCTGTGACTCAGACAACTAGAAAAGAGCATCTGGGGTGGACAGGCCTAGGCTGGCCCTGCAGGCTGCAGTGTGGGAGGGGGTTGTGGCCACAGAGCAGGAAGAGGGTCCTGGTGTGTCACAGCATGGGGGCAACACTTCTAAATGCTTTGTTCGAGGGTACTTGCAGGAGTGGGAGGAGGGGAAGAGAAAAGGGCAGGGGCCTCATGGGGTCAGGATGCTGGCTGTGACTACATGCCAAGCCCTGGGCCTTCCCTGTGGTCCCAGCATGGCTGAGAGGCAGGTCCTGCTCTGCCAGGCTTTGTGCCCAGGTGGGTAGTACTGTCGTGGAGATGGGCCTGCAGGTTGCAAGAGGAAAGTGGAGGCTGCGTGCTTGGGGACAGCTTGGAGCAGGTGTCAAGCAGAGGGGGTATTTCACTGTAGTCCTGAAGGGCTATCAGTTCACCCAGGAGACAGGAGAGGAGGGGACCCCGCTGGCAGGAAAGGCAGGTACAGGGCCTGGGGTCCTACATGAATAAGAGGAGTGGAGTGCATGCCTCAGTGCTGCTGGACCCTGGGTTACGCGTGGCTAGAGGAAGGCAGTGAGGAGGATGCAGGGAAGGGGACCCAGGATGCCAGCCGAGGTGTTTGAGCTCCTGGAAGACAGGAGGTCATGAAGGGGCTGACACGGGGACTGATAGATTTAGATCCTTATGATGAAAGCAGCATCCTGGGGGACTATGTGGGGAAGGAGAGACTGGGGTGAACAGCTCAGGGGAGACATAGAAGTGCCCGGGTTCTTCGCTCAGCAAAGCCACCGACTGGCTCTGTGTTCTGGCCTCAGTTTCCAAGTCTACAAAAGAAGAGACTGCCCTGAAGGACCCTAACAGCCCTTCCTACTCCAAGATGCTGTAGAGCTCCTCCTTGGCCCCCCAGTTTTGAGGCCAGGCCTGTAGCAGCCCAAGGAAGGGTTCCTTCGTGTTGCTGCCAAACCCTGGTATGACTGGAAAGGCTAAACTGAGGTTCCATAGAATCTGGGCTTCTGTGAGTCACTCCACTAATATTGCTTCCAGGAAACCTTGCCAGACAGGGAGGAGGCAGGGGGCAGATGGGGCACTGAGAGGCCAAGTAATCTGCTTAAGGTCACCCAGCAAAGCAGCAGCAAGCTGGACCAGGCCCCAAGCCTCCAGATGTCCAGTCTGATGCCCTGCCCACTGGACCATGAGGCCTTTAATGAGGCCACCTCCGCAGGGGCTGCAGGCTGGCCCACCGCCCAGGGCCAGTGACTTGCCAGGCATCCCAATCAGCCATTCCAAGAGGCTCTGCCCTCGGACTCCAGGCACACAGAGGCCAGGAGTGAGCGTGCCAGCCAAGACTGGTGGTTCTTGGAGGTGACCCTGGGGTCTGAGCATGCCCAGCCTTCTGTCCAGTATCCCCAAGGCAGAGGGCACTGTGTCAAGAAAGGGGCCAGGCATATCTCGGGGGCTGTGGCAGGCAGTAGCCCCCAAGCTTCCCGGGCTACAGAGACTCCTATCAGTGTCAATGACTCTGTGGCCAGCATGGCCGGCCTCCCTTCTCCATCCATCCCCCTGGAGCCCATAGCTTCAGGCTGCATGGACATCCCCAGGCTCAGCCCTTCATGTACAAAAGAGAGCAGAGAGGTTCAGAGTGAGGTGGGGTTGGGCCCGAGTTACACAGGGAGATGGTGAAGAAAGCAGGGTTCTAGTTGAGTCTCTTGATTTCCAGGCCAGCCCTCCTGCCCTGCCCCATGAGGTCTCAGCTTTGTCCCCACCCTGCTGACCCCTGGACAAACTACCCTCTGCTGAGCCATCGCTAGGACCCTGGCCGAGCTCCTGGAGGGTTGCTTCCCTGCTGCCCCTTAGGCCTTATTCTCTTAGAAAAAGAAGAGCTGCCCAGAGGTCCTGAAGCCAGAGCATAAGTCCATAGACCGGGCAGACCAGAGCAGGCAGAGGCCAAGTGGACCCTCACCCTGGGCCTTTGGAGGGAGGGGACAGAATACTGCCCAGCTGCTAGGGAGGCAGGAGGCTGGGCACCCCACGCCATCAGGGGCCTGGGTTTGTGTCCCAGCTCAGCCACCTCTCCAGCCCTTGCAGTCTCAGGTTAACATTTGCATTTAGGAATTATTGGGTGACACATGACAGGAGTGCTCTGAGGACTTCTCCCTCTGAAGCTGAGTCTCTGGGGGCGCCAGGGCAGCCATGAGCATGGCTGGCAACCTGGCTGGGCCACGGCTCTCTGGGCCTGCCACCCGCCCCTGTATAGCTGGCAATCTGGCCAGCAGGGGCCAAGGGGTGCCATTTTTTTCCCAGGGCTTAACCTTCCTCTCCCCCTCCTCTTTCCTCTCTTTGGTTTCCACACCCTCCCCCCTCAACACACACACACCTCAAAGAGACTCATTTAGTCCCCTCCCCCACCTTTCCCCAGCCCTTCCAAGAACCTGCTGTCTGCCCCCCACTTCCCCTTGCTCAGCCACTTGGGGGTGGATAGCAGAAGGAAGGAATGGGGAGGGTTAAAGCAAAAAAGCACATACCCAACAACAACAGAACCCCCAACACCCCACATTATGTTCCACAAAGCTGGAAATACGCAGTGAGCCAGCGTCTGTGCGGAATAATAAAACCGGTGTGGACGTGGCGTTCTCACAGGGCATTTGGCTGAGCCCGGGCAACGCGAAAGCATGCATAGTTAACGCTCCTGGCTGTGTGAAACCCTTTGTCGGGGCACCAGCTCCGTGAGGGACCCCAGGCCCGGGGCTTGGCAAGGGCCCGAGACATCGCTTGGAACGGTTTCTTGTTCATCACTGACACTCGTAATGAGAAATTTATACACCATCCTAAGCGGATAAATTAATTTCAAACACTTTAGACTTTGGAAGACAATGGTTCCTGGCAGGACCCTTTATCACCCGTTTTATTAAAAAAAAAATGAAGAAGAAAAAGAAGAAGGAAAGAAAAGAAAGGAGAAAAAAAACCACCCACCCCTTGGGACAGTCCAAACCCAACCTGCGCCTGGCCCTGGGGTTTGCAGTCCTGCTGGGGGAGATCCCGTTTGGCCCCATGTGGGCCCAGGGCCCCTGGGTCACTTTTTAAACTTCATTAGACTATGTGCAGCTCCTCAGGGGTGCTCCCCGGACCCTGGGGGAGCACCACTTCCGCTCACCCCTGGCTCCATTCGAGGTTGGCATGGAGGCCAAGGAATGGGGTTTCTCAGGCTGTGTTTGTGAAAGGTAATTAAATTGTGATAATGTTTCCATTCAGGTCCCCGCTTGGGTGAAGGTTGGGGACCTGTCAGACAGACATGCTCTTGCTGGCCACTGAACACGCAGCTCAGCCTGGCCAGGTCCCCTGCCAAGGGCCACAGGGTGTCCCTAACCTTCCCAACCAGCAGGAATGACCTGTTCCAGGCCTGCACATACAGGAGAACTGGCAGGAGGAGCAGGCAGTGACCTTGCCGTCCCTGTCATTCCCTCGGGAGGACACTGTTTGCAGCCAGGGTTGTGGCAGCTGCTTAGTGTAGGTATCAAAGGGAAGGCGGTGGGGTGCTGGGTTCTGTCCCTAGACCCCTCAGCTCCCTCCCTGAAATACCGGGAGTGGGAGGGAGGTGCAGGTAAACTCTTCTAGGGCAGGGAGGCCATTTTTTTCTCAGCTGGAGACCTTCACTGATCAGAAGAGTGTCCAAGAGCTCCTCAGATGTGCAGCCCCTTTGCCCCAGCTTCCACTTGCAGCCCCTAGTTGCAAACCTCTTCTCTCGGTAGCCCTCACTGTACTCTTATGTGAGCTCACCTGCCTTACGCTTTCTTAGCGTTACCTAAATGCCACCCACATTTCGCTTCCAGACCCACCTGGCCAGACCCTCAGGGGCCTTGGCCCACCCAACCCTGCCTAGGCAGGCTGCCCAGCATTTTGGCTCCTTGGAACCCCTGCTAAGAACCTCAGTAACTTCCTCACTCCTTCAGGGGTCCTGTCCCTGACTGGGCTGGGTCCCCCAGGGTCAGTGTCCCACCTCTGGACAGCAGTTCCCCGCTTTTTCCAAGTTGGAGCAGATGTACAACGTTAGCAATTCACGGACACTTTGGAGTTAAGAGGAGACATTACGGACACAAGAAAGAGAAAGAAAAAAAAAAAGAAAAAAAAAAGAAAAGAAAAAAATGACATTTTTCTCTATTTTATAAAATTAGGCAAAGAAAAAGATGAAACATATAATGAAGTATACTAAATAAATAACAAATATAAATAAGCTTCCATAACAAAACTTATTTCTGATCAGGTATACTGCAAGAGATAGCTGCATGCGATTCCAGAGCAAGAGGGTTTTGTTTGTTTTTTAATTTCTTGTTTTGAAATAATTATAGAGTCACAAAAAAGGTGCAAGAATAGTAGAGAGAGGTACTGTCTACTCATCAGCCACCTTTGAGCAGTGCTGACGGCTGTCCACACGACATAGCGCTTCACCCAAACCAGGGTCCGACCAAGATCTTTAACGACAGATGACGTTTCAAACTCTTGACAGCCCCCATTGATAAGAAACATTATTCATGCAAATAGGTGATGAAAATTGAAAACTATCTTACAACAGTTGAAACTATATTTTAAAAACCTAACAACTGCTCTTCCCGGATGATGTTGAAATGTCTTATGATAATACAAGCGGATTTTGTATCCCCTTAAATTTTCTCATGGGAAGGGGTTTTTAATAATGATGAAGCAGCCCTGGTTGTTGAGGTTGTCTCAGTCCCCTGCAGCGGTTGTAGGCTTGGCGGAGGGGCCACGTGGCTTGATACATGTGAAGTGGAGACCCAGGGCTGCCAGGGAGCTGGGTCCTGGGAGAGCCCCTGCTCAGCCTTGGCCCCCACCCGCATTCCAGCCTGGCTACCCTCCCCCCGGAGCCGAGGACCTGCGTCTTGAGCAGGAGGAGCATGAGCCCCTCTGGCCTTGCCTTCTGCAGCTGCTAGGCAGCTCCCTGTCTTTTCCTGACATCTTCATTTTGTCAGCACCTCCTTCAGGAAGCCCTCTCTGATTTGTCCCATCTTTTTCTCCAATGTTCGGTGGTGCCCATGATCGTCACACAGGCCATACTACATGGCATTTCCTGGTTACTGGTCTATATTTGCCACAGGCGTGGAGCATTCTGAGTGCAGGGTTGGGTCTGATTCAGCTTGGGCCTCTTAGCACCCTGCCCACACCCTGGCACACAGGTGGTGCTCAGTGTTTGGGGAAGGCAGAAACCTCCTCCATGGCACTCTGTACTCTCTTGTTCTCTGCTTGAACACCCCCACTGACAGAGCGCTCGCTGCTTCACAAACCAGCCCATTTCAATGTGTGCGACTGTCAGAACATTCTTCCGGTAAGAACCTGAAATAGCTCTCCCTCTGCCCACCCCGCTGTGTCCTAGTCCCAGGTCTGCCCTCTGGAGTAGTTCCTCTATAGGGCAGATGTGCCTGACCCCCACCTTGGCTCAGCTGGGAGACCTCGGGTACTCCTAACACCAATGCCCACCTTCAGGCACCGGGGCCCTGCCCTGGGTAGAAACGCCCACCCTTGGGCCAGCCATGAGCTTCCATGGTGGGAACCAAGTGCAGCGGGACACCACCTTCCTCAGATTTCCCTCCTTCCACAAACGTTTATCTGCACCTGCTCCATGCCAGGACTTCTCCAGGCCATGGCAGTGAAAAGGCCAACAGAGCCCTGCTCTCCGGGAGCCCTCATGTAGTGGGGACAGACAGGAACAAATAAACACATGGATAAGCCAGAGCTTGGATGGGCCACCCTGCTGTCATTCACCGTCAGTTCTCCCCAAGCATGTGGTTGCCCTATTCACTCCTGAGTCCTTTTCCTTGAACTGCCTCTGCTGAGCCAGCTCCCTTCCTGGCTTCCCCTCTACCCTGGCCCACCCTCCTCTCTGACTGTCCTTTCTCCCCAACTCATCTTCCTCCTTGGTGCTCCTTCCTCCTTCTCTCCCTCCGCTCTGGGCTCCCCTTTCCCTCTGGTCTCTGACTCCCATTTCTTCCTGGGTCATCCTTATTCCTCCTTCTCTCTGGCATACCCTCCTCCCAGCTCACCACCTCCCAACTCTTCTTTTTCCTGACTACCCATCCTCCCCAGCTCACCTTCCTCCCTGACTCTCTGATTGGTTTTCTAAATCCCAGGGTGAGGCCTTACATTTCTTGCTGGGAAATCCCATCTTGGTGTGTTCCACTCCTTGTGCTATTGCCTTGGGTCAAGCAAGATCTCTGAGTCTCGACTTAAGCCCCTGACTTTGTGGGCTAGGAACTCCCTGTGTCCACTCAGTATTGGTGAAACTTCACAGCATGCACTGAGCTCTGGATTGTCCCCACCTGGGCGGTCAGCTCAGGTCTTGGACGCCAGTAGACCTGTTAAGGTTCAGAGCTTCAGAAAGCAAGTAGAGAAAGTGAAGGAGATTTAGGGACAGGCAGCAGCACCAAGCTGTGGGGCTGGCCTCAAGGGGCTGCTCAGAGATTACCAAGTCCTGTGGCACCATTTAGAAGCTGTGTGCCTCAGGTTTCGGGGCTCCCCAGGGAGCCCCAGGACTCAGTGGAAAATGGACCCTGAGCACTTCACTCTCCTGCATAAGTGTCCACTTGGATTTCTACTCACAGTGGGGAAGAGAGTCCTAACTCTTTGCCACAACCTACAAAGTCAGCAAACACATGTCCCTGCCCATCCATCTGACCCCGGGCTCCCTGCGGTTCAGCCATTCTGAGCCAGTGTCTCTCTGTACCTCCACCTACACAGCCAATTCCCGCCTCCAGGCCTGTGCCCCTGCTGCTCCCTCTGAGCTTCACAAGGCTCTGGCCTCCTCCTTCAGGCTCAGATGTCACCTCCACAGAACGCTCCTCCCTGACTACCCCACTCAGCCAAGTCTCGGTCTGCCTTGAGCCCCTCCGGCTAGTGCCCTGCCCTGTTGCGTTGAGAATGCTGAGCAGCGTGCTGTACAGGCTCTCACCTCTGACAGCCCTGTGACTGGGCACTCAGATTCTCTGTGCCTCAGTTTTCCTCATCTGTAAGTAAGAATCATGCACTTCCTGGGATTGTTCAGTTCAGAACAATGCTAGCATTCAATAAAAGTTTTGACTATATGACCATCTTCTAAAGTTACCCAACCATCTTCCGGTGTACTTTTTAATTGTCCTCCTTCCCCAGCCCCCCATCTCCCTGGACTATAAGGATATGATTCTGCTGGACGTTCTTGTTTCCACTGTGTTAACAGGGTTTAGAATGTGCCTGGTGCACACTAGGTGTTTGCCAAATATTAGATGAAAAAAAGGAACAAAGCCTGGAAATGGCTCCTGCTTTGCCTTCTTCTCCAGGTTCTCGAGCATTTCGGATGCACAGAAAGGAGCTGGTGTTTCACCTGCCACTCAAAGACAAGCTCTCGGGCCTCCATTCCATTTTAGCGCTTCTTAGCCACACGGCCTCAGCAAGTCACTTCACTGGTCCAAGCCCCGTTTCCTCAAGTGCAAAATGAGAATAAACTGTTCCGACCTCCTGGGGTGGTTGGAGGATCAGGCAAAACCATGTTTGTAAAGGCCCAATAATTTTTGGCTCCTACTTAGTAGCTCTTTCTGTCACCTGAATACTTGATAAGCATGTTTTCTAAGTCTTTATTGAATGCATTGAAAATAATGTTCCAAGACAGGAGCAGATCACGTTAACAGAGCTCTGTCACCCTGCTGGAGACCTCCACCTGCTTGATATGAGGCCAGCGGTCATTACTCTTTGAATACAATTGTTTAACCAGTTGAAAGTCCAATGACCGTTCTAACATCCCCTCAGCACTTGCCGACTTCCTCCCCAAGCCCAGTGGAGCCTGTGAACAATCCAGGTGGATAGTGTAAGTGATTCCAAAACCTCTAACACAAGAAACTCTTGTAAATAATTGCTTAAAACAAACATACTTTCTGTTGGCCACTTCCTCTGACCTCTGACGCTCATATGCCCGAGAGAGAACAAGATGAGTTTGTCATGGCCTTCTCTCAGGAGAAACACATTCCTTCCGAATTCTTTCCAAACCCTTCTCCATATTTCAGAAGAGAATGTAGCTGGCTTATAAGGGAAGGAGAAGGAAAATAATACATTTATTTGGCCCTTTTGGAAAGTCACATGCATTATCTCATGCAATTCTCAGCATCAGACTCTAGGGTACATGTTATTATGTCCGTTTCATAGATGAGGAAAGTCAGCCTTAAGGACTGGCTCAAGGTAACACAAACCAGTAGAGACTCTATCCCAGCTCTTTCTAATCCCAAACCCTCTTCTCTTTCCCCAACACCACACTACCTCCATCAGCTGTAGTTGCTAACATGTATTTGCCTCCCACTGGGAGGATGACAACTTTGGTCATGTATTCCACTTCCAGCTCTCCATGATTTCTCCAAGGTACCCGAAGGAGGGTCTGAGTTCACATCTGCAAATTCCCCTGATATTCTGGAAGGTCATTTGTCTGGGCCAGAAAGCCGGAGCTTCGTTTGAGGTCTCCAGGTGCTCTCTGACCATCCCCTCTCCCGTCTCGTGGCTGCACTTCCCTCTCTGGGATGTGGGGGCAGCACCCCCATGGAAGACTCTTCTCCTGGCTGACACAGGGAGCCGCAGCCTCCTGGATTTTGGTCCTGACCATATGAAAATTATTAAGCCTTCAACATGCTCTTCCTCGTAGCAGTGCAGTCCAGTAATTGACAAAGGCCTCATTTCAAATAAATAATGACCACCGTTGACAATGGAAGGATAAACATGACCTTAATACATGAATCACTAATCATGGTCCCTATTAATAGACACTCTCTCTTTGCTGTGCACACATGTGGTTCAAGGCTGATGCTCACGAGAGGACAATGAGCAGCATTACCTGGGAGGGGACAACTAGCGCTCGGGGTCAACTAAAATGAAAATCAAAGGAGAGGGGCCAGCCTTCCCTCAGTCCCCAAACCCCATGCTACAGTGTGACTGAGTCAATTTATTACGTTGCTCAGACGAGCAGCAATCAGGAAACCTGGACTGTACTCATACCCCGGGAGAAAGATTTTTCTGTTTAGTTCAGAACAGATGGGTCCTCAGGCGACCAACACACACACACACACACTCACACGCACTCACACACACCCGCACACATGCACACACGCACACACCTGCATAAGTCCCACTTGGATTTTTCAAGGGACCCTATTCAATTGTGTCAAGTGATGAGAATGCTGTAAGCCCTTCACATACAAGCCTCTGGATGCCTCCTGTTTGCACATACCCCATGTGCTTTTATGTGTAGACTATGCAGATTTTTGTGGGGTAATTTTTAAGATAGAATTTGATTTCTGTGTCATATAAAAATCCAGTCGTAGGTGGTCACGGCTGGCTTGGCAGTTCTCTTCTTGAAGTCCTCAGGGGCCCAGGCTCCTTCTAGCTTGTTGCTCTGCCATGCCTGGCCACTATTCCCAAGGATACCTCATGCTCAAATGGCTGTTTCAACCATCGTCCTCACATTCTAGCCCATTGGAAAAAGGAAAAGATGAAGGAGAAGGGAATAAAAGGATACAGCTGTCTCTTAAGACATATCCCCAGAAGCTGTCACGAGACACTTTCATCAGCCAGAAGTTAGTTATATGACTACATTTTGCTTCAAAGGAAGCTGGGACATGTTATTTTCAATCCAGATGACCCATTGCTACAGAGAGAGAATGGATATGTTTGGATAAACAATGGTCTCATCTTGTGGAATAAGGTCTCTTTTATGGCCTGGTGAAGAGCTGAGTTCCCAGACCGGAACCAGTATTTATTTCTCTTACAGCCAGAAGACACCTCAGGGACAAAACAAGAAAGGAAAAGCGACCCTCACAGACGCCATAAAACCAGCCAATGACAGTGCTGAGAGCGGCCTGTCAATGTCCACACTTCTCCCTCAGAGCCTTACTGTATACCCACAGGAGCTGTTGTGTCCTGGCTCCGGATGCCTCCTGTTGGTGACCCAGGAAAGATGTGAACAGAAGAAGGGAATGTGGTTGTGAGACATGGGAAGAGAAATCCCTGAGACCTGGCTAGAGGCCAGACACCAGGCTAGACATTTTACACCATTGTCTTATTTAAAACTCAACAACCTGTGAAGAGATAAGCACCATGAATTTACAGATGGGGAAACTGAGTCTTGGAGAGGCTAAGCCCTTTGCCTAAGGTCGTAGCTGTTAAATGGCAGAATTGGTTGGGGGTGTACTTAGGTCCCTTTCATCTTTCTGCTGTACCTGGAAGCCACTACCTCACCCTAAAGCCGTGTTTGTCCCGTGTCTGAGTGGCCCTCAAGCTGCTTCTTGCATGGAGTTGTGGTATCCTGCGCTGGTCATGTGCCTTCGGGGCCACTTCTCTTTGAGTTCCTTTTGCCCTACCCCACACCCATCCAAGCTGACTCCTCTTCTTGTTCCTGCCCAGAGAGGACCATGTGAAAATCCCTGCTCGCCCTCCATTCAGCCGGTAAGGGATAGTTACTGAGCTCAGAAACATCCCAGGTACTTTGGACAAACAACTGCTCCGAGCTCAGTGTCCTCATCTGTAGACCAGGCAGCGTACTATCCACCCTGCAGGATTGTGGGGAAGAGCAGATGAGACCACATCGGGTAGGCGGGAGCACCTCCTGGCCCCCATAAATGCTCATTTCTTGCCATCCCACAACTGCCCAGGTCCCTCTCTGCTGATGGCCTCTGGGTCCACATTGCCCTCCCCTGTCTCTGGGGAGGGGGAGTCCGCTGTGCCCTAGAGACAGGCCTGGGACTGTCCTCAAGAGCCTGCCTTCCCACCAGTTTCCTCCCTGCATTCAGCATCCCCTTTCGGAGCACGCCCTGTGCCCAGCACTGGCCATTCTGAGGGGAATCCATCCTGGGCAGCCTCGAGAGGCTCGCAGGCTGGCAGACGGCTGCCTGGAGGTATGTGTTGTCCAGCAGTGCTCGCTGATGGCCCAGCAACACCCCTCAAGGGCCTGACTCCAAACAGTTCTCCTTGGCTTTATGAGGAGCTGGTGGAACGTGCTCTGAGACGTAAGAACCCCAAAGCCCTGATATCCTCTAAATGTTACCTGAATGAACTGAAACAGCAGCAGACACTGTCTCTGACCCTGGTCTGGAGGGGTGGGAGTATGTGTCTGAAGAGGGCCTGCTGCCTGCCAGGAACCTGCAGGGGACTCCCATGGGGGCCCGGGGGCTCCCACAGCTTAAGGGGTGGGTCCCTCATGGTTCTCTTCCCCTCCGTGCCTGTACTCACTCCTTTCCCTCTGCCTGGAGTGTCCTTTGTGACTGCTTCGTCAGACAGGTCCTGCTTGTCCTCGTGCTTTAGAACAAGTACCACCTTGTTCAGGGAATCCCCCACCCACTGTGGGATTAGGCACCCACCACAGGGGTCTCCCAGCCCCTTACTATTGTCTAGGTCCCTCCCTCCACCGTGAACACCTTGGGAGCAAGATCAAGCCTGGCTAACCCTGGAGATCTGGAAATATCTGCCAAATGAGTAAGTGGAGTTCTCAGGCCCAGAATAAAGTTAGTCCTTAGCAAGTGTTGGCTGAGTGAGTGATTGTATGATTAATGAAGTTTCTGGGGAATCAGAGTGGGAAATAGGCAGTAGAGGTAAAGACACAAGCTTCACCTTCATTCCAATTTTATCCAGAACTATTCCATTGTCTGTAGTTGGAATAGTAAATGAAAATAGTAGTTGACATACACACACACATATATATATCCTCACAACACCATTTTGAGAAAGGTGCTTGTACTAATTTGCTAGTGCTGCCATATCAAAACACCATAGACTGGGTGGCTTCAACAACAGAGATTTCTTTTCTCACAGTTCTGAGGCTGGAGTTCCGGGATCAGGGGGCCAGCGTGGTCGGGTTCTGATGAGGACTCTGCCTGGCTCGAAGATGGCTGCCATCTTGCTGTGTGCTCACGTGAACTCTTCTTTGTGTACACAGAGAGGGAGAGACGCAGAGTGAGCATGGTGAAGTCTCTTCTTATAAGGACACTGATCCCATCATGAGGGCCCCACCCTTAAGGCCACATTTAAACAGAATTACCTCCCAAAGGCCTCACTTCCTAATACCATCACACTGGGGGGCAGGGCTTTTATATATGAGTTTTGAGGGGACATAATTCGGTCCACAGTAGTGCTAAATGTATTTGTTAGTTTAGGCCGTGTTATGCTATGGCAACAAACAATCCCCAAGTCTCCGTGGCTAAAACAACAAATGTGTATTTCTTGCCTATGCGACAGGTCAGCAGAGGGCCTCTGCTTTCCATGGTAATTTCATGGTCACCTTGGGAATGATGATGGTGGAGAGGATGTTGCAAATCATTTACATTTCATTAGCTGAAGAAAGTCACAAAGCTATGCCTAAGTTCAAGGTAGGTAGGGAAACGAGATTACTTCTCTGAATGTTCCAAGAATGTTTAAAGGAAAATGTTGTCTATTTAAAAAACAAGAGGGTAGATAGAGAAGTACAATTTTACCATGTGTCCAGAAGGAAAACTAGAGTATTTGTGAACAGCCCAAAAGACCCACGTAATTTTATCCCCATTTTACAGATAGATAAACTGAGACAAAAAGAAGTTAAGAAAATTTGCCCAAGGTCACTCAGCTGAGAAGTGGTAGAGCCGGAATCTGCACCCAGGAAGTCTAGTGGCCGTTTGTGACACTAACTGCGCCTCCGTAGTGATGCTCGCAGGACAGTCTCCAATACCATCCTAGGGGATTGCTAGGCCAGTTTCCGTGGGCTCTAAGCACATTCAGATACCATTGCCCTGTTACCTCACTCAGTCTCTTCCCCCACCATGCAGGTGCACTCTCACCCAGAGCACATAGATAGCACGTGACTTACTGGATTGGATCGAACTAGATTGAAGACAAGACACTGACTTCATAGTTTTGCCGCCGGCCAGTCACTGATGTATGTAGCACTCAGGCATCTGGGGTTTTCCTAGGGAGTCGCAAATGCAAGTGCAACCCCCTCCGTTCCCAGGAGAAGCCCATAGCCCTCAAGCACATGTCTCCCTCCTTGGCACAGAACACTCTGTTACTCCACTCCAGTCTTTGGGGCGTCCTTTTATCCATTGGCACCACAAGTGAACTTCCTGGCAAATCCCAATGAACATTAAAAGGCTGGGCCCTGGTTGCTGGGTCTGTCCTCCATCTGCCCTCAATATACGTCTCCCTGATGGCTTCTTAGGGACAGGTACCTAGTACTCAAGGCCAGCCTGGCCACTACTTTGTTGGCTACTTCAGGGACCCAAGCAGTTTGTTAGTGTAAGTGAATTTAATTAAAAACATGCGTAAAGTTGAATTGAAGAGGACTAAATGAAGAAGAGCTCCTCGTCACTATGTCCATTTCCTTCTGGGTTAAATGCTCACCGGAGTCAGGGCAGGGTGTAGGTGAGGCTTGCTGGCACTTCTCTTTACATTGGAGCCTTGTCCACCTGGGAGCCCAGTCTATAATGGATGGACAGACAGATGGACGATAGATGGACAGATGGATGGATGGACGGCTGAATGGATGGTGGAGGTGTAATCCTATGCAGTTACCTACCAAGCCTTTTCAGGATCAGGAGCCCATCTGATGCTGGCACATGTTCCATCAGCACGTGCTTGGTGAATGGATGAATGAATGAAACCAGAGACCCGCATAAGGTCTGGGTGAGACTTCAGGTTCTTGTCCCCATTGCAGCCCCCACGGAGTGCATGAGTCACCCGGACTAAAGGAAATTTGCTATACCTGGCCTTACTGACCGCAGCCCTGCACCCGAGGTGTGGCGGAAAAGCACAGGAGCCTCGGAGAGTGCCTTTTGGACAGCTTATCTCTTGGCAAGATTAAGCCCCTCTCCGTAGAGGGGCCCGTATTGCAGGTCTGCGGGGAGGGCCCGGCCCGCTGAGTTTGCACCTTTTTACCCGGCATCTGTCCCTGGGATCAGGAGAGCCAGGAGGCTGGATTAGACGGGTCAGCGCCCTGATTGGCAGTGACACTTCCTCCGGCGCCCCCTCCTGCCCCCCGGCCTCCCCCGCTGTTCCTCTCCTGCCTCACCCGGGCCCCATCCTGTTCCTTCTAATCTCCTTACCAGGAAATTATTTTCTTGGGTGTGAAATCCTTGTCCGAGGGGGGGGCAGCAGATCAGTGCTGTCCTGGCCTGGAGGCTGACCACAGGGCTGTCTCCCGAAGACATCTGGCATGGCAGTGGGGGCGGGCACAGCTAGAGATGGGCAGAGCCCTGGCAATTCTACCCCCAAATGTGGCCCTGACCTCCGGAGTGGGCTGTCCCCAAACTGCCTCCTCCTGTCTCCATTCGAGGGACTTCTCAAAAATCATACACATCTCCTGTTGGCAATTATCCCTGCCAGGAATGAGGAGTTGGGTGGGGTGCTGGGTGGCGCTGGGAAGAACCTAGCCCTGGGGGACGAGGCCTGGGACCCATGTTGGCCCTGGGTCAACCTGCTCTGTGACTCTAGACACGTCCCAATCTCTGCGACCTCAGTTTCTCTCTGATTTAACCATGAACGGACTCTGAGGTCAGGCATGGGGTAAGGTGTAGGGTCTATCCCTCACACCTCCCCATTCCGGTTGTGTAAAATGTCAGAAACAAGGCTGAGGGAGCAAGGCAGCACCCCATCCCCTGTACCTTCTTCAAAGAGGCTCAGTTCCACCTGATGACATGTTTTCAGGGAACATGTCACTCGGATAGTTATTACACTTGATCTTAGCCAAAAGGCTGAGAAGCAATCTGATAGCTATTAAGTCCATGAAGGAAAACACCATGAGGGAAGCAGCATGAACGCCAAGGCCAGCTTGTATCGTTCATAATATTAAAAACCTGTGGCCAGATCACGAGATGAACAAATGAAGAGAGGGGTGTAGCTCCTTAATGCACTTGCTGGTACCCAGATAAGACCCCCCACTAAATGACTGGCGATGGAGAAGGCAGCGGGGGATAGTGGTTTGGCCAATCCAACCACACCACTTGTCTGTGTGAGCTAGGACCATTGATAACTTCTCTGTGCCTCAGTTTCCCCAAATGTAAAGTGGAGATGACAACCATACCTACCCCTCAGATTGCTGTGAGGATTCTGATCAATCAATGTATATAGAATCCCTAGGATGGTCTCTGGGACAAGGAAGTACTTGATGATGATGACTATTATATGGGTATTATTATGCTTGTCACCGAGAAGGGCTCAGCACACTTTTTACTGTTGTGTTCTCTAAGAAGTTATGAAGTCCTAACTCCTGATACCTATGAATGTGACCCTTTTTGGAAATAGGGGCTTTGCAGATGTAATCAAATTAAGATGAAGTCCTACTAGCGTAAGGTGGGCCGTAGTGGGGTCCTTATAAGAGGAGAGGGACACAGAGACAGGCACACAGGGAGAAGGCCATGTGAGGACAGAGGCAGAGACCGCAGTAATGCCGCTGCATGCCAAGGTCATCAGGGAGTGACGGCCACGCTAGAAGCTAGTAAAAGGCGAGGGAGGATTCTACCCAGTGTCTCAGAGAAAGCATGGTCCTGCTGACATCATGATTTGGACCTCTGGCCTCCAGACTGTGAGGGAATAAATTTCTTGCTGTTTTACAAAAAGACAAACAATCCAATTAAAAAATGGGCAGAGGACATGAACAGAAACTTCTCCCAAGAAGACACACAAACGGCCAACAGATATATGAAGAAATGTTCAACTTCACTAGCTATCAGGGAAATGCAAATAAAAACCACAATGAGATATCACCTCACCCCAGTCAGAATGGCTATCATCAACAAAACAAATAGTAACAAGCGTTGGAGAGGCTGTGGAGAAAAAGGAACCCTCATACACTGTTGGTGGGAATGCAGACTGGTGCAGCCGCTATGGAAGGCAGTGTGGAGGTTCCTCAAGAAATTACGAATAGAATTACCATATGACCCAGCAATCCCTCTCCTGGGTATCTACCCAAAAAATCTGAAAGCATTTATCCATAAAGACACGTGTGCTCCAATGTTCATTGCAGCTTTGTTTACGGTGGCCAAGACATGGAAACAACCAAAATGTCCTTTGATAGGTGAATGGATAAAGAAGTTGTGGTACATATTTACAATGGAATATTACTCCAACATAAGAAAAGATGAAATACTGCCATTTGTGACATAGATGGATCTTGGGATTATTATGTTAAGCAAAATAAGTCAGACAGAAAAAGTCAAGAACCATATGATTTCACTCATATGTGGGATATAAAACTGAAAGCAACAAAAGACAGAGACAAACAAATAAACAAAAACTCATAGACACAGACAATAGTTTAGCGGTTACCAGAGGGTAAAGGCGAAGGGGAGTGGTGGATGAGGGTAAAAGGGATCAAATATATGGTGATGGAAGGAGAACTGACTCTGGGTGGTGAACACACAAAGTGATATATGGATGATGTATTACAGAATTGTACACTTGAAACCTATATAATTTTACTAACCATTGTCACTCCAATAAATTTAATTTAAAAATTTTCTGTTGTTTTAAGCCACCCCATTGGTGGTACTGTGTTTCAACAGCCCTAGGAGACTGATACATAGCGAAATGAATGGCTGCGGATGAGGAAGGACACCTAAGTAGATGGTAGGTGCTCATTTAGGAGAGGCTGACCCACACGCAAGATGTGTGAGTACGTGGGGGGAGCCAGATTTGGGGATGGGCCGGGCATCTACTCGCCTCTTCTAGGCCTGGCTGTAGGCTCTGCTGTAGCTCATAGGGAACGGAACCTCAGCGCTGGCTAGTCTGGGGAAAGCACGGCTTTTTGATGTACATGTCTGACCTCTTGGCCACAGGTCAGCCATCAAAGGTGAAGAGGGTGTGGCCAGGGGTCTTGCTGACAGAGTCAAGGGTCCGGGGATCAGCGACACCTCTGAGGGGCTGCAGCTGCCTTTGAACCAGGCACTCTGGACAGACAGACAGAAAACAGGCCCGGGTAGGGCCTCCCCCCTCCTCTTCCAGGTTCACCGTTGCAGGAGACCCTGTGCCCCTGTGACACTGACTTGGTCCAAACACCTCAAATCTTTGCAAGACCCCTGGAGAGGCAGCTGGCGTGATGCCTGTTCTGGAAGCCCCTCGAGGGAGGTGCTCAGATGCCAGGATCTCGAAAGGATGTTTCCTGTATATTCCTCAAGCTTGGAGTAGGGCATGTACACAGAGTATCTGTGGGGACAGAGCCAGGAGTGCAGTTTCCAGGCTCTCGGCCTCACATAGATAGGTGCTGGCTCAGGTAGTAAATGGCCATCAGCTGTGATTGGATGGCCATCAGCTGTGGCTAGTTGGCCGTCAGCTGTAACCAGTGACCCATTGGCCACTAATATAACTGCTGTGGCTACGCTAGCAAAAAATGGGGGCTGGCGAGAAGATGGTGGCTTAGCCTGCAAGAGCGGATTGCAGTTAGCAAGTGCAGTCGGTTGGCAGAAAAGCAGACAGCAGGTCACACGTCGTGTGAATCCAGCCTCCAGTGAGACTATAGTAGTATGACTCCCCTACCTATGGCTCCGTGGGTGTTCCTCACCATGTCCTGCGTTCTTATGTGGGGAGCGGGAGCTGAGACCCCGCAGGCCGTCCTGTGTGACAAATGGCACAGCGAGCAGGGTCTCCCGCATGATAGCATCTCTGCTAGGAAGGCACAACTACACCTTTTACATATTTGGAAACTGAGGCTCATCTGATTCAGCAACTTGCCCAGACATACTAAGCAGAGAGCAGTTAGGTTTTGACTCCAGTTCTCTCTGACCCCACAGCTCAACCCTTCTGTATGCCATTTCCCTTCTGGCTCTTCTGAATCCCTTCACCTACCTTGAAAACCCTTCTCCTATCCAGTTTTCTAGAATACCAATGCCATTAACTACTCCTTATAGGCACCATTCTGAGTCACCTCTCAAACCAACATTTTTCTTCTGGGCCCTTAAAAATTTGAGGTCTACAGAATGAGCAGATACAGGGCCTGGGGAAGGCAGGAAGAACCCTAGGGGCTTGACTCCTCTGAGGCTCAGCCACAGACTTTCTCTATAACTGTGGGCGGAATACAGGAACTGCTTGTGTTTCTTTTTTTTTTTTTTTTTTTTTTTTTGGTTGAGAGCCCACTGGCCCATGTGGGAATCGAACCGGCAGCCTTCGGAGTTAGGAGCATGGAGCTCTAACCCCCTGAGCCACCAGGCCGGCCCCTGCTTGTGTTTCTAATAGGCTGTGTATCAGTCACCTATTGCCAAGTAACAAACTGCCCCAAACTTAGTGACTTAAAAACATGGGTTTGCTCGTGATTCTGCAGTTGGGACAGGTCTTGCCAGGTTCCCTCATGCAGCTTCAGTTATCTAGAGGCTCCCCTGGGCTGATGGCCTACTATGGCCTCCCTCACCTGTCTGGCATCTAGCTAAAGCTGTTGGCCAGCACCTGGGCTCCTCTACCCGGCCTCGCCAGCAGGACAGCCTGCTTTCTTACACGGCAGTAGCAGTCTTACCCCAGGAGGGCAACGCCCTATGTGCGGCACGTAGCAGACCTTTGCTGCGTCACGTGGCTGATGTCTCACTCCAAACAAGGCACGGCCGAGTCCAGAGTCACGGTGGGAGGGACCCCAGGGGTATGCGTCCCAGGAGGTGGGATTGGTGGGGGCATTTATGTAATAATGGGCCACATCTTGTATGTATCAAATTAAATGTTTTGAAAGGCGGAGAAACATAGCTAGAAGATCAGGTGTTTCTGCTGTCTTGGTCTCTGCCACCATATAGCATTCACATAGGGCTTTATAATTTAGGGAGAAATCATTTTCAACATAATGATGCTGCTTAATTTTTCCACCACCCCTCTGCGACAGGTGTCATTAGAGAAGTGGGATTCGGAAAAGCTGAAGCACCAGGCTAAGAAGTGGTGTAGGAGGTGTAGGAGGTAGGGCCCAGGCCAGACAGCACCTTGACCTATTTGGCCACGTCTGTCCCTCTGAGCTGTCACCCTTGGGTCGCTCCCAGCGAGCAGGTCTCAGCACAGGCCGAGGGTCTCTCCCTGGACAATGCATCCTAGAAACAGCCTGAGAGAAAACCAAGGGCCATGGTCAATTTTTCAAAGAGCCCTGAAGTCTGGATGATAAGCGCGATGGACCTCTCTCTCCAGAGAAGCTGACTTGCTGCCTGGCGGGCCATTCCCGGAGAGAGCATTGGCCCGGGCTCCCCCCGTCTGAGGAGTGTCGTGTGGAATAACTCAAGTTGCTGCTGACTAGCAGGGTCCTGGAGGTCAGGTTGGGGCCAGGGAGTAGGAGAGGAGAACAGGGATTCCCCAGCCTTGGTGGCCAAGGCTCTGTGGCCTGGTGCCCTGTTTCCCTGCTCGGCATGACTCCACAGCACCTGAGCAAGCTGGGGTTACACCATCGGCAGCCAGAAAGTCCCTGTCTGGACCAAGGGCTGCTTCCTACTATAGACCTGGGCTTCCGTCTCATCCAGCGTCCCTTTTGGGATGTATTGTTCCTTCTGGCTGTGACGCCATCACCTGATTCTGGAGGGGACCTGCCCATTCATGCTGGCAGCTGCTGGGGAGAGAAGATTCATTGTTTACAATTGTTCACATAAATAATGTGTGTTTCCGGCGGGAGGAAAGGGAGACTATACTCCTGCAAACCTTCTCAGGGAACAGATTCCATTCCAGTTTGTCTTCCTTTCTGGATTGATTTTAGGTCACAAATATAGGGTGACACATATGACACACTGGACTGGGGCCACATACACACACCTGATATGTAGGTATATCGTTCATGGAGGGTACACACAGCATATAGTGACATGTTGTATGGGTGTTCTTGTTATATGTGCACCTTGCTGTGAAGTCTGCAGGTAAGCACCCCACACGTGCGTATCTGGTTATACACATACATGTGCAATAGTTATATGCCATGTATGGAGCTAGACGTAATCACCTTTGGACACGTGTGTCCATATGTACTTCATACACACCCACATGTACATAGCATGTGTTCATATGTACTGTATGTGAGATTTGTCTATAAATATACATTGGGGAGCCACGTGTGTGTGCACATGCTGGGTGTGTGTGTCTGTCCTCCTAAGTATGTGGTACATTTACTCTAGGCCTCCATAAACAGACACTATGTGTGGGCATGGGCATGCAAGGACGTGGACATGTGGACGTCAGTGTGCCCATTCTGTCTCTGCGTCAGCTGTCACTCTCTGGCGGCCCTCCCTCGGTCCTGGCTTCCTCCTCGCGGTGTTTGTAAACAGCCTGGCGCCATCCCTCTGTCCCAGCTTTACTGCACCTTTAGCTCTTCTAATCCTCCCACGATTCAATCCCCTAATCACAGAGCCTGATCTCTCTGGAATATCCGCTTGGAAAGGAGAGGGGATGTGGCTGGTCCCACGGCTGTTGGGGGCAGGGAGGGGACTCATTCTCAAGCACTACTGCTCCTTCTTCACGCTGCTCCCCCGGAAGCCCTGGGTGCTGTCCAGGTGGTGACAGAGCCTGGGACCGGGGACGTTGGGACTTGCTCTTGGCCCTGTGGGTGGAGACTGAGAGCCAGGATCTGAGTTTCCATGTGCTTCTAGCTGGGGTCACCTTGGTCATGTCTCCAGAACGGTGCTGCTTCTCTCAGGAAGCCTCCTCCAGGAAGCCCCCCTGCTCTCTCTCATACTTCCCTCAATCAACCGACAGCTCTATTTGCTCACAGCCTTTCACTTCTACAAGACTGAAGTCTCCTTAGCCTTCATGTATTTCATCCGGCATCTGTTTGTTATACAGCAGGAAGATAGAATGCATCTTCCCCTCCTCAGGTCCCATGAGGAGGGATTTTCCCTGAGCACCTGGCCTCTTGCCCTACCCTTACTTCTCACCTTAGAGAGGGCACAGCCACCTGTGTGGTGAACTTGGCAGGAGGAAGGGGCAACACACCCACAGGCAACACGGGCTCAGCATGTGGCTGAGCTTTACAGAGCTGCCATCCACTGGGTGGGGGGAAGGGGAGATCCACTCTGAGGCTCATCCTCTTGCTGCCACACACTTGACTACAACCTCCAGTGCACCTCTTCTTGTGAAAACTGGTATTTTTGTCTCCATCTGCCAGAATTTTTGTCTCCTAATTAGTTCCAAACTGGAGTGTACACAAAATTTTGTTTTATTTCTAATTCAGTCTCCTCTACCCCCAGAGTATTGATCCCCATTTTGTGCCAGGCATTGCACTGGGTACTGGGGACACCTTGATAATAAAGCAGACACAGGCCCTACCCTCATGAAATGCACAGTCCTACGGGGGAGGCGGACAGCAAGCATATAAATTGACTCCTCATGTATAATTACACTGTGACCAGGGCTTTAAAAGAAAAGAACAGATTGCTGAGACAGACATCGCAGGCTGGGTAAGGAAGGGTATAGATGGAGTGGTCGATGAAGACCTTTCCGAGGAGAAACCAGAAAGATGAGGGTCAGTCTTGCAAAAAGCTAGGAAAAGACACGTCTGGGGTGAGAAATAGCATGTGCAAATGCCCTGAGGTTGAGTGTGGCTGGAATATAGTGAGTGAGGGAAGAGGACCAACAGTGAAGTTGAGAGAGGCTGGCTCATCTACGGCTTTAGTTCTCAGTAAGTTGGATCCTATTTGAAGTGGGCTGGGAGCCTTTGAAGGTTTGGGGTGGGGAAAGGGCAGCGACATGATTCATGAATTTGAAGAGTGCTCTGGCAGCCCTAAGGCCTGAGAGGAAGTGGGCGGCAGTAAGGCAGTTATTGCAGTGCTTTCCCCCCATCCCGAGAACAATGCCTCAGCAACCACTGTGCGGTTAGAGCATACACTTCATCTCAAATCCTGGGCACAGCCCAGCAGAGCGGTGGTGATGCCTAGTGCCTTCCCCCTCCAGCAGCCACATGCAGTGCTGGAGAATGGGGCCAGCCACACGGATATTAATACAACAAGCACAACAAGAAGACAACTTCGAGTTTCTTCGCAGTGTTTTACAGGCGTTATCTCATGTAATCCTCCCCCCCACCCCGACCCCCACCCCGACCTCCCACCCTGACCCCCCACCCTGTCACAAGGTAGGCACTATTTTGATTTTGTGTCTCCATTTGTCAGGCACAAAGCTGAGGCTTAGAGAAGTTAAGGAACTTACCCAACGTCACACAGGCTTTTGGGCACCACACATAAGCGCTCCTGACCACTACTACTGCTACTGAGGTTGCCTGCCTGTCTTCTGAAAGAGATACGTTTTGCTCATTGTGAACCGTTTTCCTTTGAAGTCTTACAAAGCTTGTTCTTAAACATTTTTAGTAGACAATAACTTTGCTCTAGTGTTTGCTTTGTTCAGAAAAAAAATGTGGAGTTTTTTTTTCCCCCTTTTGGGGGATGGTCCAGGGTGAGGTAGAAGAATGAGGGGGATGGGGGCACAGTTGCTGCTCCTCCCCCAGCAATCTCCCAAAGCAGTCCTTTTCCATAGTTATTAAGAAGATGATGAAAAGATGAAAGATGGAGAGGGTGGAATACAGGGGGAGCCTGTGAAGCCAGGAACCACAGGGGTGTCTTTTTGATGTGCCCTCTTTCCTGTTAGCCAGCAGTGCCCCCTAGTTCAGGCTCCCTCCCTCAGATGTGAGAACACAGGCAAGCCATTAATGGGGGTCCTGTGTGTACCCCCAATGTCCCAACTTCGGGTCCTGACATCCCAGAAGGGGGGAAATGTAATTGCTGGAGATTTGATAGAAATGTCAAAAATACAGGAAGTAGGTCTCCTGAATCGTGAAACATGCTGAAAATGTTCTACTGGATAAGACATCATCTCAAAGCAAGGTGATGGCGGTCACCTGATAATAGACCCACTCCACCGTGTACATGTATCTGTGCTCCCCCTCTGCGCGTGCACACATACGCGCGCGCGCGCACACACACACACACACACACTCACACACACACTCACATAAAGCACCACATTTTTCTTACTTAGCTTATAATTCAGAGACATGGATTCCCTGCGCCTGATCAGGCTTCCATGCAACAAAAATTTTTCCACCTACCACATGCTTTTTCTTCCAGTTCACCAATTCTCTTTTTAGCTGTGGCCATTCCACTGTTTTCAGTTGCAATGACCGTACCTTTCATTTGCATAGGTTCTAGTTGATGCTTTTTGCACACTTACATTTATTACAGTGCCCAGGTCTTTATTAATTTTTCTTGTCCTTTGATCTGTGACTAGTTGAAGTGTGTTTCTTTTGCACACACACACACACACACACACACACTCCTTCATGCTGTTCTCTTGTTCCTATTCTTGGGGTGCAATTCATCCCCTTTGTGGTATCTGCTGACTCTTCCCTCAGGGTTTGCTTCAGCTTCTGCTTGTTTACTGTAAGCTCATCTTCAGCAGGGGCTATTTCTTCCGAGGGTGTCCCGCATGCTCCAGGTGGTGGAAGAAGCTCTGCAGAGTGGTTGGGCTTTCCATTCCAAGGACTCCAGGGGTTCCCTAGTTCTGGTGCTTGGGTTTTATGTTAATTTCTCAGCTTGGGGTTCCTCCTTAGGCTGCCTGCCCTATTCCTTTAAGCCCCACACCTGCACCTGGCACGTGCTTCAGCTTTCAAATTCTCACAGAGGCTTTTTAAATCCCACTCAGAGCCCTGAGCAGAGGGGACATCACCCCTTTTCTGGAGCTCTCTAGTCCCATTTTCAGAGACTGTGGCTGCCTTTCAAGGGTCTTAGCTTTCTGCATGAGTCCCCTTTCCAGCTTTCCGGCAGCACAAGCCCCAGGCGTATCTCCTGCTCCCACCTGGGCGTTCAATCCCAGCCGCCAGCCCCATCAGCCGCTAACAGGGCTGGAAATGGCCATGGCCAGCTGCAGCAGCAGCCCCAGCCGAGCACTGTCTCTGGCTTGTGTTCTCCCTGTTACTGGACCTGGGAGTTCTCTTCCTCTAAAGGTCAGCTGTGCATTGAAAACGTGTTTTAAATGACACATTAGCTTGTGTACAGTGTTTGTCTATGTTTGCCTTGGAAGAGAGGGCCCACTTTATTCAGTCTGCCATGTTGTCAGATGTTGAAGTTCTTAAATCTTCCCCTCCACGTGTCCTTATTCGTTTTTAAAGAATTTATGAAGTAGTTTCAGTGGCTACTGTTGTGGGCTTGCTTATGGTAAGAAGAATCACAAAGTCGGGGATGTTGGAGCCACGGCAGGTCAGCAGGTGCTGTAACCCCATGCTGCAGGTGCAGAAACGGAGTCAGTAAGATGATGTGATGTGTTGAAGGCTGCTGACCGGGTGAGTGGTGGAACCACATTCAAGTCCACGTGTGTCTACCCTCCGCGTCCCCGAGGTGGGAAGACTCAGAACGGACAGTCACCGTCCGGTGAACGACCGAACCCATGAACAGTTGGGTGGGCCTCCATTCGGGAAGGCTTCCTGGAAGAAGTGAACTTGGTAAAAGTCCTCAAATGGCCGGCGTCCTTCTTCAGAGGGCTCACCTCTCCTTCAGGTCACTTGGTCTCCCTGCTCCCCAGCCTTTCCTCTACCCTGTCTTAAAAGGAGACACATCTCAGTCAGGTGAGCCTTTGTGAAGCCTGCCCCTGCCAGAACATTCTGTCCATGTAGGCTGAGAAAGGCCTGCCCAGTCAAGTCAGATTTGCAGGCATGTGGGTTTGGGCAGCTACCCTGGACTGTGTGCAGCTGAGACCACTCCTTGACCCTGAGTGTCCCCTGGGCTGGCCTCTTCCCTCAAATCCATGCAGATCAGAAAATCCCAGGGAAGGGCCAATCAGGGACACTCACAGCTGGCTGGGGCGGAACTCTGGAACCAGGCCTGCAGCCACCCAGGGATAAAATGGTTCCTGAGACAGTGTGGATAAGGGAAAGCCACTGGCTTAAATGCCGGTGGACCTGAGTTCAAATTCTGGTTTTATTTAGACTCTCTGTATCTCAGTTCCTCATCTGTGAAATGGGTTAACAGTGCCTGCCTTATAAAGATGTTTCGAGAATTACAAAGTAATGTATGTGACGTGTATGACTGTGTCAGGGACAGAAGGAAGGTTCCGTGAATGGTGGTCTGAGCCTCTCAGAGCATCCTGACATCACAGAGTTCCTGAGGAGTGGCAGGGAACTGATAAGCTATTGTTGGCTTTAACCTTGGGGTTGGGAAGGCTATAAATCCAGAATGGGGAGGGTTAGAGAGCAGGGAAAAGAGCAGGTTTCATCCCACTCTAATGTGTGCAGAATCACAGTCGAGGGGGACTAGGTGTGGGGTACATGGGAACACTATATAGACTCTGTTCACACTTTTCTAAAGCTGCTGTGATGTAAAAAATTTTTTTACTGGCCACAGATCTTGTTAAATGCCGCTTCTGATTCAGCTAGTCTGGGTGGGGCCTGAACATGTGCATTTCTTGGATGTTTCACATAGTGCTCATGCTGTAAGTCCTTGGACCTCACTTTGGGGACCAAGAAAGTAGAGGTTCATGTGAGGGGTAAGGGTGCCACTGGGCCCCAACATGAGAAAGGGCTCTAGGCATGGACTTGTGTAGATTCCTTCAAGGAGGCTGTTTGGCCCAGCTGATGGTGATGGTGATGATGAAGGTCTCATGGGGGCTGGGAGGGGTGTGGCTCACCAGAATGGGGCCCTGCAGAAATCATGTGGTAGCCAGTTGTCCCTCCTGTGTGGCTCACAAGCCAGCCCCTCCCTTCTACTGCTGTGAGAAGGGCAATGGTGGGCATTTCATTGTGTCCTTGGCTGGAGGTGAGGAATCCTGAAGCCTTAAGTGCCCCAGCTGACCCTGGGGTTTTCCAAGGCTGGAGACCCTTCCCCATCATAGGGGAAACTGGGAGCAGTGCCTGGGACACAACCCCCAAGGGTTGTGGTATGGCTGCTTCTGCTCTTGAGAGTACAAGTTGACACCTGAAGACCCTCAGACGATTGGGTTCCCCAGGACTCTATGGAGAGAGCAGAACTTGGTCCTGTCCTGACACCCTGACAGTGACCAGGTTTGGCCTGGTGTTCCCATGGCCGCCACTGGCAGTTGTGACCTCCTCCCCTGCCCCTCCTTGTGTCCCACCTGCCTGAGGGTAGGCTTTCCTCCAGCTGGCCTGCTCAGATGGTCACTCCGCACAGCCGGAGTCAGGCTGCCTGCTCCTAATTCTCCATGTGACCTTCCCTCTCTGTATGGCAGCTTCCCTGACAGTCATTGTGGAGGTAACCAGCACGTTTCCCCTGAGCTCTCCCAGCTCTAGCCATCTTGGGTCTCAGTAGTGTCTTAGGAGCCAAGGGGTCTTCCAGTCTGCGTCCCTGTGCCCCCCTCCAGATCCCTGTCATGCCCATGCCACCTGCCCCTACTCATGCACATGCGGCCTTGTTTCTCAGGCCACTGGAGGGGTGAAGTGAAGGTGGGAGGCTGAAATCCAGCTTACCCCAACTCGTGTGCTCCACCTCAGGGCCCATCCTTCCAGATGGGGGGCCAAGGAGCCTTGGAGCTGCTCTGACCTGACTGTCACCACCTCAGACTTGAGTGTGATATGAGCCACTTGGGGGCATAGACCAGCCTTGTGGCCCCCCAGCACCTCATCATGGGACTCAGGACATGTTTGGGCATGAATGAATGCTGAAGGATTGGTCATTGCAGGATTCAATGCTGAAGGATTGATTAATTGTACTTATAGTTAATGTTGACAGTGACCTTGACTGCTTGCTAAACGCTTCCCTGTACATGACGGTCTCCAACAGGCTTTCACAAGAAAGGAGGGGACCCTCACTGGTTGAGTGCCTACTGGGTGCCAGGCACAGCCACGCTTCAGAGAAGACTGGTGCTTCTCAAGTGCTCACAATGCAGTTCCTTTAAGATTGCATAAGGCAGCCACCATGCTCCAGGGGCTTACAAATACAATAGGGTTTCTCAAAGAGAAGCACAGAGTAATAGTGACACAAGAGCTAACACTACAGATGGAAAAAAACCGGGACTCAAAAGAGTGAGTCACTGGCCCAAGGTCACCACCTGGCAGTGGCAGACCTGGAGGGCAAACCCCAGGCTGACTGATTGCAAAGCCCGTGCTTTTTCAAAGAACTTTGCAAAGTGCCAGCTGAAGGCCGTGAGCTCATGCCACCATTGCTATGCCACCGGGACTGGCACCTTCCTCTCTCGCCTTAAAGACTACTCATATCTTCACAGCAGTAAAACCGTCTTGAATACAGTAATCCCTAAGCTGTGCTCTTGTATCCTATGCCATGGAGATTGCGCATCGTAAAGGCTCAGAAAACACTGCCGGGAGTTGTTTATTCTGAACACATCTCTTCCATCTCTGACAGGCCCTGATCTGCAATACTGCCCGGGGTTTAGCTTGGCATGTATGACTGTAAGCTGTGAGCAGGACTCTATAGAGGGAAGATAAATCCATGGCATACATGTGGGCATTCCCCTTCCTACCTACAGCATCACCACTAATCAATCATGGGTTTTCCCAAGGAACAGAGACAAGGTCTCAGAAGCCTTCTCCATGCAGTGCTTCAGGCAGTTCCGTGTCGCCAGGAGTGGGAGGGAGATGAAGCGACTTCCATCCCCGCCTCTGTTGTGAGACCCAGGCAGGGCCTGGGAGAAGTGTGGGGGAAATTGAGGAGGAGTATGGAACTACGTGAGGGAGGAAAGCAGACAGGAGGGGGACAAAGGTGGGATGTCCCACTCTTGGGGACCAGAATCTAATAGGGACCAAGATTCTTTCCAACTGGGTCTTCAAGAAACAAGAACAAGAGGCAGTAGACCCATTAGCAATCAGGGAGGGAAAAGGCCGAGTCTTCAGTAATTAGAGAAATGCAATCAACCCTCTTCTGTTCTTAATTACGAAAGAAGCAGTGATTTAAAAAAAAAAAAAAAAGAAAATGAGAAAAGCCAGTGCTGCTGCTGCTGATGTAATGAGGTTACATTCACATTTGGCTGGTGGAGTGATATGCTGTTGGCAGTTTGACCATGTGTATTAAGGTTTAAAGAGGTTCATATCTTATAATCCAATAGTTCCATGGAGGGTCTCTAAAATACAGAATAAAGCTTTGTGCGCAAAGATCATGTATGACAGTGTGACACGAGTCAGCCTACAAGTCTTATAAGAGAGGTTTTGTTAAATAAATTAAGGCATTCATTAATAGACTATCAGACAGCCATAAGATGATGCTTATAAAGAATTTCTAACAATATGGTGTATGGTTGGGATGGTTTGAATATAGCAGAAAACTGTTATCTCACAGAGCCAGAGGCAGGGTCAGGCAGCCCATTCCTTCCAGCTGTGCACTTGGATGTCCTCCGTCCCCTGTTGGCTCTTCCTGCAGCTGGTCTTGGGTTGCAAGATGCAGCAGCTGTTCCGGGAATACATCTCGACACAACCATGCTCAGAGGAAGAACAGGGACTTTGTCTTTCAGGATAAGGAAACCCAAGAGGCTTCCTTGCTCTCATAGCCTGCAAGTGGGTACATGTCCATTCACAGACCAGTAGATGGGGGCGGGGGGGGGCTGGGGCTGACCAAGACTGGCTGTGGCGGATCCCTGGGGGGGCTGTGGTCTCCCACATCACATGGGAAATCACGTAACAGTGTGAAACAGGAAAAGCAATACAAAATATTGTGTATAATAGGAACTCTCTGTATTTGCAACTCTCCTATGAATCTAAAATTATTTCTACATAAAAAGTTAAAATCTGAAGCCATTCTCCTAGGCTAACGTTTCAATAAATCAATGGAAGACAAATACATTTTATTGATGATGGTAACATATCTTTTCCTCACCAGTGCCTGCATGCTTTATTGATAAAGAGGAATCAGATGTGACAATGACCTTGTTGGACTGCCATTGTGGGTGGTATTTAGTCAATACCAAAGCTAAACCTATGGAACTTAAATATGCAAATACATTTTTAGCAACTGAATATGCAAATAAATTTTTAAAAATGTTTTCCAGATAAAAATTGCATATACAGCATGATCACTCACTGGCTTACCCTGGGCTCCCTGGGAGCAGAGCCAAGAGCTGGCATGCAGGTGGTTTAGTTGGGAACTGTTACCAGGAACTAGAGTGAAGGAATCCAGAGAGTGAGAAAAGGAGGAGGGAAAGCCAATTCAAGAGTACATTCTTCCGCTGATCATCACTGTGGGCAACCGGTGCTCCGCCCCATTGGAGACTCATACAATGTGTCTCTAAACTGTCCACCCCAGAGAAGAAAGGAGGAGCATTTGTTCACTGGCTCCCATCCCCATTGCTCAAAGGGCGGCCAGTAGGCGGAGCACACTGCACTTCTGATCTTCGTGTGCATGCGTGTGTGTGTGAGCACGAGCAGGGGCGTTTTGGAGAAGCAGCCTGGTCCGCCATAGGCTTCGTTCTTCGTTCTCCTGTGGGAAGCTGCTGGAAGCCCACCCGGAACTGGTGTCCATTAAAGTGGTTGAGGGCACTTGAAGTGGAAGAAAAGTGTGAAACTATGTAAAATTAACACCTCTTGCACACGCAGACTTGATCTTAATCAACTCTTCAGCCGCCTCACAGGGAAGAGCTCAATAAATGTTTGCTAAAGAAGAGTGAAGAGGAAGACAAACTAGTTAACGTTGGGTGGCAGGTTAGGGGCTTGCCCTGGCCCCATCTCTCTGTATTTACTGCACTTTCTCTAATAGCATATTATTTTCATGGTGGATACATGAGTCTTTTACTGTTTTAAATCTCCTCGATAATTTCAGAAGGCATTGCAAAAGGAAGAGTAACTCTTTTCCCACTCCGATAGATGAAACACTCTCTTCTCCTGAGAGATCTGGTGACAAAGTGATCCACAAGAGACCTGCTCATTCTACTGGTCGTTTTGATCCTGGTCAGCTGGTTGTCATAAATAAAGGTGCCGTCCTTCACAGCCCAGAGGACGCGCCATGTGTTGCATTCTTTTGTTCTTTTTCTGGAAATGAGAGCTGCTTTAGCCTGAGCCCCACGTGCAGGCTGGAGAGGAGAGAATACCAGCTTCCGAGTCAGCCAGGCTCGACTCCTGGCACCCACACACACCTGTGTGGTGACCGGGGGCAGTCAACGGCCCTCTCAGATCCTCGGGGTCATCTTCTTCAAAGCAGGACCCTGGCAGAGCTGGTGAAAGGTTTGGGGGTGAAGAGGCCTTCCTGAACCGGTGGGGCTCAGCAAGATCAGCTGGCATGCTGTCCTCTCTTTGTGACCAAACTGTGCTGGGAGAGGCTGGCCAACTAGTGCCTGGGGTGGGAGGATGGGCAGCGGGCGGGAGTGGCAGGCACCCGAGTCAGGACCCTGCTGCTCAGGCTCCGGCCCATCCTGTGGCCTGTGTGGTGCATAGGACAAATGTCCAGGGTCCCACGATAATCATTGGTAAAGCACCTGAAACAAACTAGAGAGTCAGTGCAATTTCTCCTCTGGAAACTGGGAGGAGCGAATGAGATGGTAAGTCACGATGGTGCTATCGATGGGGTGTGGTCCCCACAGACCTGGGAGGCAGACGGGATTCCCATCCTCGTTTTGTGTTGAGGAGACTGGGGTAGACAGGAAAGGAACTAACTGCCCAAGGCCACACAGCCCAGAGGCAGCCAGACTGGGAATTGAGAGAAATCAGCTTCGGTAAAGAGCCTGGGCCCTGATCCCCTAACCCACATAGTCATTTCTCCATGTGGGATTGCTGCTTGTGTGTTTCTGCAGCTGCTGCTGCTACGGCTAATGTGCCCGTGCCCACAGAAGGCCAGATCTGCTGTCACCACCGCTGGCCAGGGCCCAGGACCACCCCAGCTGGAACTGGGAGTCTGTGAGCTGGCCCTTTAAGTCTCCCGGTGTGAGGAGCCTGCCCGGTGGTGCAATCCTGTTCCCTGGAGCTGGCAGCATTACTGCTGCAGTAAGGAATGTCCTCTGGGGAGATTTAGTGCCTGGTGATAGACCTGTGGGGTTGATTTACCCGCACTGCTCCATTCAGCCCAAGGCAGACAGTGCATGATTGGGGTGGGGGTGGGGGGTTGGGGACTTGGAACTGGACAAAACCAGAGCGGGGCACAGGGAGCTAGGCCAGAGGGCAGGTAACTTGCATTGAAGCACACTTCTCTGTGCCAGGCCCACGAGCTCAGTGACCACCCAAAGCACCCCTATCATGTGAAACGCACATTTTACAGACAAGAAACAAAGGCTCAGGGAGGTTAGGTGACTTGAGCAAGGCACTCATCAAAAGAACTAAATAAATCTTTGCTAACTGCAAGGTAGGGCCTCCTGGGACTATAGCGTCTGCCGCCAGCCTCCGGGACGAGGCCCCAGCAGCTCCGTGCCCCTGCCTCCAGCCCTGCCAGCTGCCTCCTCACAGGGCTCCCAGTTCTGCAAGTTCCCTGTTTCCAGCCGATGAGAGGCCTCCTTCATCAGCCTCTTCAGGGACCCTTCAACCTGCCAAGCCAACCCTTGGGCCCCCACAGGGTCTCCATGCAGTTTTTCTTGCTCCCTAAGCTCCTTGTCTGGCTGCCTGGTCAGGAGGCCTTCAGGAAGAGTCGCCTCCAGGGCGCCTTGAGAAATCAAATGCGTGTCCTGGGCTCTTCCTCTCCTCCTTGTCACTTGCCCAATGCATCCGGCTGGGAGGGAACAACTACAGGACCCGGGACCCTGATCTTCAACAACTGAAGGAGGTGGCTGGACATGGGGACCCAGCAGCCTGGAGGGGAGCAGAGCTGGTGTGGCCACGGTTCTGCATCTTGTGGCTGCGCAGCCTGCGTGCTCCGCTGCCTGGTATCGAATGGTTCCGCTGCCAAATGAATGTAAGATGAGTGAGCTGAGATCCTCTAATTCCATCTTCTAGGAAACTCAGGTGCAATGCTGTCCATCACACCTGCTCATTAAGGCAGGACAGAGAGACCTGGCTGTGGCCAGCGATGGCCCATTGCTTGGAGTTGATTGAGCGCAGACTGTCCTGAGCTAGCGCAGTGCTGCCTGTGCTTCCCTCCTGGTGGCCTTGGGAAGTCTCCCAGCAGTGCTGTCGTCTGTGGATACGCTGGGTGGACGCGACCCGCTGCGGTGACTCTGAGTGGGAGTCACTGCAGTGTCACACAGAAGACTTGCCTGCCCTGGCCCTGACAGAAGAGCAATTGGAATCCTTGATTTAGTCACAATGTAGTAATAACGTGCAGTTTTTGTTACGTTTGCCATCACTCGCACTGAATTGTCACCATCTATATTATCAGTAGCATTAGTTCAGATGGGTGATTTAAAAAAAAAAAAAAAAAGCCTATCGGGGGCATGATGGCAGGGTTTCTGCAGTGGTACCCTTAAGAGGAGAATCAGGAGAATGGGTTCCAGGTCTACCTCTGTGTCCTTGAATTAATCTCCTTACCTTTCTGTTGTTTGTCAGTACCACCTTGGTTGCAAGGAATAGAAATCCCCAAACGGGCTTCAAACACAACACGTTTGAAAGAGAATTTGTTGGTTCACATAATGAAAACTCCCATGTCAGCTTCAGAATGGGGTGCTCCGGTGACTAACAAAGGCTTCAAGCTCTGGTGCTATTCCCTGCCCTTCCCTTTGCCCTTTGTCCTGCAGAGTACTGGCTGGCCCCCCAGGCTCAGTCCCACCAGGATATCAGGCCCTGTGCCACCTCTCCTCACACCCCGGTCCAGAGGAAGAGGGGCTGCCTCCCTTCACGCCCAGCAAAAGCCTTGATGTTCACATTGATTGGTCTCGCTTAGGTCTCAGGCTAGCCCACAAATCAGTCGCCATGGCCCAAGGATGGACCGTGCCGATTGGCTCAGCCTGGGTCACAAGCTACCCTTGCAACCCCCGAAACAGGGGAGAGACTATTTCACAGGCCACAGGAAGAAGCTGGCAAGGGAGAAGGTAGTAATGGATGGAGAGAAGGCAGTAACTATTCACTTTATTTGTGGTTTTGCACAAGTCACTTAGCCTTCCTTTGTCTCTACTCCTTCATTTGGAAAACGAGAGAATTTGTCTAACGTCCCTTCTAACACCAATATTCTGGAACTATCAGTCGTCTTTGTCTTCCAGGTTAAATCACTGAGACCAGAGCAAGAACTAGAACTTGCCTTGTGCTCTCCACAGAAAAACGGTTTCCTGAGCAGAGGGCTGAAACCAGATCTTCACCAACAAACATTCCCTGGGGGGCTTCCTGTTTTGCCCAAGGCCACGTGTCACCACACTATGAAAATTGCTCAAAGGTATAAGACCCTCTCCCCGGCCTTGGTGCCTATGTTTCAAGCATTTACTGAGCGCCTCCAACGCACAATGAGAATTAAATACAGCAGTGACATCTTCCAGTTGTGAGCTTTCCCATTTGTGCCTCCTGAAAACCCTGTGAGATAGACAGATGTCATTAGAAAAAGACAACAGAGGAAGGGGCAAGAACGGCTCATTGAATGACAAGAATGTCAGCTGGGACAGCAGTGAAACTTCTTGGTGTTTGGGGCCAGAGCAATGGCTGTAGAATGAAGTGACTATGAAGGGGGAATCAACTGAATGTGATTTGAAGGCAGAGCTGGCTACATAATTTGCAGGCTCAGTGCCAAATGAAAACGGGGGACCCCTACTAAAAGGCAGGGAAAAGTGACACTAAAGATACTAAAAGTTAAACCTTTTTCCTTTCTTCTGTGGTTTCTCTCTCTCAATTTGTCATGTTTTTTGTCTGTTTGTCTTGTAATGTCATTCTAAGTAACAAAGTACAAAATTTAAATTATTAGCATGTATTTTACTGTTCATTTCGATACTATGCAATACCAGTTTTAGATGTAAATATAAGAACATTTAACTCATATGCAGAATCACCAAAATTATACAGTTTATATTTCATACCTAGTGCATGCATATGCATTTCGTTGTTACTGGAACAGTAAAAACACTGTACGACACCAACTCCACTGTTTTTATTTTTCATTTCTTGTTATGCACACATTTCACCAACACGCTCTACCTTCAGCTGGCTGCTGAGAAAGACTGAAAGGAAAAGGAACTATGCGCTGTCTTCCCTCTTGCTTTCCTGGGCGTCATTTCCAGGACGCGTGGTTGGCTGGTACAGAAAAGTCACAGAGCACAGAGTACAGCAGGGCTCCCCAGGTGCTCTGTGTTTCCTCGAACACCATGGCCTTCTTTCTGCACTGGAAGCAAGTGCTGGTTCAAATGGAAAGCGTAGCCTTGAAGAGCTGTCAGCATCCCCGCTGACTCAGTTGTAGGCATAATACGCTTATCTTGTACTCACACTGAGTGTCGCTAAACTCCCAAGCACTGTGGGCACACCAGAGTCTGTGCTCGTGGGGCATCACAAACACTATATGCAAATGCGGCCCCACGTTGTGCAACTTTCCTCTGCTCGTGCACATGCTCCTCTGTCCCGCTGGCCTTCAATTACAAACCACAAGATAAAAATGATTCAGAATTGCAAGAGGTCATCAGCAGAGCATTAAACCAAGCTGGTGGGAAGGGAAGGCGCTTGTGTCACTGCACAGGTCGAATGCCCTGTGTGGAGAACAGGCAGGATTCACACAGGCAGAGAGATGAAGAGAGGACATCCTGGACAGAAGGAGGGGCTTCGGCTAGGATGCAAACTCTGCTTCTGGCAGAGTTAGAAGGTAGAGAAGGCCCAGTGAGAGATGGGGCTTTCTGCCGGCTGGTGAGCAGGATGGGTCAGGAGAGAGGCTTCCATCTTGAAAACACAGATGTCACTAGCACTGAGCCTGTTGGTCATGACTGGTGCTGCTCACAAGCCATTCCTGTTGTCGCAAGTCTGAATTGGCTGCTCCTGGGCGTCTGCGCACTTTCACGTGCCTGGGCTTTTTGTACTTGGGTGTAATTATTTGTTAAATGGAAGCCAACCCCACTTGACCCCAGGAAGGGAGTAGGTATAACACTGTATTTCAGAACCTCCCTTTAGTGCCTGACATTAGAACTTAAATTAAAAAAGAAAAAAAAAGATAAAACGTGGAAGGAAGAAAAAGAGACCTCATTCTTTGGAAATTATGCTTTTTGCAGTATTTAGTCCAAGTAGCTGATTCCTTCCAATATAAAAACTTCATCTTTAAAATGGTCCAGTCCTCCAGTTTTCCATTAATTTTGATTGGCTTTCCCTTCAGTCAACAAAAGGCAGCCACATCTGATCAGAAGAACGACTGCTAACTAATTATGGAATAGGCGGGACTTTCTGTGAGTCACAAATGTACCGCACTCACATGATGGTGAGCACGTACGATGAGATGTGGAGAGGGCAAAGGAAGTGACTTAACGGTTTATAAAGTAGAAGATAAATATAGAAGGTAAACTTTAAGTCCGGAGAAGACCTGCCAACCCCCAAGGTCCTTCGAGCTCTGCAATGCCTTGATTCTTAGTTTAGATGGCAGCTGCAGCTTGGCTGGTAGAGCAACAGGGATACTGGCCCTAGGTATCTCTGAGACGTAAAGAAAGAAGTGTTCACGAGCCATTCGGTGCATGAGCTGCATGGTAAGAGAGAGGGCAAGGAGGGACAACCTTTATCGGATTATATGTTGGCTTAGGTCTCTATACCACCAAACAAATATCTGAAGATGTGAAGTTTCCCTGATTTGGTTTTCAAAGTTACAATGAAAAACAAACATTTAAATTCCTGGTGGATTTACTCCCAAGGTCCCTCCAGATGTTTGGTCTGGTGTAGATAGCACAGTAAATAAATGTGTTTAAAAGTCGAGTAAATTAGACAAGAGGGTGTGGAGGGTGTGCCATTTTGCCAGGCCTCCCTGGGACAGAGACCCAGCCACCTTCAGCAGCAAGGCTCCGGGACACCCAGAGCAGCAAGGTGCTTTAGGCAGCCTATGGCGTAGTGAGGGACACACTGGTGAGGCCGACACCAGGCCGAGCTGTCAGAATCCACACGGCCAGATATGCAGTCATGAGCTGAGAGGGGGGCAAGGAGGGTGCATGTACATGGGAACGTGCAGAAAGACACTGCGTGTCCTTGTTGTCAGCTGTGGGCCATGCTGGGCTGCAGTGGGTGGGAGGCAGGGCCGCCTCTGGAATCCACTTGTCAATCTCTTGCTCCAGATGTTCGCTGTGGGGGACAGTGCTGCCGTGATGGGGAAACTGACAAGTGGCGGTTACATCACTGTCCAAGGGTAAGATGGAAATTGACTCATGCCAGCCACGAAAGGCCTTTTATGTCTCAAGGCCCTGGGGCCAAACGAATTTATATGGTGATGAGTTACCTGGCCAGCCTAGCAGTCAGAGGAGGATTTTTGGTGGTTTTAACTCTGAGGTTAAACACCCTTCACTAGGGACAGCAGAAAAAGCAGGCTGGAGATTAAATTAAACACAGCCTCACTGAGGATGGAAGGAAGCTCCCCTCCTCACCTCCTCCTCTCAGAACAGAGACCAGGTGGGGCTCACGGCATCCTCTCTCCAAGGTCCCTTGCTCCTGGGAGGGGTGGAACAGAAGCTACTAAAAATGATATACGGCTGTTAAAGGCTGCACTCAAAGGCAAGTGGGACCTGGGGAATGTGCCCAAAACCAGGCGGGAGCTCCTTTGCTGTCTTGCTGTACGTAGCTGTTTTCCCCGAGGTCATTTGCTGCTTTGATATCCCAGAGATAGAGTTATTCGGGCTGCCACCTTTGAGACTGGGAGCTGGGGAACTGTCAGCTCATTTATGACCGCAGAGCCCCAAGATAAGGTGCCCCCAGATCAGGGTCACTTCCTCATACAACAGGGGCCTGAGGCTGAACATAAATGTGTCAAACACCTGGAGGGCAGACTTCTCTGCAGGCCGGAGGTGACTGGCCCAGGGAGAAGTCTGGGGTTTCACTGAGTGCAATCTGCCACCTTGCAGGGGAAGCAGAATCTGCCACCTTGCAGGTGAGGAAACTAGGACCAGAAGTAGTCAGGCCTTACTCTAAGAACTACTACAGAATAGGGGGTCAAGAGCATGGACTTTGAACCTGGAACAAAAGCCAATATTCCCCCACGCACTAGACATAGACAATTAATCCTTCAAATTCCATTTCCCCATTTATTAAATGGGGTCGATGAGGAAGAAGGAGAGGGGCAAAAACAGAATGGGCCTTGGGACTCGGGTCTCACAAATGGAATAACACCCAGAGGGCCCAACCTGTTGTGGAAATGGCTGTCCTGGCTCCTGCAACTTCTGGGCATGAGTATGGAGTCCCCAAAGCCTGCATGAGGTTGCCCTGGCTGGCTGGCTCAGAGGAAAAGCGGCCATCAGCACAGGACGCCCTTCACAGGTGGGGCAATACTGACCTGGCAGGAAGCCAGGCTAGCGGAGCGTCTCAAAGGTGCCTGCAGCCATTGCCCAGAGGGAGTGCCACTGACTGTTAAGCAGCAAAGCAGCACGACTACCTGTGGCTTCTTGGGGGGACCTCCAAAATCCCCTAATATAGGGCTTAGGAGCGACCAACAAATGACCAATATTGCAATTTCTGCCCAGTTTTGTGAGTGGGATGTCTTGAGACTGATTTAATTGTATTTAGATACATGAGTGTGGCATTTCTTGCATCACATGTCATGGAGGCACTCACAGCTATCACCCATCCAAAGGGTGGGCACAGCTTCTAGGACAGACTAGCCTATCGCTTCTCGGACGTTTAGCTAAAACCAAGTGTAGGACAGGCTAGTTGTAGTAAATGCACTGCCGATCACTCCTGACAAAGGGCCCTGTTGAAAATGGACTGGCCTACGACCCTCCAGCCATGCACAACGGTTTGGTTGTTTCTGGTAGGTGGGGGTAGCCCCTTGTAGAAATTTAGGGTCAGTGCTGGTCAGCTCCTTCCCTACAACCTCATGACCAGGTTACAATGGAAGCAAGTCTCAGTCCAAATGCTGCCACATAGAGACGTTTAGAAAACCAGTGTTTATTCTCCATGACCCCAGATGGTCTACATGAACGTCTGAGGGTCACCAGGGGAATCTCAACTCCCTGCCCTTTGAGGACCTCCTTCCACACCTGTGAGTTCACTTGCAGTAATCATGGTATTTCTGGGTAGGATTCTGTTGTCAGCATATAGTCAGGCAACCAGAAATCCTCCCAACCAGTGGACAACTGCACTGAGGTCTATGGAGGGGGGGGGGGCATGGGGGGCGGTCACGCCTCAGGCACCAGCGCTGGAGACCAAGCCTCTAGGCCTCACGCTGGTCCTGCAGCCTGGGGAGTGTCTCTCACACAGCCAATCTGCATGGCTCGAATACTTCTATTTTCAGGAATGAAAGCTTATCTCTTATGTCATCATGCTGGTAACTGTTTTGACCTACCCCTACCCCCAAAAAAGAACCCAAAAGACACCATTTCTGACCTTCTCAATGCTTGTCGGCAATGGGTGGGGTGTCGATTGAGACAACAGAGGTGCTTACAGTAGTTGTGGGGTCTGGGACTTCCTCAGCAGACTCCGTGCCCTCCTGGCTGGGGACGGTTACTAGAGACTTGCAGTGCCGGACTCACTGCCTAACCTGCGTGGCATGTCAACTCACAGCAGGCCCTTGGTGTTAGGCCATATCGAGGCCAGCAGCAGAAACCTTATCTTAAAAGCCATCTTGCCTTGATCCTGTCTTGCTTTATCTCCTAGGGGCCTGTGATCAGCGGGGCCTGGGCGGTCTGGATGGCAACCTGGGGCCAGGGTGTGGAGCCGGAGGGCTTGGTCGTGCCCTGAACCCCTTTGTCATTGAAGGGGAACAGCCTCGGTTACCCCCTCCTATAAAACTCCACACCCCTCTTTGCTCCGGGAGGTTATGGTCTTTTTTCGCCTGACCTCCCTCAGTTCAAACAAGCCAAATAAATTCTAGTGGACCAATTTTGGTCTCGCATGACTCATTCCTCCGGCCGTGCCTAACACTCGGGACTTTGGGGACAGAATCAGAACTAGAATTGGGATCTAAACTGGTCCCTTGACTAAAATATACAATAAATGTCTATTTCCCCCTTTTTTCTGGTATCTTAAGTCTTGCTCCCAATTAGCCTGTGAGTTTCTTGGGAACAAGGCCAAGATTTTTAGCCATACAATGCTACAGTCATTGTATTCACGCTTCCTTTAAATATTTATTAAGTGGCTTTTTGGAGCGTAGAAAAGTTGGCCGAAAAGGCGTTTTGGGAAATGAGAGCCTTGATGGCCAGGTTGAAGAATCCGGGTTACATGCAGGAGAGCCAGGAAGCCAGGGATCAGTTTTGAGAAGGGAAGTGGTTTGATCAAAGTGATGCTTGACAAGGAACACTTAATTGAGCAACCATCTCAGGTGCCTGGGTACATGCACGAAGCCACCTTCTTCCTGGCTGTTCTTCAGCCCAGCCATTTCTCAAGAACTGGAACTACCACATGTCTGCCATAACCCAGGTACTGTGCTAGGAGTTGCAGTCCCCAAGCTGCCAGAACCAACCCTTGCTCTCCCCATATTCCAGAAGAGGAGGCCAAAGCTGAGAGTGGTTGAGTGACTTGCTCAGAGGCACCAAACAGGAAGGTTGGAGGATTTGTACCTGGCACAAAGCTCTCCCTGCATTCTGCCTCTGCTTGCTCCCAAGCCAAGGCATCGGATTCTGAGTTGGTCGGAGGAATCTGGAATGAGGGACAGATGCGAGACAGGACAGTTCCAGCCCGTTTTGGGGAACAAGCTGAGTGCTTTGAAGCAGAGTACTTTGAAGCAACAAAGCCTGCTATCTGCATATGAACCCATGTGTGCTGCAGAATTCCACAGGAATAATTGTCCCCTAGAGACAGGAAGAGCCATGGGGTGAGCTGAAGCCACTAAGGCGAGACCCTTGGGGATTCCAAGTCACATTCTGAGCTCCTGGGAGTGATGCTTGCTAGGTGTGCTCTTACGTTTTCTTATTACAAGATGATAATGCCTGATTAAGATACTTTGGCTTTCTGCATGATGAACCTCTGTATTGGATTGAGTTTGCAATATCTGGCACATTAAAAATTACTTTCCAATTGAGATTAAAAACAACAAGAAGAAAACACTCTCCTGCCCACGCTTCCTTCAATCCAGAGACCCTAAAGTTATTTTATGTGGAGATGGATTATTCATCTGTAGGGTCTGTAGGGTCAGATCTGGGGCAAACAATTTTTCAATTTTTCAAAATATCATCTCTTACACCCACCATGTCTTGATGGGAGTTTTATGGTTCAAGAGGCTATTTATACTTTCCCTATCTTAGGCCCCGGGAAGCCCACACACCGCAAAGGGACCAGTAAGGGACCTTGGGACAGACAGCCCTGGATTCTGGCCACAGCCCTGACACTTCCCACCTGTGTGACCTTCGGCAGGTTACTTAACCTCTCTGAGAATTGGTTTTCTCCTCTGTAGTAGTCTAGGACAATTAATTGAATTCCTGAGGGATTAAAGAGGGTAACATGCAAAAGCACCTGATATACTGGCTATTCCGGGAATGTTAACTCCTGGCTGATAGCTGATGCTTCTCTGCTGTTCAGGAGTTCCCAGGCCCCAGGCCTGGAGACAAGAGCAATAGGGCTTAGCTGTCACGTGGAAGGGTGGAGTAAGGGAAACACATGGGCTTTGGCATCACCGGGACCTAACTCAGCTCTGCTAATCACAAGCTTCCTGTCCTGGGCAGTGAAGACAGCTCTTGGTGTCTCTGTTCTTATATGCAAAATGGGCTTATCATCTACATTCCCAGCAAGGGGTGTTAAGGGAGCTCATACCTGAGGAGAGCCAGGTTTATATTAAGACTTCAGTAGCTGGAGACTACACTGGACCCCAGCCCTTAGGCACCCAGCTAGAGGGCCTGCCAGAGAGCCCATCAAGGCCCCAAGCATTGTCTGCAGGCAGAATAGATGTATCTCACCCATACATGTCTGAACAGTCTTCAAATGTGTACAGATGCTATTGTAATAAATAGAATACAAATTCTAAGATACTACTGAAGTCATTTTTTTCTCAGAGGGAGCCAAAAGGAGAAGCAGAAATTTTATGTAGCACTAAATAGGGATCTTCATACTTACAGCCAAAAAAGTAAGAAATGCTGGTCCCCAAACCAACACAGAGTCATGTGCGATGCAGGAGTTGGAGACAAGCTGTGGAGTGGGCCTTAGGGAGGCTGGGGAGGAAGCCGGTCCCTGAGCCGACCCGGCCCTGCACTCACCAGCTTCCTTCTTCCCTTACTGGGCTCTCCTTGGGGAGATAGCGCCCCCACCTCATGACCAAGACCTTTGGGGGTCCCTCTGTGGGAGCTCTACTCTATGCCCTTGGCAGGTCGTCTCAGATTGAGTCTACACAACAAACTTCAGAGCTCGGTGTTACTACCCATGCCCACTTTAAGGTGAGGAGACTGATGAAATGGTTAATTAACTCACCCTAGCAGTAGAGCCAGGATTCAAACCCAGGCAGTCTAGTTTCAAGAGGCTGGTTCCCATCTGGAGCGTGAAAGAATTTAGGGACACTCAGGCTGTAGTAGCAAGGGCTGGGCATGTAAAAAATCCTTGAGACAGTGTGGGTTAGACAGAGGCCAGGGTGGCCTGGTGGGGGCTTTCCTACACACCCGCCACTGAGAACTCCATGGGTATATCCCGGAGGCTCGGAGCAGCTGGAGGGCAAATCCCTGCAGCTTGCTGAGGGCCTGAAGCTCTTCCTTTTCTTTACCCTTCAGGTCGGTAAAGGAAATTGATGTGAACTGCTTCCGCTATAAATATTGGTGCAAAGACGCAGAGACACACACACCTTGACAACTTCTACCAGGGCTGCTACTATGTTTCCCTGAAAATAAGACCTAGCCGGACCCTCAGCTCTAATGCACCTTTTGGAGCAAAAATTATTATACCGGGTCTTATATTAATTTTTGCTCCAAAAGTCTCATTAGAGCTGATGGTCCGGCAAGGTCTTATTTTCAGGGAAACATGGTATGTAACTTTCCACAATGTAGCTGCAGAAGCTGACACCCTACGGCATAAGGACTCCTGTCAACGTGAACCGGTCAGTGCAAAATAGCGCATGACGAATGTGTGCAGAAGGGACCCTCTGTTTAAGGGCAGCCCACTAAGGGTGTGACCAGGCGGTGAGCCCAGAGTGGTATCCAGAAGGTTCAGGCAGCAGCGATGGAGGGAGACTGAGGCAGACCAGGCCACTGCAGGACTCAGGAGACACTTTCTGGAAAGGAACAGACAACAGGCTTTGAATGGGGAGAGCATTTGGCTGAGCAGAAAACAGAGGAGGAACTTCCAGCGCAAAGAAGTACAGAAGCGAAAGATGTGGGGGCCAGAGCCCAGTTGGACCAGAGCCAGTAGGAAGTGAGTGTGGAAGGAGGGAGGGCACTCAGTCGGGGGAAGGCACTTTCTCCTGGAACCACTGAGGACCACTCAGCTGAGAAAGCTTGGCTGGTGGTGCTAGATAATCGGAGGAGATCAAAACTGATGACAGAGACTCGAATTGCACTTTCCAGTTTGCAAAACAGTTCCCCACGAAGATTACCTCACTTCACCCACTCAGCAACTCCGTAAGTTCAGATGCAACAATTTGTACCACCCTCCTTACCCATCTGTGACAGAAAAGGAAACTGAGGCTCAGAGGTGTGAAGTTACTTGCTCCAGCTAATGGCAAAATCAGATGGAGCCAGCACGAGAACCCCAGCCCTCAATTGTAGTTAATCCCATGGTCCCACCGCCGGCTCGAAGTCCAGAATCCAGCAAATTTCTTCCCTTGTTTCCATTAAACAAACTTCTTCGTCATGCTCACACTGTTCATAATAGCAGGAAGTAAATCTGGCCACGTAATGTGAGAAAGGTAATAGTCCCATGTCAGGAAATCCTGCTGCTTAGAGTCCCTTGGGAATGTTAACTCTCCCACTCTGACCCCACCGGCCCCCTGACCTTCTGCACAGTTGGCTTCCTCAGGCAAAACGGGGCCAGAAATGCCGGGCCCTTGGCCAGAGCCTGAACTTCGCCCTCTGGTAGTGAAGAGTCTCTTCAATGTAGGGTCCGCTCTGAGGACGAGGTAAAAGTGGGGCCACCAGGAGGTTCCTTCCGTTCCTGGACCTGCCCTTCCTCGTGGATCATGGGTGACGGGCTGCGGAGGGAGGAAAGCTGCCGGGGGCTCAGAAACACTTGCTCTGTGGTAAGAAACACCTGGCATCTGGGCTTCCACTTCCTTGCCTGTAAGTGAAGCAAAGAGAAGTGACATTTACATACCGGAATTGGCACATGGTAGGTTCTAGCCAACCTGCAAGGGCACTTGCTCTCTTCTGTGGGGTTAGGGCTAGAGGAACAGGGGAACACCCTCATGCATAGGTCAGAGTGTGAGGACTCAGGAACTGAGATGCAAACCTTTTGGCAACTCCCGTCGTGGAGAGAACCTAAGCTCTGCCCAGGCAGGCCGTTGACAACTGATTTGTTGGTTCCCTCACTGGCTGATTCTTCCATTCAGTGGTCCTATTTCATAAAATGCATAGCACTCATTCATTTTCACACATAATTACCTCACTTCTCCCGTCTAACAGCCCTGCAAGTTCAGTTGGAGCATTCTTTACTCAATTATCCATTCCCTCGTGAAGAGTAATAGAGCATCCTTGGAAGCCAGGCCCGGGTAGGTGCTGGGAACACACAGTCCTGCCCTTGAGGAATCCCCCCTTTGTCTGGGAGGCTGACTCTGATAAACCAATCATACAATAAATGAACTAATTGTAGTGATACTGAGAGCTTCAATGGAGAAGTGCTAGGTGCTCAGCAGCCCCTCACAGGGAGACCTGATGGAGTCTGAGTCCGTGAGGAGGTGACCTTTCAGCTGGGAGCAGGCAGGGGCTCTGCTCCCCAGGTTGCCATAGTCCCTGCCTGGCCCACTCACCCTACAGCAGTAATTCCGTTGTCCTCCCGGCCCTCCCGGTGCTGATTTTGTAGCTGCTGCTTTGTCCTCCTGCCGTAGCTGTTTCTTTCTTTGATGGTTCCAACCTCAACCTGAACCTGAACCTGAATTCTGGTTGGTGTCCTGGCAGTATCTGCGCTTGCAGGCATCTCCCTCCCTCCCAGACCGTAATCTCCGCTTCCAGGTTCAGCAGCTGGCTCTGATGCTCCGGGTTTGGGAATCTCGGCTGCAGGGTTCTCAGCCACCCCTTCTCACGATCCCCAACACGCCCCACTTCTCCTTCACTGTCTTACGGTGGGTGCTAAGATGATAAGACATGGTTCCCACTCTCCCACAGCTCACGGTCATGCAGGAAGGCAACATCACAGAACCATAATGTATCCTGAGGAGGGAATGCGCACGGTGCTAGAGGGGCCCATAGGGGGAGGCCTAACCCAGCCAGGGGGTCAGAAAAGACTCCCTGGGAAGGTGATGTCTGAGCGAGGCTGAAAGAATGACAAGCAAAGAGGGGCAACATTCCAGCAAGGAACCTCTTGGCTGGTGGTTCTGGCGTGGCGTCTCTCATTGCTATGTTGGCTGGGCTTAGCTGGGGCTGAGGATCTGCTTCCAAGGTGGCCACTCACATGCGTGGCACACTGATGCTGGCTGTTCGTGGGAGGTCTCTGTTTCTTAACTCGTCTGCCTCTCCATCGGGCTCCTACGGGGTCCTCACTGAATGGCAGACGGCTTCCACCAGAGCGAGTGATCCGAGAGACCAAGGAAGGTACAAGCTACAATGTCTTTTTTGACTTTGCGTCATCAGTCACATACTTCTGACTTATTCCATTTGTCAGTCCTGTTGCAATATGAGAGGGAACAAGGGCCAGGAGTAGGTGTGACAAGTGAGGCACTTGTCTTGTTTGCAAATTTTAAAAGGACACCAAATAAGTCAGTATGAAAGGTAAGTGACATTTAGAAAAATCGAAAGTAAAGTGAAAACATTCATGATGAACAAAATATCAGCAGTTTCAATAAAGGCAGGATCCAATGGGGCTGGCATCAGGGCAAGCGAGGTGAGTCGGGCAAGGGTAGGGTTGAATCCTGCCCAAAAGCATGAATTGCTGGAGACCAAGATCCTTGCAGGCCATCCTGGGGACTGGCTGCCACAGGACCTAAGCCCGCGAGGCATATACTACTCCCCAAGTTCCTGGTGCAGGAGCCTGGAGGCGCAGAGCAGGTGTGCAGCCCAGGAGCGAGGGCGAGGAGGTCAATGGTGGGAAGACTTGTCTCTCCGCTGAGAGTTACGGAACCAGAGAGGAAAAAATTCACACACAACTCAGATATAAACAGCAATCTTTTTCCAGGGAATTGGGGTTGGGGGTCAGATCAATTTCCCAGGGTTACCGTCACAGTACCAGAATGTGGGGGACTGAGAACAACACAAATGTTTACTCATGTACAGTTCTGGAAGCTAGAAGCCTGAAATCAAGGTGTGAGCGTGTTGGTTCCTTCCAGGGGCTGCGAGGGAGAATCTGTTTCGTGCCGCTTTCCTTGCTTCTGGTGGTGCCAACCATCCCTGGCCATCTTGGCTTGTGGACGCGTCACTCGGTCTAGGCCTTTTTCGTCACCTGGTGTTCTCCACCTGTGCCTGTACCCAAACTTCCCTCTTCTCATAAGGACACCAGTCATTGGTGTAGGACCCACCCTCATCCAATGTAATCTCCTCTTAATTAGTCTACATCTGCAAAGATCCGGTTTCCAAATAGTCAGTCACAGGTCCTGAGTGTTAGGACTTGGCCAGGTCCTTGGGGGAAACAATTTTACCCACAAAAGGAATATGGGGCTATTCTATCGGTGGGCTTGCGGCATCATTAGAATTGGAAGGAAGACAAATATTTTAAAATTCACATTTCATGCATCTGCTTTTCAAAGTATTAACAGGAAGCATAAATGCTTTTGCATAAAAATGGAAAAATAATATCTACTTCCATTCATTCTGTGTTATGATCTGATGAGGAGAGTAAGCAAGAGTGCATGGATGAGCTGAAGGCGTATGCTGGCCATATGGAAACTGAGGCAGATAGACAATTACAGAAACTCAGTGAGCAAGAGAGGGAAGACTGGGACAAAGGCTCGGAGAGACAGGATCACTCCCAGGTCCTCTGGGGGCCTGCCATCAGAGGCTTCCAAAGCCCTGTCGTGCTTTCACAACAAATGGCATGACTGTGGAACTCCCATTTAGTTGGGGTAGTACTCCCTTGGGGTAGATGACATAGTAAGAATGGGATTTGGCTTGAAGGTTGGGGAATCCCCACTTCTGCTCCAGACACCATTGCTCAGAATTTATCCAGCACACTTCGGTACTTATAAAGAAAGTGTCAACATTGGGCAACTTGGAAAGGATTAAAATAAGTCTCAAGCTCAGGGGTGGCAAACAGGTTTCCTCTCTCGTGCCATACCTCCCCTGTTGTCTATAGCACTGTATAAAGAAGTGTCCAAGCTCAGAGAATAATTGATTAGTTATGTCTGCCTCAGGTGCAGGAAGAACAACTGGTACTTTACATATTTGCTATTCTAGATCTAACGCAAACATTGCATTTAGAGGATAGGAAAACAGACCAAATAAGAGAAAATAGCATGCCAGAGGTCTCACTGCTAGTTCATGGTAGAACCTAGCGATGCCTGCCCATTGCCCATGCCTCCCCAAACTGGATTCTTCTTTCATTGTTCTCCATGTCAGTGAGTGGCAACAACATCCACGCAGTTGCCAGGGAGTAATCCCCAACACCTTTCTCTCCCTGCGTGTTCCTTGCCACATCCTGTTCACTTCCCCCTCAACTTTCTTCCAAGCCAACACATCTATCCATTTCTCCAGCATCCTCCTAGGCCAAGGTTCTCATCAGGGGGATATTTTGCTCCCCTGCGGCCATTTGGCAATGTCTAGAGACCTTTGTCGCTGTCACCGCTTGGTGGGCCATGCTACTGGTATCTAGTGGGTATAGGCCAGGGCTGCTGCTAAGCAACCTATGAAGTACAGGGCAGCCACTCACAACAGTGGGCCTCACATCCAGCCCAGAAGATTCGTCGGGAGGAGGTTGAAAACCCTTTCCCTAATCCAGGCCACCATCATGTCTTGCCTAGACAAGCTCAAGGGCCTTGTGTCCAGCCTTCCTGCCTCCATCTTGTCCCTGCAGTCCATTCTCTACCCAGAAGCCAAAGTAATTTCAAATTATAAATCCTAATACTGCCCTCAGTAGAGACCCATGCTCTTCACCATGGCCCAGTAGATGCTGTGTGGCCTGGTCCTGCCTACCTCTCCTTCCGTCTCTAGTCCCACTGGCCTTCCTTCAGGGCCTGGAGGGAGCCACGCTTCTTCCTCCCTCGGGGCCTCTGCAGGGGCTACTCCCTGTGTCAGAAACACCAGCCTCTTTGCCTTGTTAACTCCTACTCATCCTGCTGATCTTATCACTTCCTCAGGAAAATCTTTCTTCACCTCCTACCCTCTTCATCGCATTTATTATAGGCTGTAATTATATATTTATCTGTGAGATTGTTTCATGACTGCTTTCCTCCTCCCAGTGCATTAGAAATCCCCTGCAGGCAGGAGAAGTATCTGTTTTGATCACACCCATGTTTTCAGCGTCTAATACTGTCCCTGCAACCTATTAGGATAGCAATAAATATGTATTGAATGAATGAATGAACGAACAAGTAGGGTCTCTTCCTGTTCTTCTTTTCTATTTCTCTGCCCTTCAAATTTTTCCTTTAACTCTTTCTTTCTTCATTAACTGTCATCTTATACAGCCATATATATATATATATATGTATTTATTGTGATGATTAAATGTCATTCTTTGTGAAACCACTTCAGTTGATTTTCTTATTTGCATATCCTTCAACTGATGTTGCCAGGAATGGAAAATAGTCAAATATAATGCGTTTCTCTGCTGGATGGATGCCTGGCACTGCCTCAAGGCAGGCACTGGACCAGGTGGCCTTGGGCCGGGAGTCAAAGTCAGTGGCCAATAGTGCTCCAGCCCCAGACCCAAGGGGAACACCGTTGCTGGTTCCCTGGGAATGAAAGCAGGTCATTTTCTAGCTCTGCCCAGGGCCAGCACCTTCTCAACCTTCAAGTCTCAGTGAAATGTCATCTCCTCAGAGAGGCCCTGCCAGACCACCCATCTGAAGTAGCCCAAAGACCAAAAGCCCAACTCAAGAGGTACAGTGCAGAGGTGGGAAGGAGACTGATCCTTGACAACAGTTAATCTACTTCCCTGCTTCTTGCTGTATGAGATGATGCGATGTCTCTATGGGTCAAGCCATTGTTAGTCACATATCTTACTTGCAGTTGAAATTACGCTAGCTGATACATGTTTTACCACATGCATTAGTCAGTTCAGGCTGCCATAACAAATCACTACAGACTGGGTGGATGATAAACAACAGAAATTTATTGTCTCACAGTTATGGAGGCTGGAAGTCTGAGATCAAGGTGTCGACAGATTTGGTTCCTTCTGAGAGTCATGTGAGGGAAGGATCTGTTCCAGGCCTCGCTCCTTGGCGTGTAGTTGGCTGTCTTCTCCCTCTGTGATCACACCGCCTTCTTTCTGTACCTGTCTGCATCCAGATTTTCTCTTCTTATAAGAATATTAGTCATATTGGGTTCGGGGCCACTCTGATGACCTCATTTTAACTTAATTACCTTTTCAAAGACCCTATTTCCAAAAACATTTGGAGGTGCTGGAGGTTAGGACTTCAATATACACATTTTGTGGGGAAAACAATTCTGCTTATAACACCACAAATCCAGAATTATTTTCTGTCACACAAGGCTGGCTCCTGAGGACGGAAACAGAGACCAGGCCGTGGAAACTGTGCCTTCTCCTGTCCCCACCCCCACACGCGCAGAATGAATTGCTGGTGAGAGTCCCACAGGACCCAGCCAACAGTCCAGGGTGAGAGAAGACAGGAGGAAAAGCTCTTCCCCAGGAACTAAACCTAAAGAATCAGGGGAGAAAGTACACCAACAATGACAAAAATCAAGAGGATAACCACAGTGACCAGTGCTCCTTACCTCCACGTAGCGGTCACTGAGCGAGGGGCCTTGGAGATTCATTGTCCGTGACCAGGAGGCTGAACTCAGCTGTTAATCATGTGCCGAGGGTCACACAGTGGGTGTGGCAACCATGGAGGTGCTTCTCCCACTTCCTTTCAAGAGAGAACCTGCTGTTCAGCAGGGAGAGCGTAGACGCTTCTAGCCTCAGTGAGGCACCTTCAGGCTCCACCTCCACTTCTGGGTCCAGGCCATGTATTTCCAGGGCAGCCCCCAGCTGGGGACTGAATGGGAGGGGAGAGGCCAGAGCCTGGCTATTTCTGCCTAACACGGGACTCCTCTGAGGGGCAATCTCTGCTCCAGATGTCCCTGTGGAGTTGGCGGAGACTCTGTCACATGTACATGTTGGTCTGAGACTCTCTTGCCCACTCCTGCTCCCTCCAGATTTTATCTTTCCCAATAAACCTCTCCCACTCCCAACTCTCAGTGCCTGCTGCCTAGAGACCCAAGATGGCATTGCTGGGGAGAGTAGGCCAGGATTAAAACCATGACTACCTCCAAGGAACCCATCGTAACCTCTCCACTCACTGTTCAGTCTTGAAGGCAAAGGCCAGAGGGTTTCAATGTAAGTGATGGAGACGGGCTGTATGAGTCCCGAAGTGCACAGACGGTGGTCATTTTCACTTAGACTAGTGGGTGTGTAGCCAAGATGCCCAGGGCCAGTGGGGATGGGGAGCAGTAAAGGCATTGCCCCAAATCACCAGCTGCTTGGTGACAAAGCCGAGGCCAGAGCCCCAGGTCTCTGAGCCCCATCCTAGCCCCATGCACAGGTTGGGACCTTGTTCTGTCTGGCCAAACTGACCCAGAGCCGCAGCCTCAAGGTTTGTCTGAGGGGAGAGGAGGCTGGGAGCAGGGAAGACAAAAGTCTATCCCTGAGCTGCAGAAGCAGCAAGGACACTGGGAGTCCCTCCCCCAGGACCTTCTGACCATGGAGAACCATGTCTCCCAGCAGCAGAACAGAGAGGCAGCAAGAGGTGGGGAATGAGAGGGATTTAGGCGCCTCACCGCATGCTGGATGGACTTTGCCAAGTGAGGTACCACTCTTCATCTAAAGTGGGCAGAAAGCCTCCGTCTTGGAGGGGAACTGGGAGTCTTGAAAGAGGTGCTGTGCCAAGAGCCGCCTCCCCAGAGCCTGGGACTCCAGCCTTGTTCCATTCGGACCTGAGTGTTGGCCTCGCCACACTGATTTATGACTGGGTGACCTAAGACCTCTCCAAAGGGGCTCTGGAAGCCAGCTGATAGCCCCTTCTATTTCCAGGGCTAATTCATTTTATGGCCAACAGGAGGCAAGTGTGGTTTAGTGGCTTGACAAGTCTCTTTGGTTCAACAGGCACAAAGGACAGCTGTTTGTTTTCCAAGGGGCTCCCAGGCGGAGTCCCCCCTCCCCTTCTCCTTCCCTCCCTCCCCTCGGCTGTTAGGGTCTGGATGACAGGGGTATGACACAGCACAACAGACTCTCTTCAAGGTTGGCAGAGACCAGGTGAGGGCCAGGGGAGCCTTCCCATCCTGGCTGCCTCAGAGGATGTTCTCTTGCCGAGGGTGCAGGGCGAGCCTGGGGGTCCTCTCGGCGGAGGACTCACTTGACCCAGAATGGAGATCTGAGATCTCCTGTCCATTCTCACCCCAGGTAGCCTCAGCACGGTGCTCCCTAGAGCCCTAATGCCCGCCAGCAGGCCTACCCTTTTGGGCAAGGTTTCTGAGTTGAGCACCTACACTCAAGGCCAGCCCTTCAGTGATCTCCACAGCGGACTACCCTCCAGATGTTCTCACAGACAGCCGCCTGCTGACTGGCACTGGGTCTGAGCTATTAAGATGCGTGTGTGTATCTGCCATCATCATAGGCAGACAACATGGACTAACACAAAGCAAAGACTCGGGAACCAGTCAGATCTGGTTCTGCTACCTCAAGTTATTACTGCCTGAGCCTTGGCCTCCTCATCTGTAAAGTGGGATAATAATGCGTCCTAAGGTTGTCATGATTAGATGAAATAGTGAAGCAAAGGATTTAGTCCAGTGTCTGATGAGGGCTCAATAGCTTTATTAATATTCATGAAGAGCGGGGAAACGAAGGACACGGGGCAGCCCTATAAGCGGGACCTGCCTGTTGTTCCTCTTGGCAGTCCGCATTTCTGAACACTGATCTGACAGCTGTGGCTTCTCACCTGGAATTGTTGATACATTTTTATAAACAGAACGCCCTTTTACATCCACCTTTGCATGTTCACAAGCATGTGCTCATGTATTTGGGCCCCTGCCTACGTGCACACTAAGAATCAAACTCACATTACAGAAATGTCTTTGCAGATATGTGTACATTCAGACACATCATCCTGCACATACTCCCCACACGGACTCCTGCAGACACATGTGCATATACACACAGGTACACGTCCCTGCACATACACACATGGGGTCCCATGTCTCTGGCGCACATGCAGGTACAGAGGAGCAGGCCGACAAACCCCAGAGCCAGACCAGAGAGCATGGTCAGCTCAGCGATTAGGGCCCAAGGGAAGGAGGGAAGAGCAGACTTTTTTAGCTGCTGAAGGACATCTTGAAGTAAAAATAGCCCAGCACGGGCCTGCCAGGAGGGGTGCTGGGCAGTGTGGTGGCCCTGACGCCCCGACACCTCTACCACCTCTGAATCAAGGTCTTTAGAGGGCTCGCCTGCGGAGCCCAGATGCCTTGTGAAGGGGCCACAGTAAAAGGGCAGGACACACCCTGCTTGCCCACAGGGTCAGGGTTAAGGTGAGATGGCTGGAGAGAGGGAGAGGGAGGGAGCCCTGCATTCCTATCCCTGCTGCTACCCACTTAGCCAGAGCCCTCCAAGCACCTCAGGGCATGGGCGCAGACACCGCTGGGCACCATGCCTGGCTACCTGCTGTGGTCCTGCTACTGCAGGGAGGGGCCAGGAAGGAGAAGGAGAAGCAGCTCTCAGCACGAGTTAAGAAAAGTGTTCGAACCTTGGCAAGCAGGAGCCTGGCTCCCAGGGGTCCTACCTAGGACAACCTGCTTCGAGGAAAGGGAAATCAGTATTAATGCTATGACTAATAAACCTGCATGTCCTAAAATATATTGCAATCATTGAATTGTACATTTCAAACAGGTGAATTTTATTTTCTGTGAATTATACCTCAATAGAGCTGTTTGTACATCTTTCCTCTCCCAGTCCTCTTAACACTCTTGTGTCGGGCACTCGGAAAGTTTTTTAAGTGGACTATCTGATTAAACCCTCCCGAAAATCCACTCCACATGTGAGGGAAGGTGTAGGGCCTGGTTCAAGGTCACCCAGCTGGTCAATGGTGGAGTTGGCTCTAGACCCACTTAGCAAGACTGGCAGGCTGGGTCAGTCATTCCTCCTTCCAATTATTCAGTCCACATTCAATCACCGAGTCTAGATGCCCAATACGGAACTGGACCAGTGACTCCTGAACTCCGGCAGCCAGCAGAAACATCACCAGGAAAGCTTATTCAAAGGCTGGTTTCAAGACCACTCTCAAGGTTCTGCTTCCGTGGTCGGCTGGCACCTGCTCTTGGACCCTCTGCAAGTGCGGGGACCCTGGTGCCAAGTCCTGGGCTGGGAGTGGTAGGGAATGGCTCCTGGGCAGGACCAGGCTGAGTCACAATGCGTTTGTGCTCTGATATTAATAGAAACATAAAACCCCGGGTCAGCCATTTCTTCCCCTCTGGACAAGCCTGGACGACTCGGGCCACTCTTCTACGAAGCTGACCTCTGCCGCATATTAAGCAAGAGGCAGGCGGTCACATGGATACCTCATTAATTTCCACTCGGGGGTGGGGGTGGGGGTGGGGGGAACTACGACAGGGCTGAACTTTTACCGGGCCCTTTATCAAGGTTAACCAGTGACCGAGGCGGAGGACAAGGAGGAGGGACCGGGGTCCCGAGGGGCAGGGTCTTGGTGAAGGGATAAATTAGCGCATCCTTTGTTTGCCTGTCAATAGGTGCTTCCAGGGGAGCCCCAGGGGCTGGGGAACTTTGTTTGCCCGAAGCGTTTAAACAATCCCTCTGCAATCCTGTTTACACTCTTCATTTGCTCAGCAAACCTGCCCCTCAGAAATAGCTTTGGGGTGAACTCGGGCCCAGCTGCTGGTGGAGATTGCCACACTGCCTGCCTGTCCCACCCGCAGGGCTGCTCTGGGCTTGCACCAGCTGGGGCAGGGGCTCCAAATGCACACAATGCCCAATAGGAGGCACACACTTGCACACACACTCAACCAACACCCCACCTGACCTCATCTTGCTGGGCAAGTGAGAGTTAAACGTCCTAGTTCAAGTTCATCCCGTTTTTTTCAGCTACATACATACCTGACTTTTCAAAGGTCAGAGCCACTGCAGGGCTGTCTCCTGCTCTCTTGCTCCCTCTCCCTCTTTGCTAGGCTGCAGGGGACCTCTGGCTGTGCCTTAGGAGACTGTTGGCCCCTGGGATGCAGGTGATGAACTATCTTGCTTGCAAAAGCCATACAGTCCTGTTGGGAGGCCATAAGGGGGGGAGGTGCAGGGGTTGGGGGTGTCCCATGGTCTGTTCACTGCACCTAATCCATGCAGGGAGCTCTGGTGCTCATTCTCCACTCTGGGGCTGATGCCCGGAGGCCTGGTTGTGACCCCTGATACCCTTCTCCCCCATGGCGGTGGTTCTGCAGTTCTTGGCTATACAGCTGAGCCTTGGCAAGTTCCCCAGCCACTCTCAGCTCCCTTCTGGTTCCCTTCCACACAGTGAGGATTCTAGGAGCCTGGGGTAGCTGGTCCAGGCCCCTCTCATGCTTCCTGAACCTTCCTCCCTGCCATTTCTACCCTGAGGGACAGCTCACGGTGTGGAGGTTGGCTCCTAGATTCCAGAAGCACAGGGGCCGGGGGAGACGGGAGCATCAGCAACCACTTTGACCTGTGGAGTTTCTTCACCTTTTCTGGGGTCCAGCTGGGCTTCCAATGGCGCTGGGTCCTATGGAACCCGGCAGCATTCTCAGCCCTGCGTACCCACTCCTGATGTCCCATTTGTCCTATTGCAGCTCACCTTCCTATCACATTCAGTGTCTTCTCTACGGCACACCAGCTTCGAGTAAATCTCACAGCTTGGACCGCAAGGCATTATACTTGATATAGAGAGGACAATGTGCAGAATTTAGAAAACCTTTTCTCCTGCAGCAGGGCCCGGCTTTCAAAGTGCTCTGGGCTTTGAGATCTTAGTCTGGCCTGGAGCTCACTTTCTCTTTGTGTCTTGTTACAACCCTAATCCTCCCTGAGGCACTGGGTGCCTCTGGCACGCTAGAAGGAAGGTCACAGATGAGAGGAATAAAAAAACGTGTACATTCCCACTTTTCTAAATGTATTATTCCATAACGTATGCAAATCTGCCCTGGGGGAGGTCCTGGCAGGGCAGGGTGAAGACAGGAGTGCATGGAGGTGGCCCAGAGTGAATGGAGGTGGCCCGCAGTGGAGCCTGAGGACCTCCTGGCACCTGGAGTGCAGGGTAAAGGAGCCCTGCCACTTATGAGTGGTCAACACCTGGGACATGGGAGCAAGGCCTGTGTCACAAAAGTAGGAAGGCTAGGAGATTAAAGTCCTGGTGTCTCCCACTCCCTATCATGGACACTCGTCAAGACGCCCCTTGCCTTGCTCCCTCTTCAGCAGGTCTTAACACCCATCTGGGCACCGAGAGCAGGAGTGCCCCTGCCTTCCCCTTTGGAGCAACTTTGGTAGGTGTGGCAATGCCAGGGCATATGAACACTGTCCCCAGGTGTGCAGGGCAAAAAGGAATCCTCTCCCAAGTAGGTTTTTGATAGAATGATGAAGGCTCCCTGGCATATGACTGGAGTCGGACATCTGGGCTCACTTCCCACCCCACCTCTGCCTCAGTTTCCCCACTGTTCCATGGACATCAAACTGGAGCCTGAGGGTGTGGGAGCAGTGGGTCTGGAGCGCACCACACTTAGGATATCAAAAGCAATCTTTTTCTTGCTGTTTGCGAGGGTGGCTTGCATGAAGGTCAAGATAAAACCTGTTCGGGGGGTGGGGAGGTGGAGAGAAGCGCGGAGTGTTTTGTTTGGCGCAGCCGGCTGGCCGTTGCCTCGGCAGCTGAGAACATCGGCTCTGGTCACGCTTGCCTCCGCTCCAATCCTATTACTCCGTGCGGTTGGGCTCCGAAAATAGCCCCTGTCAGCCCCATCATCACAGTTCAGCGTTTCCACCACCGTCCACTTATTGTTCCTGTGTTCCTGGGACACAGTCATCGTTAACCCCTCCTCTGCCAGCAGGCTGGGCCACCTGCTCTGAGCCCACCTTTGGGGATATCGTTTTCTCTTCGTTTCTCTTAATCACCACAGGGAGATCCAAAAGAGCCAAGGCAGGCTCCGTACCAGACACTGCACACCTCGTTTCATTGTAACTCGCACCTTAAACTGCCCCTGCAAGGTTGGCATTTCCATCCGCCTTTGATGGAGGCGGAAAGCCAGGCTCAAGGAGGTGAAGGGACTTGTTCAAGGTCATCCAGCCATTGCATGGTTGAGCCCAGGTTCAGACAGAGCTGTGTGATTCCAAGACTGGGCTTTGTCCCTGTGCCAACAAACATGGCTCTCTAGACCCAGCTGAGTCCTCCCCATAACCCTTTTGGTTAACACACCCCGGCCTGGAGGCCTCTGGCCGGGTGCTGGCCACCCCATGATCACCTGAGGAATTGGAATACAGTGCAGATTACAGGGCCCCACCCCAGACAACCCGACTCAGTAATGCTGGGGCATGGCCCAGGAATCTGTATTTGTAACCAGCACGACAGGCACAGGACTCTGATGATAAAGTACATTAGAGAACCACAACGGTCCTGAGATTCTGCAGGTCCCACAGGGAAGGAAGAAAATTGGCCTTTTTGGTGCCTGGCGTGGTATCCAGCACATGAACACACACCAATGTATTTCTTTTCGTAACATACAAAAATTTCAGATGAGAAAATGGAGATTCCTTCCACGGCACCAGATTGTCTCCCAAAAGAAAACAGCCGACAATTTTACAGCAACAACCAGCCTGAAAAAGGAATGAATGTGTCACACAGACTTGAGTGTAGAGTAGGCTCCCTAGAGGAAAGCAGCTAAGTCAGAGGCTTTGAGTGCCAGCTTTGGGACCAGGCAGACCCAAAGTTGTTGAATGCTTGAATGAGATGGTGTGGATCACAGATTAGCACAGCACCTACGGCTGATGACACTATCTGAAGTATGCTTAGGCCTCGATATGGGGAAGACTCTACTAAGAACCTTCTATTTATTCACTCATTCAGACTTGCAGGCAGGTTTTGCTATTACCCCCATTTTATAGGTGAGAAAACAGAGGCATGAGAAGTAACTTAGTGCTGGAAATAGGATTGGAAAGCAGGCATCTGGCTTCAGAGATTTTGTCCAGTCACCATTGGACGTGTTCTCCTGAGCACAGAGGAATCCTGGGATGATAGCTAGAGAGCCCTGGCCTGCCACTCAGACAGCCCAGTTTCTTTGCCTGTCCCCAGCAGCCTGGGACTGGACCGAGACCTCCTGGGAGCCAGTGGGGAGGAGGCTGACCCTGTGGACTGTGGCTGAGTCCCTGGCTGTCAGGAGGTTCTCTCCACTTGGCTTTCTTGCTGGGATCTGTAATATTCCCTGAACCTTGTCCCTTTAAGCCTAAAGGTGGGAACAGATCCTTCGTGGTGACCTACACCTTGACCTCCACTTTACAAATATTTCCTTTATTGAACCCTCAAGTCCTCTTACTTTGAGTGCGGAATCTGTTTCCCACTATTACCCTGACTGGTACAGTCGCTAAAAATATATAAAACCAAACAAATAAAAAAGCCCTACATTAGTGGACCAGAGATTGAGGTCTGAAGATGGGCAGTGACCTGCCAAAGATTGTCTGTGAGTTAGTGACCCACCTGGGCCTGGGCCTCCTGCCTCCTGTGTTGCCCTTCCTTCATTCCCCATGCCCTCAGGTCCTGGGGCCTTCCTGGGGAGAAGAGGGCGTTCAGTCTGCCCTCAGGCAGGAGACCCCAGGCCCAGGGGCAGTGGGCTCTGAGCCCGGGAGACTTGGGGATGACGGGGGTATCCCCTCACTGCAGGCCAGCTGCCCCTACCCTGGCTGATAGTCGCTGGAAGGACTATCGGATTTCAGAGGCTTCTGAAAGGAATCCCCACTTTGTCTCTGAACTTTCTGCCCACTGCAGCCCATATTCGGGGTGTGTCCCAGTTTTCCCTTGTGCTATTGCTCAGGGAGCTGGCCTGGGACCCAGAATGCCTCCTATGTGTATACAATAAAGCTCCCCAGCCTGAAAGCAGAGCCCAACATTCTGTGAACTAGTACTGATCACTGCTTACCACGGTCACACGGTCACACGTAACATGCAGGTGGGGCCTATTGAATGAACTGGCACCACTGTGTCAATGAGTGTATCAGCACTCTACCTGAGAAAATCCCTTCAGACAAGGAGGAGCGTGTTGGTCACACTCTCCACTTAAAACTTGCTCAAATTTAAAAGGGTGTTTATCAGCTCATTTAACCGAGAAGTCCAGCACTCTCTGCTTTTAGGAACAGTGTCCTGGAAATCTGTCTCTCTTCACTTCTTGGTTCTGTTTTCCTCCATGTTGCCTTCTATCGCCAGCAGGCTGTCCCCAGGTGGCGAGAAAGGTGACCACCGCCAGCGCCAGGCTGATTTCCCACCTGCTGAGAAACCCCTGGAGAAAGAGAGGTCCTTGTGCTTTAGTTCCTGCAGCCCCTGCTTTTCACTGGCCTGCCCACGTTTCCACTCCTACACACTCTGAGGCCAAGGAAATGATTTAGCCTCAGATGTGCCTCCTTTTTTCCAATGAAATCAGCACCCCCAAACAGGAAGCACTGAGAGAGGGGGCAGTCTGCGTCCCAAAGGACGATCAGGGCGGTGATGTCTGTCCCAGAGAAGGAAGAGAACAGGAGGTCCTTGATGCCCAGGAGGAGAGAGAGGCGGGCTTTCGGAAGCAGCGGAGAGAAACAGAGGCAAAATGCTTCAGCATTATCCTACTTGACCTTCAGGACAGGGTGAAGGTCCTTTCTCCCTCATGGGGCCTTCTCTGACCTTCCCTACCGGTCTCCAGGCTCAAGCTCTGGCAGCCTTCTGCCTCTCTATCTCCGCATCCTGCATGGCCCGGGGTTGGCTGTTCTCCATCTGCTCCCCTCCACTAGATGGAAAACAACTCCAGGCCAAGGGTGTGTATAAATCAGAGTAAATAACAAACACCTCCCCCAACCTGAACTCAGTAAAAGCTTATTTCTCTCTCACACATAACTTCACCCATGACAATCCTCGTTGGTGGGCGGCCTTCCGGGTCATCATTCAGAACCATGGAGCCTTGGAGCAGTACCTTCCGTTAGGACTTTCTGAGATCTCTGTGCGTGTATGGCTGGTGAGCATGTGACATGTGGCTAGTGTGACGGAGGAACTGAATTTTTCATTTTATTTCACTTCAATCAGTTTCCATTTAAATAGCCACACATGTATCTCGTGGCGGCCATGCTGTCTGGGGCGGCCTTGGGGCCCTCCATGGGATTTTCTGATTGCAGCTGAAAATGGAGAAAAGATTTTGAGAACATTTTGGGACAGGCCAGGAAAGTGGCATTTGTCTCTTTTGCCAATGTTCCATCGGCCCAAACACATCACTCAAGCACACCTAACCACAGCGGGCGCTGGGAGCTGTCATCTAGGGCAGGAGACGCTGGCGATGGAAAACCGAGTGCTGGCAAAAGTGTAGCCATCTTTGCCGCACACTATACTGATCCACCTCTCTGCTTCCCAGACCTGACAGGAGGCTGGCATTCAGGAGAAGTTTTTCTGAAGGAGTAGATGTGAACATGGGTGAGTATGGGTTTAAATATCAGTGTGCATGAAACAGTGAAAACAGGAGTGGTTGGGAGCGTCCTGGGTAGAATTTTTTCTCTGCCTCAGGTCACTCTGTGGTCCCAGAGGTTGCTGGGAGCTCCAGGCCACCTCATTGACCACAGGTACTGCCTTCTGTGACCCAAAATACAGGGCAAAATGCAAAATCTCAAACAGAGGCAAATAACATTCATTTAAATAGCAAATATTGACCCCGCAAGGAGATAAGCAGAATACAAAGTGCAGGAGCACGAGGCAAACTCTGGGCCGAGCCAAGCAGGGGAGGCAGGTCTCAAAGCGAGGGCCTTGGGGTCAGGGACAGAGTGCGGTGGGGGACACAAAGCCTTTATTTGAACCCACAGACAAACCAGCCAGCAGCAAGGGGTTTGTAGGCTGCACTCGAGGAACCAGGGTCTCTGGCAAAAGGTGGGAGTGGCCACTGAAAAGATCCCAGGGAGAAGGAAAGGGTGCAGGGGTCAGGAGTCCTGAATTCCCATCCTGCCTCTTCTCTACCCGGCTATGGGAACTCTAAGTAAAGTTCCATCCTCGCCCTGAGCTTCTGTAGTCAGGACATAGGATTTCTAAGGCCCCTTCAGCCCAAAAGACCTGAGATTGACCTGTCTCTGCCCCAACAGCTGCACACACTTCAGTAAGGCCTTTGACCTCAGTTTACCCAACTATGAAATGCGAGGCTTGCTGCTCACCTGGGACTGTGTGAGAAAGCAGCGGAGAGGCCTGGACTAATTTAATGGTCAAAGTAACAAGAGACGGGTGCCTCGCTTTTGTCACTGACCCTCAGCCTGGGGACTGGGTCTGTGGAAGGGATGCAGTCACACAAGATCTGTGTCCCTCACAGGCCATGCCCAGCAGTGAGCCAATTCTGGGGCGTGGTGGTGGTAATGGGGCAGGGAAGCCTGACGTGCAGTGCTTGTCAGTTTCTTTGGTGTGGCTACCCACACCATGGCCAATTTCAAGTCACCATAACATCACTCAACACGGAGCTGGACAGAGATGCACACAGGAGCAGCAGGCTGGGGGCTGTCCCAGGGCTGTTCCCGTAGGCAGCCTGGAGTGGGGCCACCCCCTGTCCCGGTCACACGCAGTGTAAAGGCATTAGAGCCCCCAGCGCTGGCTGAGCCATCCCCTGGACCTGCCTAGCAGCGACCTCAGCGCCCCCACCCCTGTGCTCTGTTGCTGAGACAGTGAGGCCCCGTGGGCTTCAGGGTGGCCCCTAGTGGGGAGCTCGGGCAGGGCTCTATGTGGCATCAGCTATGGGTGGGCTGATCTGGAGGGTCCAACACACCTTCACGGGCATGCTGGCATGTCTCGGGGCACACTCAGGCTCTCTTCAGGGTGACTGGTCCTTGCACTTCTGTGGCACCTGGCTTCTACAGAGGGAGCAGCCCAAGAGAAGCGGGGTACGCTGGGTGGTCTTCTCTGACACAGGCTCAGAGCTCAGGTGGTGCCACTTCTGGCTCCAGATTCAAGCAGAAGGGGAATTCAACTTTACCTTTTGGGAGGGGGTGCAAGGGCCCAGTGCAGAAGAGCATATGGGGTGGGATATACTTCTGTGGCCTTCTGTGGCCACTGAGAGGAGACCCTACATCCAAGTTTTCCCCCAGTTTACTGCAGTTGGGGCAGCCTAGGGAAAGGTAGGCTTAGAGGGTCTGATTCAGAAAGCATTACCAAGAAAACATCGGGTTATGACTTTCCAATAATATGATAGTTAAGAATATTTGTGCAATTATTGTGTGCCATGTGGGACTGTCCTAGACGTAGGCATGAGTGATTTCATTGCTTTCTTACAATAACCCTGCAGGGTATGGACTGTTATTCTCTCCATGTAATGGATGGGGAAACTGAGGCATGCAGCAATTAGACAGGAGTCTCGGTAACTTTCCTGGAAGAAGCACAGACATGATTTAGACCCCGGCATCAGGACCCAGAGTCCAGCGGAGCCCATAACCATTAGCTTTTGAGTTTCCTTCCTGGTCAAACCATGGAAGGAGAAACCAGGCTGACCGCAGGCCTGCCACTTACTAGCTGTGTCACTATATCCCTGAGCCCTTCTGAGCCTCAGCTTCCTGGACCATAAAATGGGAGAATAGTGTCCACACCCTGGGCTTGCCAGGGCATCACATGGAATCATTCGTTCCAGGTGCCAGGTAGCAGGTCGGTATTAAACAAACATTAAGTTCCTTTCCTTTTCCCCCTCAGGAAGGAAACTTGAAGACAATGCACATAACAAAATACTATTGTTCCTCAAGAAGGTCAAGACAATTCCAATGATTCTGTGATTAAAACCAACGGTGAACCCGCTGGAAAAGGTAAAAGGGGCGATAATTGTAGCTACTGAGTGCCTACAGTGTGCCCGGCTTCCTACTAGGTACTTTATATCCTGAGCCTCCCAACAAAGCTGCAACGTGCAACAAAGGAGTCTGAGATTGAGAGATTTTAAGATTGGACCCAAGTCCCAAAGCAGTAACTACAGAAGAGAAATTCGAGTCCAGCACCCTCTCATTTTCCCTTATGTCTTTCCATGGTTCCCTAGAGGTGCTGCTGAAACACAGAAGCTGAGCATGCCTAGGAAAAGTAGTTTGGGAGTCACTTCTGGGAAGGGAAATGACAGCCTAACCCTAACAAGTTCTTGCCTTCTGGCCAGTTGGTATCAGATCTAAACGCCTCATGGAGCCTACAAGCTCCTGCCTGCTCTGGGTCCCCATGACCTCCAGATCCCATCTCCTCCCACACTACCCCTGTCTGTATCCATGCTGCTCTTGCCAGTCACATTCCTGCCTCAGGGCCTTTGCACTTGCTAGTTCCACAGCTTGGAACACTCTACCCATGGACTTGGGTGTGGCTTGCCCTTTACCTCATTTAAGTCTCTGCTCAAAAGGCAGCTCCTCAGGGGGGCCTTTCCTGACCCCTCTGTCTATCATACACCTACCTCACTCTCTGTCTCCTTAACCTACCTTTGTTGTTGTTGGGTTTTTCTCTTTGCTTGTTTGCCAGTTAGCTCTCAGCACTACCTGACATTATCCTGTATATTTTTCTCCTTATTTATATTTATTGTCTTCCCACTGCAATGTCAGCCCTAGGAGGGTAAGGGCTTCATCTACGCTGGTCACTGCTATATCCCTGGGGTCTATTCCACTACCCGCACACAGTGAGTGCTCAATAAATAGTCACAGAACCCAAGAAAGCCCTGATTAGCAGGTCAGAGGGCACGGCAGGGGGCTGGGAAGCTTGTGACTTAATAGTCACCCTGAATGAGAATCTACTTAGGGTCTTGTTTTTGTTTTGAATCAGAGCTTCATTGGCCTGTCTGAAAGGATGGCCACATCCTCGCCCACTGATATCCAGGATTTTAAGAAGCTCTTTCCTAACAAGGGACATGCTGCTTTTTAGCTAAGCATGACCGCATTACAGACAGTGCCCCAGAAAGAGGGGTGGTGGTGGTGGTGATATTTTCATAGGAGACACCGAAGGCCACTCACCTCCAAGACCCAAATGCGGGGCTGCTTCACGGGAGTGCGACCTGTGCAGTGGTACAAGGCCCACACTCAGAAGGCTCCATGCACAGGAGGGCTCTGTGCTTAGTTTAATGCTGTTGTGGCTGCCATCTTGCAATTCCTAGCTTTTTAACAAGAGGACTGTGTTTACATTTGAATGGGCTCTGCCAATTACATAGTCTGTCCTGCCCAAAGAACTGATCAATGGTGGAGCTGCAGGCTTATAGACATTGATTATTTGTGGAAAGAGGTCCCTGTGGGTGGTCATCATCCACACCATCGAGGCCACCATTTGCTTCACCAGTTATAGTCACTGGGCACCTGCTGTGTGCCAGGCACTGTGTTAGGTGCTGCAGAAGGAGAACGAAGGAGGCTTGGCACCTGCCCCAGCAGCTGCTTGTTAAGAGGAGAGACAGCAGATAAAGAGAGGTGACACTGAGCTTGAGGGGGCAGGTTGGTGGCAGAGTGAATAGCAATGTAGGCCTGCAAGGGACCAGGTGCTATTGGGACCATCAAGTTGGCCTCAACCCAGGGCAATCTGGCCCCCAAGCCTATGCCCTCACCCTCCTCACTAAAGCCTCTGCAGAGGCACCAGGAGGGGGAGGCGGGAGGGCAACAAAGCAACATTCTTGGTCCTGAAACCATCAGCTCTGGACTTGACTGGGGCCCGTGTGTCCAGGAGGAGCTAGAGCCAAGGGTGTTGATGGCTTGACAGCTGTTTTGTGAGTAAACGGAGCCCTGGTAGGGGTCAGACAGAGGGTGCCACAGAGTGACCTCCTGTTGGAGAGTCTGCCTGCAACCCCTGCAGCCTGTGCAGGAACAGAAAGCAAAGTCCTGGAGCAGAAGAAAAAGAAGAAATGTCTTTAAAAAGATCTTTTGTACTCTCCATTCCTCAAATCTCCTCTCATGTATGGAGCCATTACTATAGCCAGTAACACACATGTATCTCCTTGAGTCCTTACAACCAGCTAGGAATTTGCTATTAATTCCGTGTTTCAAGGAAGGAAAGAAGTAAGAAGAAAAGAAAAAGAAGTAAGGAGAGGGGGAGTGACTTGGTCAAAGTCACAGGGCCCCAGGGACACAGGGGGAGGGCATTTGGAAGCCCAGGCTGGGAGCTCCCTGATTCTCTCTGAAGCGCAGGACGACGCCTGCAAGGGGAGAGCTGGGGGAGGCGCCCCTCTGGGCGTGTTCGCATGGGGTGGGGGGCACCCTGCGCCCAGGCACTGAGAGGAGCGGGGCGCCTGGCGGGCTTCCGAGGGGCACTGATTGGGCAGGAAAAGGGCCTCCAGCCCCTGGGCTGCTCAACATCTGCGCCCTGGGCGCTCAAGGCGTCCCACGGTGTCGCCCCGCTTCTGCCCCCTCGGGCTGTGCCGAGCGGATGCGCTGCCTGCGTGTGAACAGGGCTTGTTTTCCCTTCACGCCCTCGGGCTCCGTTTTTATGAAGAACTTCCTTCTGTTGGTGCTTTGGGAATATTCATTCCTGGCTTGCGCAGCACGCGGTTGACAGTTGGGCTGGGAAATGTACCCGCGGTTTAATTAGGGCATCGCTAGGCTGTGCCAAGAAGCCGCTCCGCCCTTCCCTGCTGTCTCTACCTGGGACACCGCCCCACCCCCAACTGCCCCGCTGTGGGGGGCTCGGCCACTGCCCCCGCTGCTGCTGTGACACCAGCACTGCCCCCGCTGCTGGCCCAGCGACCTCGTGTCCCCAGCCTGCCCTCCGCCCTCTCATCCTTCACAGGAACCTGTCCCTGCCAAAGTAGGCTCTTATTGTCCTCCAAATGTCCATCTTCTCACACATTGTTGTGCTTACGCTGCGCCCACTGGAACGCACTGCGCTCTCCTCCTGGCGTCCATCTCTCCTGCCTCCAGACCCCTCCGAATTCTTTCTAGTCACCCCTCCCTTCAGTCACCCACCTGCTGAAGTGCCCTTGGCTGCCACAGGGCATCCCAGGCCACCTGCTGCTCTGCCCCACCCACCCCAGGCGATGCAAGGTGGTGGACACCTGGCCTGAGTTTCCTTCATCCCCAGCAGCCCCTCAGGAGGGGCTCACGTGGAGATTTCACCCTGTCATTGAGGAAGCTGAAGGCAACATTAACAAGAAGCCTGGAGAGTTGAGTATGGACCACACCCATCAGCCTCCAGGGCTCCGGGCAGGGCGAGGGGAGACCTCATGCCCCCAAAGCCCAGAAGAACACTGCAGAAGGCTGACTGGATTGACAGTAAATGTCAAGCCAAAAAATAAATATTGAAAATTCGACTGCATATCATGTTAAAATCCTACTATAAAAAAACTGGAAAAAAATATTTGCAACACATATGGCAAAGGGTAAGTTTCCTTAAATGCTAAAGCGCTCCCACACCCTAAGGGAAACCGAGCACATAGCGACAGCCCATTCACGGGACCCAGCCACACATGGCTTCTTACGGAACGAGGAGATGAATGCACAGCCTTACTCATCATGACAGAACCATGGTGGCAACAAATGACATTTTGGTTTAAATTGGAGAAACATCAAGATGCGTGGCCTGGTGGGAGAAAAAGGCTGCGGGGGAGGGGCCGTGCTGGGCTCCACTGGAGGGCAAGGCCGGGGCCCGCGCGATTTCAGTGGACGGCTGGTCGTGTTTGGTGAGTTCAACAGGTTGCGCAGGAGTGAAGCCTGGGGTGGGTCTTTGGTGAGACTCGGTGCAAACCTCTGCTCCACCACTTCCTGGCTGCACGATTGCAGGCGGCTTGCTTATATTCGCTGAGCCTCCGCATTCTCTTCTGTAAACTGAGGTCATGATGTGCTTCCAGGGATGACTAAGAAGTGTTCGGGGGAGGGGAAGAATCGGAGTCATGCCAAGGCTAAGAGAGGGAGACCTGGGGGAGGGAAGGGAGGGGCTGCTTTCGGGGAGGGCAGGGACATAGGAGGGTGGGAAACGCATCCTTGGGGTTGAGACAATTCAATTACCTCTGAAGCAGGCACAGTGCTGGCGGACCTGAGACTGGGAGGGGAAGGGGTGAAGAGAGACTTGGAGACCACAATTTCAAGGTTATTTGGCGGTCCAGGAAAGGAGAGAGATTGAAGGAGCGGGTAGGGTACAGTTGCAGAAGGCGGCTAGTTTGGGGGACGTAAGACTATCTGTAGGCTGTGGAAATGTCTCTGACTCCCAAGACCTTCTTTCCCATCAGCATCTCAAGTCTGGCTCATGACTATTTCTTCCGAATGGCCATTGTTATATGACCCAGCCTAGTAGAAGTCCAGTGCCCAGCAGAGAGATGGGCCAGAACCCAGCTTTCCAGGAATTAGATAGAGGTGATGGCATTTGACCCCGAGCTGCAAGGACAGCAAAGCCAGAGAAACAGTCTGAAGTGCAGGAAGGAGGGAAGTGAGGGAAGGGAAAACTCTGGCCTAAGAGAAGCCCCCCTCCATGGCCAAGCAGCCAGGTTAACAGGAAAATAGATTCCAGGGCCACAGCTGGGAGTGAACCAAAACATATGTTCATGGATGACACACAATGGGCACTCTACAAACATTTCTCTAATGTATAACCTGGAAGGAACCTTGGAAGCCTTGTTAAAACAAGTACAGTGGTACCTCGGCTTTCAAACGTAATCCATTCCGGAAGACCGTTTGAGTTCTGAAACATTCAAAAACAGCCGACAGCTGGGGCTCAGGATCTTGCACTCAGCGGAAGCCACGTGACATGTTCTACTTCCAAGGCGTGTTCTAAAACCGAAGATTTACTTCTGAGTTTATGGTGTTCGTAAACCGAAATGTTCGTCAACGGAGATGTTCGAAAACCAAGGTCCTACTTTAGTTCATGTCTGAGACCATGAGTACAACGAGGACACAGGACAAGGATATCCTCGACGAGGATACAGGACGGCTGTGAGTACAGATGCCGGGCTGGCAGCACAGGTGTGGAGCAAATGTCATGTGCAGGTCTCATCGTGGACCGAGGTGGGCCCAGTGGTCCCACCCTGGCCACTCCAGAGAGGTCATGCAGTAAGCAGCTCTGTGCTCCCCCCCAGAAAGGTGTCCTCTCAGTGGGAAAAAGATGCTTTGCTGGGACCTGGCAGCTGAACCCAGCCTCCCTGGATTCTGCAGGGCAGCTTTCCTCAGTGCTTTGGGCTACCTGACTTCCATGGAGCAGGAAACCCTACTACCCTTGGGCAGAGAAAGGCTCCAGCGCTCACAGATTCCAACGCATGTGAGGGTGTGGAGAATGAGGGGTGAGGGAGAAACGAGGGCAGTTTTGAGGACTTCAGAAACAGCCATATTCAGACTGCACACTAACATCCCCCCAGCATCTGCCTCAGTTCCCCAGGTCCCTGGGCCTCCCTGTGCAGGCTTAGGCCAGAATTTCAGCAGTAGCTGACTGGTCCCTGGCCAGCCAATGGGCGGTGTCCTCTAAACCCACGCCTGGTCCAATCAGCTCCAGGCTGGGTTTGTGGAAGGCATGTCACATTGGAAGAGGGAACAGGACAGGGCAAGCAAGTCAGCTACCATCTGGGTCATCCTGAGTGACTTGTGAGATAGAAGAGTGGAGTGCCTAGAAGTGGGATCAGCTGACCTGGGCTCCATCTATCCCTAACGAGCTCTATGAAACAGTGCATTCTCTCTCCGAGCCTCAGTTTCCTAAATTGCGAAATGGTTATAATAATGTTTGTCACAGGGTTGTTGTGAGGAGAAAATGAGATAATAAATAGGAGAGTGTTTTGTAAACCCTAAAGCTAGAGGCGAGTTGTGTAGTTTCACTCTCAAATGGAGTATATGTGTGTGGGTTTTTCTAAATTTTTTTATTGGGGAATATTGGGGAACAGTGTGTTTCTCCAGGGCCCATCAGCTTCCAGTCAAGTCGTTGTCCTTTAATCTGGTTGTGGAGGGCGCAGCTCAGCTCCAAGTCCAGTTACCATTTTCAATCTTAGTTGCAGGGGCCACAGCCCACCATCCCATGTGGGAATTGAAATGGCAACCTTCTTGTTGAGAGCTCGCGCTCTGACCAACTGAGCCATCCAGCTGCCCCACCGGCAGCTCAGCGGCAGCTCATTGTCTTCAATCTAGTTGTGGAGGGCCCAGCTCACTGGCCCATGTGGGAATCGAACTGGCAACGCTGTTGTTCAGAGCTCGCGCTCTAACCAACTGAGCCACCCGGCTGCCCCTGGAGTGTATGTTCTTGAGTTTTGCTTTGCAGTAAACCTTTGTCCAGCCCCCGGCTAATGCTGCACACAGGTCAGATCTTACACCTACACCCACAGCCTGTGAGAGAACATGCATACAAATCTTTCTGCAGAATGCATCCAGCCAGACTATCTTAGCTCCACTTGCAGCTCTGCTTCCAGGAGATGCTGGTTAGACCGTCTGGGTCTCAGTTTCTCCATCTGAGAAATGGTTTGACATGAGTGCTTTGCCCGCTCAAATACTGCTGGAGGATTAAATAATCTCCCCTTCTCTCTGCTTGCCTTCTTTTCTCCTCTTTTGTTTTTCCTCTCCTCTTCTCTGGGGCTTCCATGGATGGTAGCAGCTGAGAAAGAAGGAGACCCTCAACAAGCCCTGTCTCTTCCGAAGTCGTCTAACACCCTGGCCATCTGCTTATACAGCCCAAGCCAGGCAAGAGCGCACTTTGCATTCCCCTTTAAACATTTCAAGTGTGTCAGTAACGTTTTCACAACTGGCTTATAAACCTTAAAGGTTGTCTTTAAACTCTTTTGTGAAAATCACAACTGTGCTGTCTGCATAATCAGAATGGGCATCGAGCAAAAGTCTGTTGGAGGAAACGGAACTAGCAGCTTCATGACTCTCGTGGCCCCTTTTCTTGCTGCTCCCACTCTCCTGACCTCCACTTGTTTCTCACCATTCCCAAAGCTTCCATTTCCCGTACTTTGCATGCCAGGGGCAAAATCCTCCCTTCAGTGGGCTGACCAAGCTCACCTCCTGCTGGACCCCTTCCCTCCGGTCCCTGGGATCCTGGGACCCAAGCGAGGAGGGGCTGCCGTTCCTGAGCTTTCACCCAACCCTGCAGGCCCGGGTGTCATATCTTGCAACAGCTGACGGTGACGCCTCCACCATTCTGGTGTCACTTTTAACACTGCACGTTCACACCACCGGCTGACTGTCTGTGTGAGGAGACCACAGCACAGCCTCATGCAGCCACACCCCACGTGTGGAGTTGTTAATCCGGCAGTTGTTCGGCAGGTTCTCTTGGCCTCACCTCCAAACGTGTTACTTCTGCAGGGAATGACACCGTGGAACTGTACACACTCTCCCAAGAAGTAATGCTAGGACCTGCCTGTCCTGCATCAGCCAAGAGAGACGGGGGAGGCATTGCAGAGCCAAGGCATGCAAAGATCTGGGGCCTGGACCTCCAGGCACACAGTTCCCTAAATTAGAAGAAGAGAAAAGGGAAGAGGGAAATTGTGTCACCATGCCACTTAAAGTCTTTTATTGAATCTGCATGTTTACCACAATTTTCAAAGAATATTTCATGATGTAATGGTAAGAGACAAAGGCAGCAGGCAGAACCTATATGCAATGAGATCTCAATACTGTAATGTGTGGGGTAGACATTACCACTGTTCATCCATATTTAGCTCCCCACCATTTCCAGGCACTTGGGAGGATTTCACTTCCTCACCGCTTGAGATAAGGTATGGCCATGTGACTTGCTGTGGCCAATGAATTGTGAGGGAACTAACAGGTCACTTTCAGGTGGTATTGTTTAATTTCTGGCATTCCCCTCCCCAGCCTACTCTTGCCCTGCCTCAGCAGCCATAGGGGCATTGTTGGTATGAAAGGCCCAGAAAATCAAAGGAGCCACCCTATAGGGAACAGCACCCCTGATTGTTACCTGGAGTCATATGATCTGGGTACAAGCAAAAATAACCCTTTTTGCTGTTAAACCACTGAGATTTTGGTATGGTTTTCCCTGCAGCATGACCTACCCTCTATTGGCTGATACAATAAATATATCATATAGATGTAAAAAATAAATCATCAGGAAACATTGCAGTTACTGAAGATTTTGTTTTTAAACTTTTAAAAATTTTCTTTAATTAGCACTTCTTACTTTTATGACTTTTTCTTTCAGTTTTATTCAGATATAACTGACATACAGCACTGTATAAGTTTAAGGGGTAGTTACTTCTATGACTTAAAAAAGTGGTTAATGTTAAGCATAGCTACCTTTTTTAAGTAAATAAATGTGTCCTTGGTACTGTGCTAGAGATTTTAACTGTGCCATTTTATTTCATTCTTACAAGACCCTAAAAGGATTTTGCCATTTTAAAAAGGAGAAATCTGAGATTTCGAGGATAGGTGCTAGGTAATCTACACTCATTATCTCATTTATCTCCTCAGAGGTGTGAAGTATTTTATTCCAGTTTTAAAGATGAAGCTCGGAGAAATTAATTGAGTTGCCCATGGTTAATCACTTAGGAATTGAAGGAAGTGAAATTGAAACAGCAATAACCACAATAGTAGATACCTTTTATTGGATGCTTCTTTGTGCAGGCCCAGGTATGATCTCATTTTATTCTCTCAGTAATTCTATGATGTGGGCACTTGTATTATTTCAATTTTCTAGATGACAAAGTGGAGCTCAGAGACCCTGAGCAACTTGCCCAGAGTCACACAGTGAGTGATTTGCAGAACTGGAATTAGCATGTTGGTCTGTCCAAACTTTGCAAAGAGCAGAGGTGGTACAAAAGCTGCCTTTAGGTAATACACACATGAACATTTTAACACTAAATTTCTATTTTTACTAAAATATTTATGCAGAAAAATTTTAAAGTCAACTGTTACTAGGAAACTGATGATGAAAAGCAGCAGTCCTGTCTCTCCTCTCACTGCCCAGCCCCCTCCTCAGAGGCAACTACTTCCAATTTTTTCAGCTATCCCTCCTGACATTTACTTTTATATTTCTAAATATCATTCTTTACCATTATTTTTTAGATATTATTTATTGGCTTCCTCCTGTAGAAGATTCTGTTGCTCCACCACACCATGCACAAACCCACACTTTTCCTTTCAATATAGTTCTGTCACAGTTGATAAATCAATGCTCAGTTTTTACATTATCATACCAACATGTACATTATTTACAGATAAACAAAATACTATATTATGGTTATAGTTGCTGTCTTCTACACTTCCCCCCCCCACACACACACACCCTGGAATTAGTAATTACCCCAGTTTTCATTTAATTAGTTTTTGACATGACATCATTAATTCTTCCTACAAACGTGTCTAAAGTTCTAGCAATATATTTCAAATATATCTGGGAACTTATCAGTTCTATTTTCCTCTTGAAGCCCTCTGTCCTGCTGCCACCTGGACCAGTTGATATCCTAGCTGTCTGTATAGAAGTCCTGAAATTTCTCTTCATCAGTATCCTAAGAATTCCCTTTACCACTCTCCTATCTTGGGTCCTTGTTTCTTAGATCCTAAGCCATGTTCTTTCTTGGTTTACTCCTTTCATTTGTTGTAATATGCATGCCAGTAGCTTCCTTGGAAACTGCATATGGGAGTTCAGTTTTTGGATAATTGATTGACAGTTTGGCTGGATGCATAAATCTTGGTTGGAAATCATCTTCCCCCAGAATTCTGAAGGCAGTTCTCTACAACCACATGTTCTGGGTTGATGTTAAGACGTCCAATGCCATTCTGGTTCTTGATGTTCATTATGTGACCCTTTCAGTCTCTGAAAGCTTTTAGGATCTTCCTTTATCTCTGTGTTCTAAAAAAAATTATTTAATAAAATTCAATATTTATTCTGAATAAAAGAAAAAGCTTTTAATAAGTTAGACTAGGTAGATAATGCCATAAATTGGCATTTATATATTTTAACCCAGAACCAGAGGGGAGATCCTACAAATACTGCCATTACATCACCACCCCTCTGGAGCCCCAGACAATGCAACGAAACGGGGTATCAAATTGTAAAGGAGGAGATGACCTATCACTGTTTGTAGATTATTTGACCATTTACCTGACAAATCCAGAAGAATCGATTGAAAAACTTGTTGAAAATGACAGAATGATTGAGTAAGGTAACTGAATACAAAACTAGTGTTCTACTATCATAGCCTTGAAATATACAGACAATAACCAGTACTAAATCACAATAAATGAAAGACTCCATTTGCAAAAACAACCTAGAAACAAACTTAAAAAAATGTGCAAAATCTATGAAGGAAACTTGCTGAATGCTACTAAAAGATACAAATGTAAACTTATACCACATTCTTGGATTAAAAAGTTCATTCTAGGGATATCAGTTCTCCCTAAATTAATCTACACATCAACACAACCACACTGAAAATACCAACAGGATTTCTCATGGAACTACGCCAGACAAGTTAATGGTAAAGTTGATATGGAAAGATACACAACATGATTATCCAGGAAAAGTATGAAAAAGAAATGTAAAGAGCAGCAAAACATGACCCTATCAAATACTTACCTGTATTTTAAATCTATTATATAGCCAAATAATTGAAACTATGGTACATGAATAGATAATTTAGAAATTATAGTCATCCAATGTATAGAGGAAGTTACTGTATGATCAAGGTGGCATTTTAAAAACAGGATTTATCCATATTTGGTATAGGGACAATTGGCTACCCATCTGTAAAAGAAATTAATTTAGATCTTCACTTCACATGTTACACCAAAATTAATTCCACATGCATCCAGAGCTTAAATGAAATCATGAAATCCTTAAAGTACCAGAAAAACACAGGGACATGCGAACGATCACCCACTAAGTCTCTACTCTAGCTTACTGACTGGCAACCTGTGAGTAGAGTCAACCTGTGTGTTGTTGACTAAATAATGGATTGACTGTCAGGTTCTGTAGATGCCATGTTAAGTGGCTGCCAATAGGAAGGCCTGGACTAGATTTGCTGCACGTAATTTGTTTGGTTCTACGTACCAGTGTTAAACATTTTTGGTTTTGATCTAATATATATATTTTTTACAGATATATTTTATTGCAACATCAATGTTTTAACATTGATCAATATCAAGTTTTCGTACACCATAACAATTTAGGAAGAACAAAATAGAATGAATTTATTTAATTAAGATTAGTAATTTCCAATTTAAGCCTGAATATTTATTATTCCCACATACCATTCCCACAATATTCTTTTCTTTTTATTAGTTTCAGGTGTACAAAACAATGTAATAGTCATTTCATCCTTCACAAAGTGCTAAGCCCCCTCCCCCAATCTGTTGCCTCTCTGACGTCATAGAAATCTATTACAATTCCATTGACTCTATTCCTTATGTTATACTCCATATCCCATGATTATATATATATATGTTTAATTATAGTTGACATACAATATTATTCAGCTTCAGGTGTACAGTGCAGTGATCAGGCATTCTCCCTAAATTAATCTAATTGGTCTAATATTTTAAAACTGAAAGATTACACATAAAAATCTGGATTTCAGACTTCCTCTGGAATGTCTAAATGTCTGGGCCCTCATTCCTGCATGGAACAATCAACTGGGGATGGGGCAACGTGAGCTCCAGGTCCTGAGGAGCTAACAGAACTCAGTGACCAGAGCAAGTGAAGAAAAGTGGTGGTAAGTGAGCCCAGAACACTGGCATGGGGGTGAGGGGATGAGGCTCTAGCTGGGGGGAGAGGAGGTTAGGTTGCTGTGGTTACTTAGGCAAGAAGTCATGGCAGACACAACCAAAGGGATGGGCTTGGTCAGAGGGAATTCGGGGCTTGAATCCACAGGGATTGGAGACAGATGGGAGGGCCGTGGGCATGCGCTCTTGTGGGGCGGGGGGACCGGTGGGGAGAGGAAGGGAGGGAGGGAAAAAGAGAGAGAGAGAAATAGGGATGGGCAGAGGAGCTCTTGGAGGAGAAACTAAGGAAGGACCCCAAGATTCCCACTCAGGTGGGTAAATGCTCACGAAAATATAAACCACACTTCTCTTAAAACCCAAATTCTTTGTGTGAGAGATCTGGCCACTGGTCATCTCTCTAATCCTCTCTTCTCACTATGCTCACCTTACACATCAAGACACAGGGGCCGTGGGCCATCCCAAAAGTGGCCAAGGGCTTTTGTTCCTCAGGGCTCTCGTACTTACTGTTCCCCCTGCCTGAGACACTGTTCCCCTCACTCTTTAGCTGGATGGTTCCCCCTCATCCTTCAGGTTTCCCCTTAAATATTCTTTCCTAAAAGAGCTTTGGAATATACTTGTAGAGGCTGAGAGACAGCAAAAAAGGCCGATTCCCATGGAGCCCTGGAGACCATAGAAAGGCAGGTAGATTTCTGGGTACAAAGTGAAAGTGTGAAGGGGCTGGTGGTGGGAGTTGTGGTGATACAGTGAGTGGATCTGATTTACCTCTTGAAAGGCTGTCTCTAACATCCACATGGGAAGGAGACCACAAAGCCAGAGACAGTGGCAGCAAAGGGCGTTTGGGCACTTGTCCTGGTGGGAGATGGCAGAGGCAGTGGGACTAAAGAGAAGTGACTATGTGTTTTGTGAATGTGCAGCTGGCTTAGGGTGAGAGCTGGTATCAGGGAAGAGTCAAGGGGGATTACTTGGTTTCCATGCCCCGCAGAAGGGTGATGGCAGTTCCAGGGTCCTGAGGTGGAGACCCTGCAAGGAAAGCATCAGAAATGTGTTGGGAGGAACGCGACTTCTGCTGCAGCCCACTTCCTTGGAGTCCCCTTCCACTGAGAGCCTGGAGACAGTCTGGTGGTGGTGGTGCTGAAGGGCATAATGTCAGCTGGGCCACTGCCATTCTTAGCTCCATGGCTCAGGCCAGGGGCTGGGAAGAAGTCTGAAAAACTAATGGTGTGGCTACGGAGCTCCCTCCCACCCTGGCTGCAGCATGGACCAACGAAAGGACCTGCGACCTGTGGCTCGGGTAGGAGGCAGATTCCACCTGCTACCCCTGATCAGTCAACCTCATCTGTGAAGTGAGGGTCAGATGACAGCCACTTCGCGGGGCTGGGTATGGGGGACATAAAGGCCGCCGTCTTTATAGGATGGGGTGCTGCGTCTGGTCCCATCGCCTGGGCCTCGTGCTCGCCCGCTCCCTCGGCGGCTTTGGGGTGCATTTGTGCAGATGGGGAAGCAGGGCGAGCGCAGGAGCTTTGTCTGGACAGAATCCCGGGCACCCGGACCAAGCCGCTTTGTGCCGGTCCGGCGTTGGCGGGGCCCGCGTCGCCCGGACCCCCTGCCTCTCCTGCAACCCCCACCCGGCCCTCGGCCCGCCCGGAGGGGGCGCCCGCGACTTCGCTGCCGCAGCCGCCGCGCCGCCCCGGAGCCAGAGGGCCTCTGAATTGTTCCCAGAACGGGTGGCGTTTAGATCAATTAATATGCAAAACAGGAGTAAATCATCTCATTCGGGGGCCCCACGCGGGGCGGGAACCGAGGCACTTGCTGTGCAGTGAGGTCGCGGCCCCCGCCGCGTGTTTATCTGGGGAAATGGAAATCAGGCCGCGCACAAAGCCGCCCCGCGGCCAGGCCGCGCCCCCGGCGGCCCAGGCCCGAGGTGCCGGCGCCGGTCCCCACCTGACCACCGGCTGCTTAGGCCCGCGCGGTAGGCCGGGGGGGCTCCGGGCCTGGAGCCGGCGGCTGTGCTCCGGTGGCCACGTGCGGCCCTTCTTTGGGCCGCCATGCCTAGTTAGTAATAATGGAGAGTTCATTATTACATAAATCAGGTAAGCAGAGAACACGGCTCTTTAAGTGCTTCAGATTGGACCTTACATGCTCATGATCCACGATTATGCTATTGAGCCTTGAATAAGGCTAAAAGTCTCATTTCAATTATTGCATTTAATCCTCGAAATCACACTAAGAAATCACACTCTAAATCACACGTCCAATTATTCCCATTGTACAGCTGAAGAAATGGAGGCAGAGAGGTGAAGACATTCACACGGGTAACCACTCCTGGCAAGAACCAAGCACTTAACCACTGAGGTATAAGTCCTAGGCCTTTGTTATTTAAGTAGGCAGGCCCCCTCTGCAGGGGAAAATTGCCTCCTCAGGCAGTTCTGTTAACGTAGGTAGAGTTCCATTCCTTCTCATTCTTCCTGCATTCAAGTAACTTAAATTGAGTGCCTACTGTGTAACCTGCACCCTTCTGGACTCTGGGGGTTCTGGAACAAAACAAGAAATGCACAACCCTGGTGGGAGCCATGTAGTGAGAGCACCTCCGGGAGAAAAGAGCGGATGAAAGGGTAGGAAGGGACCAGCTGGTCTTCTTGAGGAGGTAACCTTTGAGGAGAGACCTGAAGGCAGTGAGGAAGGGTTCCAGACACAGGCAATGGTCTTGAGGCAGCAACGCAAAGAGGTGGGTGAGGCCGGTGTGTAGGAGCAAATGGGGAGTGAAGCACACAAGGCAGAGAGTGGTGAGGGCGGGCCCTGGGGTGCTGGCTCCAGGCCGCTGCACACTGGAGTCACTTAGTCTGGGAGACAGCCCGGGTATCAGGAATTGTAAAGTGCCCAGGTGATTCTAATGGCAGCCAGGATTGAGAAGGCCTGGCAGACCATGATTCAAAGTTTAAATTTGGCTCTACCTCAGGGGGGTTTTAAGCAGAGGAGGACATGACCTGATACAGAGTTGTGGGGACAGACCCAGGAGTGCAGTTTCCAGGCTCTCGGCCTCACATAGAAAGGTGCTGGCTCGGGTAGTAAATGGCCATCAACTGTGATCGGATGGCCATCAGCTGTGGCTAGTTGGCCGTCAGCTGTAACCAGTGAGCCATTGGCCACTAATATAACTGCTGTGGCTACGCTAGCAGCAAATGGGGGCTAGCAAGAAGATGGTGGCTGAGCCTGCAAGCGGCACAGTGAGGGTTGCTAACAGTGTGGCTCCTGCTTCCTGTGTCTCCAGCCCAGCCTCCAGCGAGAATATAGTGGTATGACTCCCCTACCTATGGCTCCAGGGGTGTTCCATTTTGGCCTCACCATATCCTGCGTTCTTGTGTGGGGAGTGGGAGCAGAGACCTCGCCTGTCACCCTGCACGACAAGAGTTTTATTAACAATAACTCTGAGTGTGGAGACCAAGTTGTAGAGGGACAAGGGGAGGACTTGGGAGACAGTAGGGGACTGTGCAATCTCTCAGCAATAGTGGGAGTGACCTACTCTCCGACCCCGTTTTAAAAGCATCAGATTGTGGATTGACCCAGAAAGATAGGAGTGAAGGCTGACGCTCAAGTTTCTAACCTGAGCAACTTGGTGAATGGAAGGCCCATGGCTAAGAAGGGGGACTCTGGGAGAGTCCTGTGTGCTTGCCCTCCCTCTAGGGCAGCAGGTCTCAAAGGAGAAGGAAGGAGGATCGTCAAGCTACCAGTGCTTCTGGATTCCACCCCCACCCCCATATACACACACTTTGCATGTTCCAGAGCTTCCTGCTCTGCTTCTTCCCAAGGGCCAGGGCAGTGGGGCTTCTCTGGCATCAAACAAAGCCAAGCACAGCAGTATCCCATGCCTTCCACAAAAATCCCAGGCACCTTCAATTCTACGGCGGTCCAAATAGGAATACTATACGCCTGACATGGAGAGACCATCAGTAACTTGACCGCTGATGGTCTATTTTGTCTGGTTTATACAGTGCTCATCAAGTGTGTCCAATTTCAAAATCTCATCATTGCCTGCAAACAAGTTCCCAGCTCAAACGAGGCGTGGGATTTGACTCTCTGATGAACTAGTGGGAACCCATGGAGTGGCAGGTTCTTTACTCTGTCAAGGGCCATGCCCCAGTGGACGACAACGCCGTGTCTGAGGTTGACAGACTTTGGGACAAGGTCTTCATTCCATGGCAACATCTAAACTGCGTCATCACAACGAGAAGCAGCTCTCCATTAGACAAACTCTAAGCCCTCAGGAGAAAAAAAAAGGGTGACTTTTTAAAAAGAAATTGTTTCTCCAGATGTCTATGGGCTCTTGTCACGCGTTTAAGGTTTCCAAAGGTAAAGGCATGGATTATGGGAACCAGGAAATAGTCTTCCTGCTATTCTAATATAGCTTTCTCATTGGAAACCAAACCAACACAGAAACAAATCCATTTTTGTTCTCAAGAGATTTCTGAAAGAAATTAAATTTAAATTGATTTCGTTAAATGGCCAGCCCTTTTTTTCTTAAAGTTGCCAAACTTTATGCTATATGCTTAAAGTTTATGCTGTGCATATTCACATCTGCTCAAGGACATCTGGCCTAAGTGTTAGTGAGGGCTGAAGCCAGCCCATTCTCTACTCCAAGATGTACCCACTGGGCCCTGTGCCTAGAGGAAGGAGTGCCTTTTCTTAATTCACACAAAGGCACTGTATGGGCCAAGAGCAGCCCTGCACATGGCAGCAGCTGCTGGTTGATCTGTTCTCTCCTTCTTTCTCAGTATTGGAAGTTTTACCAGGCGCCAAGTTCCCCTAAAACAAAGACTACATTGCCCAACCTCCCTTGCAGCTGAGTATGGCCATGTGACTAGGTTGAGGCCAATAGGATGTTAGAAGTGTCATGTGGCAGCTTCTGGGAACCTTTTTAAAGACAGCTGGTACATGACATCTGCCCTCTCTTTTATTCCATTTGATCATAAAAATTTTCAAATATATTGAAAAGTTGGAAGAATTATACAGTAAATACCTACACACCCATCTCATAGATTCTAGGTGATACTTGTTTTATTAATCTATCCATCCATCCATCCATCCATCCATCTCATCCTTCTGCCCATCCATTAAAAATCCTATTTTTGATTCATTTCAGAAGTACATTACAGACACCAGTATACTCCCCTCCAAATACTTCAGTGCATGTTTGTTTATGATATTTTGATGTAAAATTTACATGTAATGAAATGAATAAACTTTAAGTGTACATTTGACAAATGTATCCAGATAAAGATCATCCCTCCAGAAAAATTTCCTTATGCCCGTTGCTGTCAATCCTTGACCTTCTCCCCACTGCTAGACAACCACTGTTCTGATTTTTCCCCATCATCTATTAGCTTTTCCTGTTTTAGAATTTCATTTAAATGGATCATACGATATGGACTCTTTTGTGTCTGAAATGTTTTGGTAATCACAGCGTCATCCTTGTTGCAACTATCAGAAGATTCTTTTTTTGTGTGAGTAGTAGTCCACGGTATGGTGGACCCATCACGGTGTGGTGGGATTTTTCTGGTTTGGGGCTATCATGAATAAAGCTACCATGTTTTGGAAGACAGTTCCCTGTGGGTCTCTTTCATTTCTGCACATCTTGTAAGTGAGGCACTGACTTCCCTTTGTCCTGGACTATCTTTCCAAGGATATTTCTATTGTGAATAATCTTGGGAAAAGAAGTGTCTCCCAGTGGAGCAAAGGGCGGGTATGCTTGCTTCCCATTATAAATGATGCAGTTCCTAAACTCGGGGTTCCTCTTTTTTAATGTAAAGCACTGTAGGTGCAGCAACCATCTTGGCCATTCCACATTGCCCCCGGGACTTAGGGACCAGAGGAACTGACACAAATAAATATGTTGATGCTCCTGCTGCTTGTTGTGCTGTGAGTAGTAAAGTCCTTTGTCTCTGACCCGTGGTTCTCGCATCTTCTGCCAACCTCCGTAAAACTGTGGTAGGCTCACTCGTTAGCACTCACGGTGGGTAAAACCTCAGACCCTTCATAGTTCTTGACACTGAACATTCTTGTACAAGTGTGTTTGTGAAAATATGTTTGCCTCCTTCCAACTTGCTGCCTGGAATACAGATGCAGTGGCTGGAGCTCTAATCACCATCTTGGCCCATGAAGACCAGAACTTTCCCCTAGAGATAGCAATACAGTTGGGGTGCAAGGAGCCTGAGTCCCTAAGGTCGTTGCAGATCAAATCGCCATACTAACCCTGGGATTTTACAGGAGAGAAAAACGCCTTATGTACTCCATTGTTACTGTGGTGTTTTCCAACCGTATCTAATGCAACCCACATCATGGCTCATCCCTTCTGAGATGTCTTCCCTGCCACCACTCCCGCTCTTTCCCTTGTTCACTAACGTACGTTGTATTAACCTCAGTGAATGGTTCTGTTCGTGCCTCTAATCCTTTCCAGAACGATGGCTTCCTGCTTCCCAGTACCTAGCACAGTGACTGGCTTTCAGGAGGTGCTTAGGAGATGGTCGATGACTAGGTGAACAAATCCATAAAAGAGAGACTCAGATTAGTAAAGGTGTTGGGAAGGTACACACTCAGTTTAATGGAACAGGAAAAACATAAGATTGACAGGGAGGGAGTCCAAGCTCTAGTCCTTTGCTGTGGGACATTGGGCATAGCTCCCGCCTCGCTGGCTGTTTCCTGGCTATGCAATGTGGGCTTTGGCTCAGGTGATGAATGCCCATGGGCCCCACTGATGTTTCAGCCCTGTGTGAACCCTGAAACCTTCAGTGTTGCCTTCCTGGCCATGCTTCCTTGCTTCCTCTCCTGTATCTTAGGCTGGACCAGAGGCATCATTTCATGGCTGAGGGAGGACCCAACCCTTGCTGGACCCAGGACTGCTCTCCACCCCAAGGTTGGGGAAATGCGGGTGCCTGGGCAGCTTAGCAGCTGGGGGAGACTGACAGCTTTGGCAAGCCCAGCTGTTGGCATCAAGTTGCTGGGTGCCCAGTCACCATGTTAATCTGCTCTTGGTGCCACTAATACCAATTTGGAGCAGACGGCCAGGATCAAACAGGCCAGCTGTCAGGCAACTGTGGGCAGCTCAGTATGTAGTTTGATTTTATGTCTTAGGGCTGGAATTAGAAATTAATTCGCAGATTTCAGTTTCTGACGCTAATGCGGATAGGTAGCTCCCAGGAGCCAGGTGATACCCATTTAACCCAGGGACCCTGCTCTACCACCCAGGGGAGTCAGAAGGAGTCAGTTCTGGCTCCAGTTCTGCCACCACCCTGCTGGGTGTCCTGGCTGAGCCTCTTTCCCTCGCTGGGCTCAGCCTCCTTGTCCGCACCATGAAGCAGTTGCACTAGATATTCTCTCCATCCTCTCAAATCCAACATTCTGTGACGCTCAGTTGGCACAAGATGCCAGGCGTGGAGTAGAGCCCAGCAGGCCTCTTTGTGCAGCCTCTGCTGCTGCTGCCAGTGGGGCTTCCCCCGCTGAGCCCCTGTAAACTTTGTTGACCTCTGAGTTCCCCATTTCCAGAGAAACCAGGCAATAAAGTGGAATGATCGGGAACCTGCAGTGCAGCTATGTCACCCCCTCTGACACACCCTCCAGTGGCTTCCCATTGCCTTGAGTAGGGCATCTGCAAATACCCACCTTGGCTGCAAGGCACTGCCTGTTCAGTCAACCCTCTCCCCTCATCACCCACCCTCTCCCATCGCTCACCAGAATGCAGCCTGCTTGCCAGTCCTCCTAAGTGCCACCTGCCTTATTGCAACAGTATCCTAGCATTTGCCATTCTACCTGTCTGGTGGGAGCCCCCTCACTGCTCCCACTTCTCCCCCTTGCCCCAACCTACCGTCCTTCAGGTCTCTGCTCCCACGTCCACCTTGAGAAGCCTGTGCCACCCCTCCTTAGAGCACCCTGTGCATTTCCAAGTAATGCCCCTCATCACAATGGAAGCATTAACGTGGGGTCATTTGCCGTTTAATAGCCATCTCCCTACCTGGATTGTGAGTGCCTCAGGGCAGAAGCACATCAGTTTTATTTTATTTGCCAATTTTGTCAGAGCCAACAAGTTGCCCCCTAATATTTATTCTCATGTTCTTCCACAGTGACAAACCTCCTGATTTGTAGTTAGGCCTACTTTCACCCAAAATAAAAACTACATTTCCCAGCCTCCCTCTTAGCTGGGTGCGGCCATGAACCCAAGTCCTGGCCAATGGGATGTGAGTGGGCATGAGGTGTACAACTGTGGGCTGTGCCCTCCCTCCTTCACCACCTCCTCATGGTGGAATTCAGGTGTGACACAGGTGCCACTTTGGACCATGAAAACAGGAGCTTTGATCCAGAAATGCGAAGCAATGAGGCAGAAGGGCCTGAGCAACATACATGCTGGAACTTTGACGAGAGAGAATGTACTAGTCAGGGTCCTCCAGGGAAACAGAACCAATAGGATAGGTAGAGATACATGTAAGAGGACATTTATAGTAGGAATTGGCTCACGTGACTATGGAGGCCAAGAAGTCCCACAATCTGCTGTCTGCAAGCCAGAGGCCCAAAGAAGCTGGTGGTGTGCTTTCAGCCAAAACTCAAAGGTGTGAGAGCCCAGGGAGCTCACGATGGAAGTCTCCATCTGAATCTGAAGTCCCAAGAACGGGGACATTGATGTCCGAGGGCAGGAGGAGGCGGGTGTCCCAGTTCAAGCAGAGAGCAACTTTGTCCTTCTCTGCCTTGTTCTATCCCGAGCCTCAGTGGATGGAACGATGCCCACTTGCATTGGTGAGAGGGGTCTATCTTACTCAGTCTACTGACTCAAATTCTAACCTCTTCCAGAAACACCCATAAATAATGTTTTACCAGTCATCTGGGCATTCCTTAGCCCAGTCAAGTTGACACATAAAATTAACCATGACAGAGAGCTAATCCTCTGTCTTATTTGAGCCACTGTCATTCTGGGTCTACATCACAGTCAATGTACCCCAAACCTAATTAGTCTGCCACTGTATATGCTAGGTACTTAGTAAATATTCGAATGAATGAATGAATGAATGAATGAGCAAAATATTGTATTGTAGAACCAATGGCTTTAAGCTCAAGCACATTTTGGATTTAAAAAGCTTTAATGGGCTGGCCTGGGACATAATCAACATTATGTGCTTGAACAACATGGTCCACGTCCTCTGCAGGCTGGTCTTTGTACCCACAGCCGGTGACAGGGCTCATTGGCTCAAAGACGGGACTGCTTGATCCTCCTGCTCCTGCCAGAGCCTGCAGACTCATGGGGCTCTTCCTATAGCTAGCTGCTCCTCACCAACATGGGGTGTCCCTTTTACCCAGGGTTCTGCCAATGAGAAGCCCTATTGATGATAGCTAGGACATACCAAGGCCTTCAAAAATGAAAGCAAGACTAGATTTTATCCAAACTTCTTTTTAAGGTTGGTTTGTGGTTGTTGTTTTAAGTGTTGTTTTACGTATTCAAAGGCTTTGAAAACTGGTGATGTATAAAGAAGATATAAACAATATTTTGACGTTGGGGGGGGCTATCAGGACAGACACTATAAAAAAAATTCAGAGTAGAACTTAGACATGTCCCAGGGTGTCTCCAAATCTCCTGATTGCTGATGCCTGAGATATCATCACCCTTTGGGGAAAAAGGCCGTGGTGCTTTTGAAATGCAAATAATCCTGGGAGGGGTATTCTGTAAACCAAGTACAGTGGTTTTTACCTCAGAGGGTATAAGTTTATGTGACCCTTGCAACTGATCCAGCGCAGGTTTGAATGGAGGGAGGGGAAAGGGAAAGGGAAAGGAGCAGGACAAGGAGATTAGGGAGGACAAAGCAACAGGCAGCCCAGTAAAAGCTGACAGAAGACTAGGGCACTGACTCCTGCTTTACAAGAGAGAAAAGGCACACGGCAGCCCTGCTACCCCACCAGGGACTACCCCATCAGGGTCCATCCCTTTTAGGGGGGTGCAGGGCAGTGGCTCTGAGCTCCCCTAGTCATCGCTATCCCTAGTGGGAAGGGTTACCTGAGGCCTCTGAGGCCAGCTCCCTGCCTCGAGGCGAAGGTCTGTCTGGACCATGCTGGACAGATGTGCACCAGCCTAAATGTAGGCTGCCTGTGTCCTTGATTACCCAGAGAAGCCATGAGCTCAGGCAGATTCCTGTAGCTTAGGTGCTCTGCGCCCGGCCGGGCAGACAGGCAGTGCTAGTGGGCCTGGGCCTTGCAAACCAGATGGACCGAAGTTCAGGCTTAACAAGGAGATACACTAGCAGGTGATTACGTGCTTTGTGAAAGTCTCACTGTGCAAAGGTATCCCCTGGACGACCGCTCACTAGCAGGCCCTGCCAGGAAGATGCAGCTCCACATGGAGTCAGTATTGTGTAGGGAGCCGTGGGGCTGAGAAGGGAACAGCAACTGGCGAAAGGAAATGAGTAAGGAATCCCGGCCTTGTCCCACCTGTCCTCGCTCTTGGGTAACTTGAGGTAGATCATTGCCCTGCCCTGAGCTATGCTTTCCTTCCTGAAGAGGCTTTGGTCTCCATCTCCCCTAAAGCTCAGCACAATCATTCAGAGCTGCTTGTGAGCTGTGTGACCTTGCACAAGTGACCTAACCTCTCTGAGCCACAGCTTTTCAACCATGAGAAGGGAAACGTCACAACAGCTCTTTCAGAGGCTTCTTCAAGAATTGAATGAAGTAACAATGACAGGTACCTAGAATGGAGAGGCCGACCCATTCAATGCAGTCAGTAGTCCCCTCGGTCACAAGCCTGGGTTCTGTTCTCCTCTACCCAGCCCAGTCATTGCTTTCTGAATCACATCATTCAGTCCGGGTTGCAGAGGCTCAGGAGTGGCCCCAGGACTCAGTCTTGCCTGCAACAAAGCGTGCACAGTCTCCAGTCAGTCTTTGAAAAATCAACATCTCTCTCTCTCTCTCTCTCTCTCTCTCTCTCTCTCTCTCTCTCTCTCTCTCACACACACACACACACACACACACACACACACACACTCACGTCCACATACAGACACACACACCCTGCATTTCTGGCTTCTCTAGATAAATCGAAAGGCTGGGCCACCTTTTCCCACCAGGGGCCAAGCAGCTGTTGCTGAATAACGGCTGCTGCCTTCACACAGGTGCATGGGCTCTCTGTCGCTCCACAGTCACACAGCACCTCTGGGGGACCTAACGCCGTGACACCCCTCTGGACCATTGCTGTCACGGTGTCCTCCCTGCGACTCTGTCTGTTAGGCTCATCTCTCCTCCATCTCCTCTCTGCACCCAGACTCCCCATGCCAGCCCAGTGCAGAGCCAGAGTTGGACACAGTAAATACTTGTGGACTGATCCTCTGCTCTTTCCCACAGCACCCCTGTGACCACCCCTCAGGGCTGGCACAGGCTTGGGACAAAGTAGTTGCTCACTGTGGAATGGATCTTTGAGCCGAATGAAACTGGGCCAGTGGCCATTTAAGGAAGATGAGAATGCAATATCTGTGCTCCCCACGGGTGTGGGGCGGTACATGGAAGCTGCCCTGGCCAGGGAGAGGCATGAGGCTGGCCCAGGAATGCACAGCCATGGGCCAGGCGGCCCGAGTCCTGCTTATTCTCCCCACAGCGTGGTATTTGGGGAAGGACTGGCTCATCCCAGCCATGGCAAGGCCGTAGGATCAGGCCTCGCGCCCACACCGCCCCTCCGTGCACCTGCCCTCCTCTTCATTCACAGGACGGGAGCTGTTGTCAACACAGGGCTGCCTGCCAGGTTCCATTTCCCAGCCCCCTTCCTGCTGGACGTGGCCATGTACCTGATTCTAGGCGAAGGATGTGAGCGCATCTAAGCTCAGGCAAGATTTGTTACTTCTCTAGACCTTACTTCACTCATCTGTAAAGGGGACTAGGAATACTCACCAAATGTGCGTGTTGTGAGAATTAATAACGACAAGTTTTTGAGCATATACCATGGACTATTCCTGTGACTATTAGGAATAACAAAGCCTGCTTTTCCAAGCTGTCGTCTCACTCACTGCTTGGTTGTGGCGACTTTCTTTGTGGCATCAGGGCCAGCCTCCACTGCCCCTTCTTACTTGATGCATAGGGCCGGCTCCCCACCTTTGTCCCACCTCCCTACCCAGAGGGAAGCCTTCTGAGAAACTCTTCTCAGCCCAATTGACTCTCTCGGGGCGCGTGTACGCCCGTGCCAAGGGTGAGGAAAAGGGGGCAGCTTTTCTTTTAGTCTGCGTGAATCCTGCCCAGGAATGGGGTGTGCCTGTGAAAACTCGGGGGTGGATCTCAGGCCACGCAGTGGGGGCAACTGCATCCATGGTGGATGGATAAACCAGAATGTGGAGCAAAGCAAGGCAGGCAGCGAGGCGGGTTCGGGCAGGGCTGGGGGCTTGCAGCTTGTCCACTCCCAAACTGGTGTCTCCAGCTCCCCCACCCCCAAGGGCCTTTTCTTTTACAGAATGTCTCACTAATGGCCAAGGGGCAGATAACCACAGGAAGAACAAACTGAGCTACGAGAAGTGGGAAAGTTTCCGCACCTTTCCAAGTTCCTCCAGCCAGTGCTTCGGCTCTCTCGGAAATACCAGCACACCCACCAGCTGGGCTCAGCCACCTGCCTCCAGTTCTAAGGCCAGGTTAAATGCCTCCTCTCGGCTCTGCCAAGGGCAAAGGCTGCAGACAACCCTCATCTCTGTCCTGAGAGGCCATTGGGCCCGGTGTTCCCTATGTGGGGACACAAGTGGGGTCATCCACAGATAGGACCCATGCATGGTTGTGAAGTGAATCCTCCAGCCCCCCTACCATGCTCCAGGCGTCCTGCCCGGTGCTGCGGGGACTTACAGATGCCAGAGCAGTCCCTGCCTTTGAAGAGCTTGTGGCCAGGATAGGAAATGGAACACAAAGATGGAGAGTTAGCCACAACAGAAGACTGGGAACCCTTAGGGACAAGTTCTGTGGACACCCCAAAGAGGGAAAAGGCTGAGGATTATGAGTGGAGAGGGGGTCTTCAGAGTCTTCTAGGGAGGCTTCCTGGAAGAGGTAGGGAAGGGACCACAACTCTGGAAGGAATGAGCTGTCCTTTATGTACATGTCTGCTGCTCCCATCTTGCCCCTTGCTTAGAACCCAGGTCCTGAAAATTTCCCCTCAAGCCCAATGAGCGTGATACCTGAGTGGGTAGCTCGGGACAGGGGGTTCAAGGGGGCAGCTGCAGGAGCTCTTTTCTATGTAGTGGCTTCTCTGGCCACCAGACAGCAGCTGGCAGGCCCAGCCCACAGTTCCGTATGTCTCTGGACCCCACTACTGCGTCTCAGCTTCTTGTTCTTCCTGCTCCCTCACCCTCTGCACCCTCCGCTCCCTGCCCTTCAGGATGGGGGCTGCCCCTTCTTGCATATTCCATGGTCTCTTCTCCACGGCCTCTGTGAACTGCCTGCTTTCAGTGAGTCTCTCTGGATCCCTCTCTGTGTGTTTTGCACCCAAAAGCCCCAAGAGGGAGCATCTGTTTGGCTGGACAGACACTGGGCTCTGGGCCATGCTTTCGAGCCAGGCTACTGACAGCTGCCCTAGGTCAAGGCTCCATGTCTAGTCTCCCCAGCGGTGGCCAGAGCTGTGGGTTGCATGGAGGTGCTGGGCCTTAGCAGGGTAGCACTAGGGCAGCGAGGATCCTGGGGGAGGGGATGAGGAAGGGGGAGGGGCACATTCTCAGAACCCTCACCTCTGTATCACCTCAGGGATTTCAGGCCCTGGGGCACCCTCAGGGAGTGCGCAGCCAGGCAGGAACAGGAGTTGACTCTGTCTGGAATACTTCTCCCAGAATGCTTTGCATTAGGGTCTCCAAGGGACTCAGGTGGCAACTGCCCGGCTCTCAACAAGCTGTGAGCCCTGTCCTCTGGCCCACGTCGGGGAGCCAGCCCCGCAAGTAGCTTGGATCTCAGCAAAACTCAAGACATTTTGAGCAAAAGAATTTGTTCTTTTCTGCCCCACCAAACACTTGTCTCCTTTGATTCTGCCATTGTTCTTTCCAGGGAAATCTAATTTTAAAACAAAAAACATGTTTTCTAAAATTCATGTGCCAACAAATATCTGATTTGAAAGCAATTCTTTGCTCAGTTTAAGCTTTGTTTTTAAGGGACAGGACAAAACATCATACCCAGCTGTCCAGAGCGTGTGTTTGGCCTCGTCGCGGCCCTGTGTTCCTTTTAGCTCCGAAATTTGGCCCGAGGTTTCCAACTGAAACCCCATTGTAAGGGTCACATAGTTTCCGATCTGGACGGTGAGGTGGGGCCGGGTGGCAGTAGATCTTCCCTTTAAAGAAGGAAGAACCAAAATATCCTGGGCTACAGTATTATCAACCCCGGATGTGTCTCCACACACAAAACCGCTTGCAAAATAAAGCCACTTTTGAGTTCTGGCCAAGGGTGATGTTGAAAACAATGGAGCTAATAAGTAACCAGTTCCTAGATGAAATCAAACTGTTTTCCTTTGGGGGTTCTCTGCCTTTGGAGGCAGCAATTCCACCCCACGGGGAGACCCTTTTCATGACCCAGTCTTCTCCTCCACTGCAGAGACACTGTCCCCACAGGCCTGGGGTCCAGAGCAGACCTCAGTGTCACACCGTCACTGCAGCATGAACCAAATCATACCCAACACCCACCCCTAAATATAAACAAAACTGCCAGTTCCATCCAGTGGCAAGAGACCTAGAAGGTAAATGGTGACTACTGGGCGTCTTGCCTTTTCTGAGTTCAGTGCTCTGTTAGAGTCAGGGGAAACTGAGGTGTGGAGTAAGAAGCGAGGTCACATTGGGGACCCAGGTTTTGGGGCAAAGCTGAGTGTGAGATGGACACCCAGCCACTCAGAGGCTGAGACTTTGCTCACAGATTATCGGATCCTCTTTCTGGCACAAGGCCTGGCAGAGTGTGTGGGAAAGAGCCACAGCCTCTGCGAGACAGATGTTTGTGATCTAGGGATGGGGACGCCTTGCTAGGCCCCGGGTGACATAGTGGGGACTCTCAGTGGTGAGGAGAGTTTCTGTTTCTCCATGAGCAGGCAGGGGTGTAAGTGAGGGAAGCCTAAGAGAGGGTGGTGGGGGCTGGTGAGCCAGAGCCCACAGCCACTGCGCAGCGCCCACAACTGTCACCTTAGTGAGAGTCAGACCAGCCTCGCCTGACTGAGCCTCTGATGTTTTAAAGGAAACGGGAAAACTCGTCATTTCGTAAATGCTGGTAGCTCATTCAGACATGCTGACAACACTGCAACTCCCGTGGTCAGGGTACCTGGAACGCAGCTGCTGTTTGTGGGGCTGTGCACCTGCTCCCCCAGTCCATAGCCTCTGTCCTGTGTCTGGGTTAGAACACAGGCCAGCTGGGCAGACTGCAGGCTAGCTGTCCTGCCACTTCCTCCTCCCCTGTGTGCCTCTCAGAGGGCTCTTGGCCTCTCCACCCTGCAGCTGAGAGACCCCGGACACCCCTGAGTCCCTCAGTAGCATCCTTCCATTCAAGGCAACACCTCTTTCTCTCTGCCTCTCCCACCTTTTCCCCCAGATTCACACTCAAAGCTGGCATGACCCCTCTAACTCACCACACGTGACCAATGAACAGGCCATTCCATGTTTTCAAAAAGAGGTGCAGCCGAGCCAACAAGTTGCCCCAATATCCATTCTTCTTTTCTTGCTTTATAAAGGGCCTTCCAAGTTTAAGATGAGCGCAAAGGTCACCAGTTTCCCCAGCTTCCCTGGCATCAAGGTGTGGCCCTGCGACTGAGTTCTGGCCAGTCAGATGTCAGTGGATGCCATGGGAACAACTTCGGGGCCACGCCTTTAAAGGAAAAAGGAGTTTCTTCCACTTCCCCTTCCCACTTCCTGCTGGGAGGAATGTGAATGTGATGGCGGGAGGTGGAGCAGCCACGTTAGACCTCAAGATAAAACTCTTTCTTCTGATTAGCAGAGCCTGGATTCTCGACACTGTGGAGCTGCCACAGAAGTTCATGCTTATAACCAGCTCATCACATGAGGAGCAGTACACTTAGATCTTGTTACTTTGGCATCTTTACAGCAAACTGTAGCTTACAGCAATACCCAGCCTGTATTCTAACTCGTACACGTGGTTTATTGTCATCATCATTACCTTGTGTGGAATTCACTCATATCAGTTACCCCACGTCAGTTTCAGTCTCTCATCCATCCACACACTTAGTGATTCCTGAGCATTTTCTGGCCTGGTCGCTGCGGCAAATGCACAGGCAGGTAACCCACAGTTCCCCACAGTGAAGCAGGAGTTAATGGCTGGCTGTGGGAAGACAGATGACATTAGAAGCCCCAGACCTGCAAAAAGACTCCAGCCTGGTGAGTGAGCCTGTGTGTCTAAATGGGCATGTGTGTGCTCCTGTGTACCTGAGCATGTACACACATGTACGAGGGAGAGGGAGAACACGCTTATTCTCTGAAGGCCTGCTCTCAAAGGTAAGGATTCATTTACCCATTAAAAACCGTGTTGAGCTCCTGCTGTGCCCCATCTGACAAGGGGTAAATAAGGCAAGACCCCGCCCTGAAGGAGCCCCTGTGGAGGGCCACAGACAGATCTCAGACGCTGGCTGCTCCGACTCTCCCTGGGGTGAGGACAAGGTCACTGTAGGTTCCATCAGACCCAGATCTAGTGGAAGTCCTTGTGCCCAGCTCTAAGGTACAGCTGCGGCAGTTGTCCCTGTGCTGAGGAAGGATTTCCACTGAGCCATGTACGCTTTTCCCTCATTCTTGTCATGACCAAGAGCTGGGATTAGGGCTATGTCTGAGGCCAGTGCACAAAAAAAAATCATGATAAAGAATCTCAGAAATATTCCTAATCACTTCCATCAGTTGCTCATTGGTTAGTAAGCTCAGTACTTTACATGCATCATCTCCATTATCTTCCCAATAATCCAATCAGGAAGCCATCTTATTCCCATTTCACAGATGAGAAAACTGAGGCTCAGAGAAGAAAGGGCAGACCCATAATTCAAACCTGTATTGTAGAGACTCCAAAGCCATGTGCAATTTTCATTCAGTCAACAAACACTGATTGAATGACTGTAGTGTGCTGGGCTCTGGGCAGGGCCGTAAGGGCGAGTGGGGAGCCACACCACGAAGGGCTGTGGTTACCAGCTCAGCAGAGGGCACAGGATCGGGGCTCTTCTTGGGCTCAGAGTCATATGGCACCCATCATCAGCTCTCTGGACCATTAGACCAACCATCCAACTTCTCCACTTTGCCATCTCTGGGCACTCAGGTAGGTGAGAGAGCATCTTTCCCTGCCTCCCTAGGGATGGAACATGAACACCTGAGAGGGCATGTTTGTACACCGGCTACACGGCTTCTAGGGTGTGTCTCCTAGCACTGTCATCACATAGGAGGCCTGGCAGAGCTGTGGGCACGCACATCCCTCCGTGAGATCAAAATGGAGACCCCCCCTGAATCAAGTAGCCCCAGAATTGCTCGGTCTGGAGTCCAACTCTTTAGAATCTCTGACTCACAGCTGTGAAGTTGGGTTTTCTATACGGCCTTTTCTGCAACATCAAAAAAAGCATAGCAATTCATCACCTCTTTTTAATTGTCCTCCACTCCTGGCTGCAGGATTTTCTCCCAAGGAATGGATACCCATCCCGAAAGTTTTGATGTAGGAGCCAGGGAAAGATAAAAAAGTCACAACAGCTGTTTGGTCTGGCAAAGATTGTAAGATACACCCAGAATTCAAAGATGCCAAAATGTAAAACGTGTCTTCTCAGAGTCCATCAAATATGGTAAAGCAAGGAAAGAGGGTGGGCGCCATCTTGAGGAGAGACCCGCTTGGCCGTGCTCAGTTCCTGTGCCCCTCTCCAGGTGGCTGACTGGGCTGTGCCAAGAGGCAGCAGTCGGGGAGAGACTGGTGTCGGAAGGCAAGATCTGGAGCCCCCTGGCTAGGTGACCTTAACTGACCTTCCTGGGCCTCTGTTCCCTTGTCTGTGAAATGGAGCCAATAATACACAACTCATAGGGCCGTTGCGAGGCTTCAGTGAAAACATGTAGAACAAAATGTAAGTGCAGACACTGACCATATATAGAGAGCCTCTAATATACATAGTTGTAAGGTTGAGACATCAAACAGGCCTGGCCCTACCCTTCCTGGCAGTCTGTGTTCTTAATCCCTCTGCAGATAGCAAGAGAGCCACGGTGCCCACCTTGTTGGGCTGTGAGGGTAGAATGAGGCAATGCTACATGGAGGGAGAGGACTCCCGCAGGCAGTAGCCATTGATGTTCCTCTAGCTCCGGGGCGCGTGTCCCCTTTCTCTGTCACAGAGCCTCTCCGTCGGCTGTGTGAGTGGGCATGACTGTCACAGACTGCCTTCTCCAGGCAAGGCCATGGCACACCGAGGGGGTCTGCCCACTGCCCCCAGCTGGGCATCTTCCGTTTCTGGCCTCTCAATTATTCCCAGTTCCTCCCAGCTTCTCAAACCTCCAGCTGATCAGCTCCATGAACCGCAGGAGCAAGGTCAGAGGCAGAAACAAAGACAAAACAGCTCAGCTGTCTTAAATCACCACATTCAAGCAAAGATGAGACTTTAGGTCTGATAGAGAAGCAGTGAGTAGAGTGACCATCAGGGAAGTGCCGGGCTTTGGAGCCAAGCAGACCTAAGTGCTATCAGCGTGGCCTTGGGCATCCCCTCACCTCCCTGAGGCCCTGTGCCTGTTCTGACATTAATGTGATGACTGCAGTCTCCTCTGTGTAGGAACCTAGGGCTTCACTCCGGGCCCACTGCTCTTCTCTACACCAGCTCATGACTGGTTTCCACTGGCTTATCTCCAGCCAGGCTTCCCCCTTGAACTCCAGATGCTCACATCCACTTGTTACCATGACATCTATCTACAGGTCTCGTACCTGTCTCTGTATCGGGGTGTCCAGAACTGAGCTTCTGACCACCTGGGGAGGGGCCAGGTGCTATGGAGGCTTCCCTGAGAGGAAGGGGCCCTGACCTCATAGGACAGGAAACCTGAAATCATGGGGGTGGGAGGAGACTGCACAGGAACAGCTTACCCCCATCCATGAATGCTGAGCGGAAGGGGTGATTCAGCTGGAGCTGAGGCCCTGCCTGTTGCTAGGGTACCCCATCCACTGATCATGCAGGGAGAGGCGTCACTGCTTCCCTAGTGGGGTCGGCCCTGGCTCCGTGCTCGCACCCTGAGACTCTGGATTTCATCGCTAACACATCAACAAAGTGATCTCAGAACCGGCCGCCGTGTTGTGGGGAGGCCCGGAGCAGGGCCAGCCCCCCTTGGGCACTGCATGGCTTCTACTGCCTGGTGTGTTGTTTCTGAGCACCGGAGCCAGACCAGATTTTCAGGCCCCCCCTTCCTGACCCAATGGCACCACACACCCAGCTGTACCCTCCTTTGATGCTATTATTTTTTCTTTATTAAAAAATTACAATAGTAAGATATTTTACGTGCTAAAAATCTATGGTAAAGAAACAAGAAAAGCGAAGTCACTCTTTAAGCTCTACCCCACTCCCCAGGGCTCCCTACTGTTGGCAGTTGTAAGCTTCTCTCCAGAGCGTTCTCTATGCAAGTGTGTGTGTCCATCTGGGTTACTACACATATAGGACTTAAAAAATACAAATGGGACCCGGCCACTCCTGTGGTTGTGTGTCTTGCTTTTATTTTCACTTAATCAGTTGGGAGCATTTCTCAGTTCCAGAGTCTGGCTATTGGCTGAGTTCTCCTTCGTGCAGCCACCACCTGCGGCAGGACAATGAAGTGGCTAGAGCAGACCACGAGGCACTGAGCGTCTTGGGCATGTTGCAGAGATAGCCTCCTAAGGGTGGAATTTCTGGGTCACAAGGAGCATGTGTTTTGAAAGTCGCTAAATCTGCCCAACTTGCCCTCCCACTGTCTGCAGCGACCACACCCATTCTACATATGAGGCACGGGGACCCCTCACCAGTACAGCGTGAACCCTCCTTTTGATTTCGACCCCCAGTGGGTTCTTGCTGGTGACTGGTGAGTATCTATTCAGCTGTTCACTGGCCATGAGTGTTTCTTACTCTATGAATTACCCACTCTTCTCCTTTACCCATTTTTTTCTGCTGGGCTGTATGTGTCTTACTTACTGCCTCATGAAATCTCATTATATGTTATGATATTAATTTGTTGTCTGTTGCACATGTTTTAAATATTTTCTCCCAGGCAGTCAAACATCTTTTAACTTTGTTTATCGTGTATTTGCCATGCATAAGCTTTTTATTTTTATGTAGTAAAATCTGTCAGGCTTTTCTTTTATAGCTTCTGGATTTCGTGTCTTGCTTAGGATAGCTTTCCCTCCTCCAAGATCATGAAAATATTCTCCGCTCTTCTCATCCAGTGGTTTTATAGCTTTGTTTTTCCCTTTTACAGCCTTGATCCATCTGAAATGTATTTTGCAGCATGACACTCCCTTTCTTGTGAAACCTGGTCTTGCCGTGGCACACACAGACACTGCACTGTACCCATCTTCCATGCACTTATGTTTGCATTCGACCACGCCACAAATATAGCATGAGCCTTTACTATGTGCCAAACACTGACGATAGAACAGTGAAGACCAGGCACCTGCCCTCAGAAGGATGATGTTTGGTGGAGGAGATAGATAGCAAACAAATAAATGCACAGATAATGCAACTTCAGGTATGATGGGGACAATTAAAATGGCATAAGGGGACAGAGGGTTAGCACTGGTGATATTTTAAATACTGTGAAAAGACGGCTGAAACCAGAGTTGCCAATAGGTGAGGGGAGAGACAGCCACATGGTTGCCAGGGGAAGACTGCCCCAGACAGGGAACAGCAAGGGCAAAGGCCCTGAGGGGTGAATGTACTTTGCTGGGTCAAGGGCCAGCAGGGTGGCCATGTGGCCCCAGGTAGGGCCTAGGGGAGGAATTGTGGGCCAGGTCAGAAGCTGGGGCTGTGGAGGCCATGGGGGACTGGCAGGCTTTGTTCTGAGTATGGTTGGAAGTCTTTATGATGGCCCTGGTGCGTGAGGTGTGTGGGGAAGAGGTGGTGCGTGGGTTGGGTGTGTGTCTACTTCTCTCTGCCAGTCTTTCAATGTGGGTGCAGTGGGGCCCATCCCACAGCTCACTCCTCACACTCGTTCTCAGTCCTATGGACTGCATCACCACCAGCATGCAATGGTGCCCTTGGCTTGGTTGTAGGCCCTCCATGAGCATCTGAGAGTGACCCATGTTAACTCCAGCCCTGGGCTGGAGCCCCGTGTCCAGTGACCCCTGACCTCTGTCTCCCAGGTGCCCCCTCAGAGACTCACACATAAAATGTCCCAATGTAAACTCTGTCGCTCCCTCCCCCACTCTCTAGAGAAGGTGACAGAAATGGATGCTGGTCGCTGGACAGCTGCACAGGCCACACAGAGGGACAGCAAGCATGTCACTGCCTGGACCAGGAGGAGGCTGGGCCGTAAGAGGCTGTTCCCTTGACTCGGGACATTGGCAAGGGTCAGCCAGCTGGAGATGTCACCCACGATTTGCTGCAGTCGGGGAGGGAGTACAGATCTGTCCCAGGGTGCGGAGGGAGCCCTGAGCCAAACCAAGAGGCAGAGGGAGCTGGCAGGGCTGGCCCCGTCCTGCAGCCTGAGGCCAATCCCTGGGAGAGAGGCGGCAGGAAGACGGGCAAGGAGGAACCTTAGCCGGGACAGAGGAGCAGAGTGGCTGCACAGGGAGGGGGCAGGAGGACTCATAAAAGTGGAAAAACAAGACAAGTGACTCCATGACATCACTCACGACATGATGACTTCACCAAGGGTGTGGACCGTAAGTGGGTAGGGAGGGTCCTGTTCTCACCAATGCTGTGTGTGTATGCACACACACCCGCACAGCACACACGCACACACACATATACACACCCGCACAGTACACATGCATACACACCACACACATGCACATATACACACACCCCGCACACACACACTGCACACATGTACACACACCACACACACACCCGCCCACACTGCACACACGTACACACACCACACATACACACACAAAGCACACACACATGCACACACACCCGCACAGTACACATGTACACACACCACACATACACACACAAAGCACACACACCCGCACACACACCCGCACAGCACACACGCACACACATACACACCCACACAGTACACATGTACACACACCACACACGCACACACATATACACACAAAAAGCACACACGCACACACATGCACACACGCACACACAGCACACACACACAAGCACACACACAGCACACACACAAACAGCACACACGCACACGCCTCAGACACACACCAATGCTGTGTGTCAGCCCATGTGTGCACACATCACAGACACACCATGGACACATTAACAGGGAGACACACACGCACACACTACAGACACACACACACCCCCCACAGACATGTACACATGCATACCACAGATGAAACACACACCGCAGACACTATACATATCCACACACACATCACAGACACACACACACCTCACACTGCACACACATACACACTAATACTACATAGACCATGGATACCCACACCACATATCTCACAAACACATATATACCACAATTACCAAGGACACTGACATACCATACACACACACACACACACACACACACACACACACACCACCCAGACATATCCTCACAGACACAGACAGACACACACACCACTGACACACAGACCCCACCAGGGACACCCCCAACCCCTGCCCTGGGTCCCTGCATCTCACTGGCTCCTCCAGGGTGGGAGATCTAGGGTTCCTCGGGGGCCCACGCTCACATATGAGGAAAACTGGGGCACCACCAAGGCGGTCTGGGCCGAGTTGCCCTTGCTGGTGCTAGAGCACAGGTCGGGCTGTCTGTGCCCAGGAGCTGAATGAACAGCCTGGGGAGCCAGGCCCGCCTGTCTTTGGTGACAGCCACTCCCCTGATGCAGTGACTGTGGAAATGGGAGCTCTCAGTGTCCCTGCCTAGCTGGTGAGCAGGCAGTTGTAGGGTCTTTGAGCTGGTCCCCAACGGGTCACACTCAACCTCTTCTGCCAGGACTATCATGGTGCCTGAACACCCTCCACCCCACCCCACCCCACCTTCCATGTGTCTTCATGTGTTTTTCAGCCATGGTTCATTTTTGGAACCTAAGATGGGGAAGATGGGGGTCATACATTAAAGCAGAGGAGGAAGGGAGGCAGGAAGAGGGAAATGGGGGAGGCTGGGGGTGGGAGTGGAGCACGCTACAGAGTGCCAGACCCCACAGCAGGCATACTGCATGGTCTTATCTGATTGTTACTCTCTATCTATCCCGTGAGAACGCTATTGTTATTTTGATTTTGCAGGTCATAAAACTGAGGTACAAGGTAGTTCTGTGGCCTGCTGGAGATCACACAGCTAACTGACCTCACTGGGACCCATCCATAGCCCTCTCTCTGCACCATGTAATCCCTCTCAGGACAACAGCCGGACACCAGGCTAAGGAGCCAGCTGTCCCGAGCCTGCCATGTCCCCCCATCAGCGCAGCCATCCCACTGCAGGGAGGCATCGCAGCCCTGTCGCACAGGCAAGCTCAGAGGGTCAGAGAGGTGCTAATTTCCATAGGGATTCCAGACAGGCCTCAGCCCTCACCTCTGAGCCCCTTTTCATTTCTTTATTAACTGTTTTCCTTAAGAAGAGCCAAACTAAAACCTCTTATAACTCACATTTATCAATCCTCGGGCCAGGGAGGGAAGAATGGGACCAGCAGCAGAAGAAAACAGGTTGTTAGGCCCTTCCTAGGGGAACCTGAGCCAGGGGGTCATTTGGGGAAAGAGAGGCAGTCCAGGGACTCGAGGACCGAAAGCTGGAGCTCAGGATGACTGGGGCCTGGGCAGGCACAGATGAGACATAGGAGGGGGGATATGAGTGCTGGAAAGTCCTGGGGTCAATCCTCCTTAGTCTTGCTTCCCGTGGAGCTGCCGGGTGTGGGCTGCCCGCTGTCCCAAGACTGGTGTCCGTCATTGTCCCCCATTAGGAGGGCCGCGTCAGAAGTGAGAGGAGGGGCAAAACTCAAGCTTTGGCCAGACAGACTAGGGTGACAGGTACGGGAGAGGGAAGGGCGGTGAAGCAGAAAGGGCCCCAGCCCTGGACATCAGAAATCACAAGCACAGTAATTATGAAAGTGGATACCTCCAAATGTTGGTTGTCACCTGGTTCTCAGCCTACTGCTGTCTCCTATCCTTCAGTGGTGTCCTTTGGAGCCTGAATGCAGACACACTTCTGTTTAGATCTCTAGGACTAATTATGACCTTAGGCAGAAAAAGGATTTAAGGCGCTCCAGTCTAACATTCTGGAACTCAGAACCATCCGACCATCTCCCCAGACCCCAGACCATGGTCCACAGGGCACAGGAGGCCAGCTCCCTGCCTCACGCTTCAGCGTCAACTCCGCTGGGCCCCGCGGACTTCCCAGACACCCAGCCTTGAACACACCCAGACCGCCTCGGGTTTCAGTCTGGCTGCTTCTTCCCCCAGGGCTCCTGCCGCAGAAGTTTGCTCCCTCTCATCCTTCCGACTCTGCCTTTGGCCAGGCCTTCCCTAATACCCACCAACTGCTACATACCACCCCCCACCCAGTAAACACAGGCTGTCATACCTTGTAGCACATATAATTAACCCAAAATATTAGTTAGGTTGCTAGCTAGTTGGTTAATTAGCTATTTAGCTCCTGGTTTATATCCATACCCCCACCCCTACCTGCTCCTAAGAACCCAGAGGTCAGGGACCTTGTTTGTCCTACTCAGCACTGATGTCTTTCTTGGCTCAACACAAAGGGGCGCAATGTCTTTGTTGAGTGAATGAATGAATGAATGAATGAATGGTCTCACCCACTGGAGCACCTCCTGAATAAGTCGGGCACAGGGCCGCATGCATGCGTAGACAGGGCTCCCGTCCCCAGATGCTCCTGGTGCAGAGGTCGCCCCGTTGTGAGCCTGTCCCACCTAGAACCTCGTTCCTGACCATCAGCCGCTCCCGTGCTTACAAGTTGCCCCCCTGCACACCAGTCCTGGTGGGGCCTCCTGAGTTAGAGCCACGGGGGCTCCCTCTGCATTCTCCTCACCCACTGAGCCTATTCCTGAGGCCATGACCCCACTGGTTCTGAAGTCCTACTCTTCCCCGTCTAAAGGAGACCCTGTGCGACAACAACCTTAGGTTGAATAGCAGGGAAAGAAGCAGACTCCCCTGAACCAGCAGAGGTGGGGAAGCCCTCGTCTCCCAGGAAGGTGAGCAACAGCTGCAAGGTCTCTGGAGGGAAGAAGGTCACAGTGGGAGCCAACTATGGAGAGCTGATCTTCACCTAAGCAGGGGATGAGCGGAAGGCCCTCCAGCCCTCCTCCCCTGGGTGGCCAGGAGTCGGGGAGGACCCTGGGCCCGTCTCACTTCTGGAGATGGCCTTGGGGGTGCTGCAGGGGCTCGGTGCTTCCGGCACCCTCATCACTAAACCACACACCTTTGGGATAACCCCAGGCAATGTAGCCCCAACACTTTGGCAGCTTTGGTTTTTTCACAGAGTGTGAGGCTACATGAGTCCAATCTCTGCGGCTCACAAAGAGGTCAAAAGGGACCTCATATGGAGACAGGGACTCAAAGAGGAAGGGTGTTTCTACTGCAAGGGGTAGAAAACCCAACCAAAGATGCCATGGAAAACAATTGCACACAACAAGAAACCTTGAGGAAGAGCAGTACCAGGGTTTCATTAATTTAGCGATTCAGTGATATCATCATGGACCCCAGTCCCTTCTGTGTTTTCCTCAGCGTGTTAGCTTTGTCCTCAGATTAGCTCCTTTCATGCTTGCAAGCTGGCTGCAACGTTCCAGGCATTACGCACAAACACAGCCCCACTGAGGGAGGGCGAACACACGCCCTCCGCCTACGTGTCTCGTTTAACCAGTGGGAAAGCTTTCCCAAAGTTCCGCCCCCAGCGCATTTCCCCTCACACCCTATTGGCTACAATTGTGTCCCCGAGCCTGCCTCAGAACCAATCACTGACAAGGAGCTTGGAATTACGGTGTTTGGCTTAGAATAGTTACCTTGACACCCTGGGTGGAGTGGGTGTGGCCACCCACCAGTCCAAGTCTTAGCAGAGGGGAAGAGGACCACGGGGAAGGCAGGAACGTGCAGGGCCTGAAGCACAAGGAAGGGCCTGCAGAGCCTCGGTGTCCCAGGACCTCCAGGCCCCAGGCTGGCGGGGTCTGAGGAAGACTGGAGATCCAGCCCTCCTTTAGGCCGTAGGGTTACACAGCAACACACAGCGGGGACAGCACTGGGCTGTTGAACACTGCTGAGTGGGAACCCCAGGGCCGCACACTGACAGCCAAGGGAGCTTGTGACTCCGGGATCAGACACACTGGACACCTCTGCCCTCCCGGCTGATGTTATCCAGGGTGGAGCGCAGGGCCTGCTCCCTGGTTGGGGCTCCACAAACATGTGTTAAAGAGAGTCCATAGGAGGAAATAAATCCCAGCTGATGGGGTTTGCCTTGCTCAGAAGCTGGGGCCTCCGCCTCTCTGGACACGCCCAGCCCAAGCAGCTGTGGGCCTCTCCCATGCTCCCAGTAAAGACAGCAGCGTCCCTGGATGGTCAGTGAGGGAAAAGCCCCACCCTCTGGGATAGCATCCACTTCCTGCCAAGGAATTGTCAAGGCGTTTTACGGGCTTCCCTGCGCGTCCCAAGGCCTTCACCCCGCCACGAGGAAAGGCTGCATAGGATGAGGTAGAGACAGTGCCCCCCTCCACCCCCACCCCAGGGTCCTGTCTCCCCACATCATTAGCTGCTGTGGATGGAAAGTCAAATGACCCTTGAGTGGAAGGTGGTGTGGAGAGGAATTTATTTGCTTTTAGAGCCAGTTCTCCCCCATCTCGTCATCTGCGCTTAGCTCATGGCTTAAACTGGGTTGGTTCTTTCCCATTCCTGGCTGCCGTTTCCTTTGATTTGTAAGAGGAGCCCAGGAAGAGAGTAGAACGGCCCCCAGACAGGCGATGAATATTGCAGCCTTTAGAGTTTTCAGGGTCAACAGGCAGAGGAGCTGGGGAAAGCTGGAAGCCAAAGATCTTTTTAATTTTAAAATCTGTTTCTCATCTGTGAGCTCATTTGGTTTGCTTTACAGCCTATAAGTCAGTCAACCCAGTGATTTTTATGTCCATTTGCCAGATGAGAAAACTGAGTGATTGCCCAAGGTCCCACTTGCGTGAGTGATTGAAATGAGAGTGGAATCCTCCAAGCCCTGGGCTGTTTGCACTATTCATGATGCTTCCATGGGCGAGAAGGCCTGCACTGGGAGGTCATCCCTTCTGCTCTGGCCCCCCAAACAAATGCTCCATTGTAGTGAGACTCTTTCCCAAGGCACCAGGCTGTCCCCTCAGGTGGCTGACGCTTCACCAACAAAGCTGGCTGATGTACTCTTAGTTGTGATGCAATGCTTTGAATTTAGCTGCCAATGCCATGTTTGAAACATAAGACTGGCTGGTGTTTAGCAATATATGAGTTCTGACAATTAAGTTCCCAAACTTGTTGCAATGATGTTGCTAACATTTTTTGATATCAGAGGGATTATTCATTATGAATTTGTACCAACTGGACAAACAGTTAACCAAGTTTACTATTTGGAAGTGCTGAAAAGGCTGCATGAAAAAGTTAGACGACCTGAACTTTTCGCCAACAATTCCTGGCTCTTGCATCACGACAATGCACCAGCTCACACGGCACTGTCTGTGAGGGAGTTTTTAGCCAGTAAACAAATAACTGTATAGGAACACCCTCCCTACTCACCTGATCCGGCCCCCAATGACTTCTTTCTTTACCTGAAGACAAAGGAAATATTGAAAGAAAGGCATTTTGATGACATTCAGGACATCAAGGGTAATATGACAACAGCTCTGATGTCCACTTCAGAAAAAGAGTTCCAAAATTGCTTAGAAGGGTGGACTAGGCACTGGCATCAGTGCATAGCTTCCCAAGGGGAGTACTTTGAAGGTGACCGTAGTGATATTCAGCAATGAGGCACGTAGCACTTTTTCAGGGTGAGTTCACAAACTTCATTGTCTGACCTCGTATTTGCAGAGGATTAGCAGAGGTGAGCGTCTCCCGTGCCTGGCAGAGATGCCTAAACCTCCTCTTGTCAAAGGCAGGACTCAGCCTACTAGCTCCCTCGACAGAAAGGGCACAAAGTTTATCTCTCCGCTCCACCCAGAGCCACAAGACGCCCAGCCCACCCAAGCTACTCTTGAGTAGCTGAATCCCTGAAGGACATGTGCTTCCTTTGGCCAGGTAAGGCATGACCCAGTTCCAGGTATCCTTAGTATCTAATTGCTAGGGGATACCGCAATCCCTGCTGGCGCCTGAGTCACAAGAACACACCTGGCTTTGTCTCCACCATTGGCGCACGCCCTGCCCTTCTGGACCTGGGAGAAGGATGAGCCCGTGGCTTGCCTCTTGCTCAGGTGCCCTTTCCTTCCCCACGGGTCCATTAAAGCTGCCCCACGCTTTCCTCCAATGCCTAAGTCCTTGCCTCTGGGTAAAAGCCCATCATTCCAAAGGGACGAATCCTGCTTCTAGTTCACTCCACCGTGGTTAGGGCTGGGCTAACAGGGAAGAGACACTGGGTGCCAGCCTTCAAGAACCTTGGTCTCTCTCAATGCCAAGCCCCTCCTCTCCCCACTTTTAAGGTCCAGCCAAAGCCTGTTCTCATTCCTATCCTGAGCCTCCTCCGATGACCATCACCCTCCCTTTTAGACCATCTTGGGCCAGCTGGGGGTTTTACTTCCCACCCACATGCAGATAAACCTGGCTATGCAGCTCCAGATGCGGCCTCTCCTGACCTTTAGCCCTATACGCAGGTGCCGACTGGAAGTCTCGCCTGGCCCAGGCCACAACACCATGTTCACGGTCGCTCCTCAACCTGCTTCTCCACCTGTGTTTTCATCTGGGTGTCATCTGTGAACCTCCAGACCCTGTACCCAATAACCACATCCTGTCCCTTCTCTCTGTCTCAGCTGCCACCCTCCCGAAGTGGGAGTAGGGGTGGGGTGTTGATATTCCAGCCTCACTCAGCCTTTCTCCCTTCCTAATCTGAGTTTCCCCAGGAGGAAAGATCATTCTAGACGCAAACCTTGTCATGTTGAAATAGTCTGCTTTGTCTCCAAGACAAAGGCCAGACCCTAGCAGGCTTAGAAGTGTCATCTCCCCTGGCTGACCTATGTCCCCTGCTTCTTTGTTCGCGATTGCCCAACCCTTGCACTTCACCTTTATAATACCAACCTGCTCATACCTATAATCTCACCCATGCTGCTGTCTTCCTCCTCACACCTCAGCTCTGCCATTCCCTATGGCTCCCTTTTCTTCTGTCCCTGCTTCCCTCTGCCCTTTAACTCAGCTGAGGCCTCGCCTGTAGAAATGTTCCCAGATTACCCCCAGCCTGGGTCTTGTGTGTCACCTCTCTGCTTGCCCCCATCACACCACCTCCTCTGCGTCTGTTCCCATGTCTGCTCTCCGCTGACGGTGGGCTCCTGAGAACAGAAGCCATCTGATTTATCTCCACTTTGCCAAGTGTCTGGCCCTCTGCCTACACATAGCGGCTGCTCCCCATACAACTTGGTCTGATGGGCAGCCCTGACCCCAGAGAAACGGAGCCTGCAGGAACCCTGGGGAGATCATGAGGAGGCGCACCCAGGCGGTGGGGACCAGCAACAAGCCCTGGCATAGGAGGTTTGAACCCTCATTCTGCCCTGGCTCGCTGTGTGACGTTAAGCAAGCCACACACTCTCTCTGAACCTCCATTTCTTTATCTGCCGTAAAAGAAAAACAGTGAGATGTTCTGCCCCCATCCTCATTTCCTGGTGGGGTTGCGATGACAACATGAAATGGTGGGGACACATGGGATCACAGGATTGTTAACATTCCCAAACATTTTGAACAAAATGTACCCAGGAGACACAGAGCAGTGTGCCTTTGCCAGTGGAGAACACAAACCGGGCAGGAATGAGCTGAGCCGCTCCAGCTCATCTTGTCCTGCATCGCAGGGGTAACCCCCTCAGTGGCAAGGGGGCCAAGAATACCTCTCCACCACATAAGCCACGCTGTCACACATACTGCTCATTGCTGGGCTTCTTCTTCCGCCCCTTCACTTGTCCTTCATTCCTGTATCCAAAGAGAACCCCTTAGCCTCCTCCAAATTTCAGACCCGACTTCTCGCTTCTCTTGGAATTTTTCTCTTCTTGCTGTTCCATGTAGGCATGAGCTCTGTCTTCTTGGTGCTCCAGTGGGTCCCTGCATTTAATAGCCACCACTGTTCACAAGGTCAAAGTGCTAGGCAGCCATGAAAAGCAACTTCAGTGCATACCTACTGCGCGCGCGCGCGCACACACACACACACACACACACACACACACACACACACAGACACACCAGTTTGGAAACTTGTCTTTTCTTCTGAAGGATCCCTCTAATTGGAATTTCCATCTGCTGCAGCCTGAGTCAGTCGTCACCCCACCCCATGCCACTCTGTTCCACCCCGAAGTCCATACCCCTAGGAACCCAGGGAGGTCAGGGGTCCCAGGAGCTTGCTTTCAGTCTCCAACATTCTCCTCCCCCTTTCCAACACTCTTTCCCAACAGGGGCTCCTCTCCTGGCATCAAACCGAACCATCCTGTGTCCCATTGCGTGAGACAATCTCCCAGCTGAAAAGTGAACCCACAATAATGTGTTAATGACTGTCCCGATCTTAAATATTTGCAGTGCTACTAGGGATTTGGGGAAAAGATGCCTTACCACAGAGGAATGAACAAAATGGGTGACGTGGCTGACGGCTGAGGCAGTGGGATGGGGGAGGGAAAGCTGGGGTCCTCCTATCATTGCCCCCACCCACTACTGCCTCTGCGCAGCGCCAGCCCCTGGGCTGGGGTCCTGCCTCCTGAAGCTCCCAGCTCTGCCCACCGCAGCCAGGGGCTCGTGGGTGCACCGCCTCCTGCACTGGGCCCAAGGCTCTGGCTGGAGGAGAAGTGGCCAGGGCTGGAGTCCAAGGGAACCCCACGAGCTCAGAATTTAGAGCTGGAACCTTTCAAAGTCTGCGTCCATTTAGACTCCGAAAAGCACAACTTCTATTCCTTCAACAGAAAGGGCCGAGGGGCGAGTGGGGAGTGGTGGAGAGAGAGCATAAAACATCTCGTAAAAAGGCTGCGAGTCCCGCCGGACATCAAAGGCTCCCGGGGAGCCGCCTGAGGATGAGTTCAGGGTAAAGGAATCGGCAGCAGATGGATTAAATTCCCCCTCATTGTGCGTCCGCCGAGCCCGGGAGGAAACTTCACACAGCAGGGTCCCGGTTCAACGAGCTGGAAAACGCTCTGAGTCACGGAGGGACCCCAAAGGCACTCGGCCGCTCCCCGCGGTCCCGGAGCTTGTTTCCACTGTGGAAAAACCCACGCTGGAGGAAGTCGGCTGTGTCCTCCGCAGAGGCTGGCCTCAGATCACCGCAGGCACCGCAACTGCCTCCCGGGAGAGCCTCGGCACCAGCCAGGCACCCGGGCCAAGGACGCAGCTTCACCTCCCAGGGCATTGCTCCTGAGCTAGGCCTGGCCGGCCCAGGGGTCCCCCAGCCCCTGCCTGCAGCGTGTTCTCCCAGGGCTGCAGAAGTGGAGGTCTCCCTTTCTAGGCAGAGCTTCTGGCTGGAATGGACCCCGTGACCCCCCTCGCTCATTCCCTGGGCCACTGTGCTCATCCCAGCTCACCTCATAGGTCACCTCCTGTGTATCCTAAATAACTTATCTTCTTCCAAATCCTTCCCAGTCCTCCAGGTTATTCTGGGATCCGCAACCCCCAGGGAGCTCTGGGCCCACAGTGGTCACCATAGCAAGGTATCCACAGGGTCACCTTGCCCAGGTCTCACTCCAGGAATGGAGGGCTCATCCCCTAGCCACGGTGCTTGCCCCACTGTCAGCTCTCCCTCTAGTAGGGGAGAGACTTGTCACCCGAGGACATGCCCGCTTCTTCAGGGAAACTGAGTCAACCACTGATCGATGGTCCAGCTGGGATACAAAGGCTGGGTGGCATCTTCAGATCTCCCCTCAGGATCGGTGAGGTCTTTGTGCAGACGACCTGGCAGCTGGACACCACCCTGTGCCCACTCTTCCCAGAGTGCTCCTAATAAACCTCCCACAGGCAAACTATCTTAGCTGCTTCCTGGGACCCCCACCTGTGACATACGCCAAACAGGAAACAAAGAAAAGCCACTTTCTGAAAAGCTAGTCTCTTGTCTGATATCTCCATGCAGAACTTCAGGAGAGCTGGGTGAAGAACACATTTTGGCCCTCAGGAGGGAGAGTCTTCCTCCTGCCCCTGAACATGAGTCCAGATCTTTCTAGCCAGTCATGCCCAGACCCTCACACTTAGCATGCAGAGACATAAACAGTCCAGGATGTGCCAGAGCCCCCCGCCTGTGCCAAGAGACACAGAAGACCACAGAAGGCAGGCAAACCCATCCACTGCACATCTTTGAGTGCACAGGATTCTGCCCAATGGCAAATGTGGCCCATTGCTGGCTTTTGTCATCTGACTAGCAGAACAGCTTCTCTTCTCTTGAAGTGGGGCATGGAAGCAAGCAGGAAGGCCTGTTCCTCACTCAGCCTCTGATTTAAAACTGAGCCCAGGAGTCTTGGAAATTAAGTTCCAATCTCAACTTCAGAGATCACTGTTAAATGAACAGTGGTGTTAGTCCTCAGGTTTTTTGGCCATAAACTGTCACCAGTGGCCCCATCCTGCCTACCTTGTAGGGTTGGGATGAGGATTCACAGAGAATGCAGTGGAGTAATGAAGGGGTTCACACGAGCCGGAGCCTACTATTACAGTGACATGTGACTGCTTCCCCCCAACTGGCCTGCCTCCCTCCGAGGACTCCACCTCAGGAGGCTGGGATCAAGTGCTGCACGTCTGGGTTTTCCTCTGGGCAGCACAACCAGCCTGGAGCTTACTGAAGCTTCCAGGCACATGAAATAAGAATCGCAAGAATCAGTGAGCACCCTTTCATTTTCTCCCAAAGGCCCAGAAGCACACCAACAGACAGGGCACTTTTTTCCCATTCATATGAAGATGCTATACCCAGATACCTAAAGCCTGTGAGAGATGGTTTTACAGAGAGAGAAACTGAAGCCCGGAGAGGTTAAGTCACTTACCCGTGGTCACACCACAGGTATGTGGCGGAGCCAGGACACAGTTTCAGGTCTATCTGACCCTACCCTGTATAGAATGTTGGTGGCACGGACAAGCTATTATTAGACCCACTGGGGCCTCATAACATAGTCTGGACAGAGGATTTCTCCACAGGCTGGTTTATGCCTAACCCAGTCTTACAATTTGGGCGTGCAGATAATCCCTTTCCTGACATGTTAGAGTCCCTTTGGTTTTAAGTAACAGCGACCAAACCAGAAAAAGAAGAATCATTAGAAGAATACTGAGAGGCCTGGTAGAATCTGAGGAAGGAAGTGGACATCCCCACAGGAAGACCAGAGGACAGAATCAGACTGTCTGGGACAACTCTGAGGACCCCAACGGTGGAGTTCATAGTCTTCTACCCAGAACTCTGTCATGAACCGGATTTGGTTTCCAGTTGTTCCGAAAAATTTCCAAATTCCTGAGAGAGGGAGAGAAGGAGGGAAGGAAAGAGGGAGGGAGAGAGAGAGAAAATATGGGAATATGAGAATGATTGGGTGGCTTGAGTCAAATGTCTGCCCTTTCTTCCACCGATTGTTTCCTGGGCTCAGACCCCATAAGGCAGTTTGGATCGCTGACACCGTGCTGTGAATCACAGGCAGTTACCAGATCAGTGGCCGTATACAGAATAAAGGCATATTTTATATGCCCTTCTACCCTGCAAGAGGGGCTGCTGCTCTCGGCATCATGATTAAGATGACTCTGCATATAACACACACACACACACACACACACACACGCGTGCACACACGTGCACGCATGCAGACACACACACACTCAGTACAGAACACACAGGACCCAGTGCTCAGTGCTGGCAGATTGCAGTCCATAACCCTCAATATCCATTCACATGACTGACACTGTTCAGGCCCCAGGGAAATGCATCTCCGTGGCTCTTCCCCAATGTCCTCGAAACAAAAGGTTATCAAGACTCAAGAAGGTTACACTTCAGCAGATGTCAGAGACAGACACTGCTTCCACACGTGAGGAGGATTTGAGCAGTGGAAGCTCTTTATCTGAGACAAAACGCAAACTATTTAACTTGTTAAATCTTCTCAGCATGAATACAATAGATATTTTCATAACATATTTCTAGTAACAAAATACTGTTCAGCATCCACTTTCTTCCTGTTACAATTCATGATTCTGAAGGTATATTTATAGTATATTTTTCACAATAGTGGAGTTGATATTTTGCATGAGTGGTTGAGAAATATTTTGTAATATTAAACAATTCATTTTGCTCTTCAATTTGTATATATGTATATCTACAATAGAAACAACATGAAGTCTAGTATTAATTCTTTATATTGGTAACTAGGCCAAATACAGAATGCCAGAATTATGGGTAAGTTTCGTTTCATAGAAACATTTAATATGATTACTTGAATTTTTAAAAAATTAAAATGTTCAGTTTTACCTTAGTAATTTTGATTAGATTTTAATAATGGTTCATTATATTTTGTCCTTCAATTATAATAGATAATTCTGAATATTTTAGGGAAAAACACTTTTCCGAAAACATACAAATTGAAAAGTTTTTTTGATTCTTATATTTATCATAATTTATATTTTTTAATACAAATATATTCAAATTTTGTACACTTTAAATACAATCACATTTTATTTTCAATTCTTTAGGTCAGGGATGGCAAACTTTTTCTTAAAGGGCCAGATAATAAATATTTTAGGCTTGCAGGCAAGATGGTCTGTCACACTACTCCACTCTACGACTGCAGCATAAAAGCAGCTATAAACAAAATGTAAATAAACATGTGTGGCTGTATTCCAATAAAACTTTATTTACAAAAACGATTTGTTTATGTGTTGCTTCATGTGTGAGAAATTGGAGTTAAGATGAATAAAAAGTGTTCTTTGATCAACACTTAATGAAGAGATTGTCAAATCTAACTACACGGTCCACTGAATATTAACATTCAAAGACGATCAATTCTGATAAAGTCATTGACAAACTTTCAGAGGTGGAGACTCAAAAATCAGAAACTGTAATATTCTTCATTACTGTGACAGAACAATATTTAGATAAAAGTATTTTCCTTCTCTCAAAAAATAGAAAATCCATTGATGTGATTTCAAAGAATTCATCCATTACTTTTCTCCTCTTTTCCATTCCCCCAGGCCAGTTAGCTGCTGATAAACCCCAGCAGGTTAGGCTCTGGTAAAACAGTTTCTCCTGAAGCAGGTCATGCTAAGATTACAAGTTTTGCTGTATTTCAGATGGTTCCTTTTCCCTTCCCCCTGCTGGATGTATGAGGGGATTTTTCTCAGCCCTTCACTGTGAGGACCTGGTAGAAGTCCCAGAGATAAAACTCACGAAAATGTGCTCCCCACCCTCTGTCCCACAACTGGGTCCTCCTGGAGTTTGAACTCCCAGAGCTGTCCACACGAAGCCTCGAGTAATTTGTCAGTTACAGTTCGGTCTCCCTCCCCCAGCCCTGGCTCCCGCAGAGATCTCAGCTCACAGTTTCTGCTCAGGTAAATTATGAGTCTCTGTATCTGTCTGTCGTGTCAGTCTCTCCAATTTGGGGGCAGCAGTTTGCCCTGTGACCTCACTTCTCTGGCAGATTTAAGAAGAGTTGCTGATTTTTCAATGTGTTCAGCTTTTTACTTATTAGGATGGAGTGGGGACTTGTAAGCTTCGTAAGGGCTGACCCAGAAACCATATGTTCAATCGTTTTCTCCTCTTTTTTGCTGTCATTTTATTTGTTATTTAAAACCAGCATGATTACAATAAAATATTTTTCACTGTCTGTGCTTTTTCTCTGACATTATTCATTTCATTTTATGATCAAATTCAGAAAATAATCTTATTGCACAGAGGAAGAGGATTTGAGAAAACTATCCGCTCTGGGCAGGGGCACGCTGGAGCCAACTTGCACTGGCTGGTGAGAGCCAATTGTGAAATCACTTTCCAACTCTGCATTCAATGATGTCATGTTGGTAGCTTGAAATCAGCCACAGCCATAAGTATAATATTTACACCATAAAAATTTTCACACACTACAAATCAGGACTGCCCCCACCCCACCAAGAGAGTTGATTGTTAATATTTACCAGTATACCTCTGACTCTAGGTGTCAGGTATGCTCGGTACACTACTGATCTTCAGGACCTGCGTGGGCCCAGTCTTGTCAATACCCCTTTCAAGTAGTGATGGAATGTTTGTGGGCCCTGCTCAATTTTATGGTTTGCTGGAGCAGATAACACCAGCTAACAGAGTGTTGTCAAGCTCAGGTGGCTTGACCATTGATATTGTCTAGCCAGGTGGACCGTTTCTCTACCAGCCCCAGCATAAAGCTACTTGTCCAAAGGAGAATAGTTGCTTGTTGAGCAGATCATAGCTTTGCTCTAAAATCTTAGCGTTTCTGCTGTTTGTCCAATCAATGATCTACTAAAAGAAATGTAGCACGATTGGATCTCATGGATTATAAGGCCCAAAGAGAAGAGCTGCTTACATTGTAGACTGGACCAACTTAAGAGGCTCTGAACTCCACCCAGAACTGGGAGTCTTATGGCAATTACTCACAAGTAATGAATCATAGTGTTTGGGTCTTTCCATGTTCCTTCCAAAGTCCAAAGGAATTCACAAAGCATCATAACTCCTTCTTTGTAATAGGGATCTAGTGAGTCAATGTCTCTTTCACTTTGGAGGGACTATTCCAATATGTCCTAGACACCAGAATTCCAGAAGCTTCAGTGAGGTTGCCAAGTCCCTGTTTTAGCACACATGTGTTTTGCAAAGGCATTTAAGCACCTGTTACTCTCTACTCTCCGTGACGTGCTAGCTTTATGTCAGCAATGTCGTAGACTAACATTATAACATGTGATGAGACAATAAAAATGACTTGTGCCACAGAGCCGGATGTAATTCAGAGAGCAGACTGTGAAGATGGACTGCTATCCTTTTTAGGTGCAATCTAACTACTGAATTCCTGATGCCTTTGTGCTCATAGGGATTTACAAAAAGAAAAGATTTACCAGCTGTGATGTCATGGGTTGTGTACATTTATCAAGACACCTCATCTAAAGTAACAGCTGAAACTGAAGACCGCTTGAATAAGCTTACAATTATCTAGAGTTATTCTCAGAGATCGATTTGTCTTCCACACCAACTCAACAGGCAATAGCTGTATCATAGAAATCACTACTGCATCAAATGCTCAACGTTGGCACTAATATCTGAAGTTCCCCAAGCATGTGGGCTAATAACTTCGCTAGGGAGGTGGAATTCCAGAGGCTGCCATTTGCTTCTTCCCTATTATTCCATAAACCAAGGAGTCAGTGTGGAGATTCTGTCAATTCCCAGGCATGTCCAATCAAACTATTCACTCTAAACTTTGGCAAATAAACATGGGATGGGTTCTGGTTCCGACTGTCTTCACTGAGGTAGATTTGAGTCAAAACTTCCATTACCACCTTAGCCTCAGAATCCTCTGGCTGGTGGCCACCACAATGTTTTCAGTTTCCAGGAGTCGGTCTTAGCTCAGAGCCAATGTGCAATAGTCCTTTTCCCAATGCAGAATTACCCCACAAATGACCCAGCTCACTTTGTGGTAGGCCAGGAGGAAGACTCCGTTATGATAAGGTCCTGCTTTAAAGATAATGGGTTCATTCATGGCTTCTGGGTCTATGAGTTGAATCAGGTCTAGGGATTGAATGGTAAGAGGCCATGACACTCTATCACGATTATTTCAGTCCTAAGGTCCCTAAAATCAAAGAGCCATAACCAAGATTCCTGTGGCTCAGACCATCATCACACTAGCCCAACCCTCTCTAAAGCCACCACCCCCACTGCTTCTGGTGGTCAAGTGCCATTGCCTGACCTCTGTTACTCAGGACACCCATCTTTGAAATCATGCCTGTTCTCCCACGCCATCTCTGGCCTGCAGAGAACAGCCACCATGGCACTTCACAAAGAGGCTAACATGCCCCTCACCAATGTATTACTGGCGAAAGGGAGGCCTTCTTGGGGAATAAAACTGGAGAGGATTTATACATAAAAATCCACTTCAGAAGTAATTTTACGAGAAATTTCTGGCATTTCAGTGTAGGCCACCACTGACTCCAGGTTTCCATCAATCAGCCAAAGGACGAGGAGAACTGCCTCCAGCTGCCCAGGCTGCACAGGGACCCCACATCTTTGGGAAGGTCCCCTATGTTGGTAAACCCCACGTGTTCTAAAGCCAACGGGTTTGACAGATGCTTGGAAATAGAATCGACAAAACATGGCGATAGATCGGATGTGGGGTGTGGAGAAGGAGATCGAAAGATGACTGTAGGTTTTGTCAGGAGCAACTGGTAGATGGCAGTGTCATTGAGTGACATGGGTGAACTGAAGGGGGTGCAGGTTTGACGTACATGCCTCCATCACACCCACTGGGCAGAACTGGAAATTGATGATTAAAGGATCTAAGTGGCTTGTCTAAGGTCACACAGCTAATGAGTGGCTGTGGGATTTGAGTCCGTGTCACTTGATTCCAAAGCCCGTGCCCCCCCCCAGCCTGCCTTCCAGCCCCTTTATTCTGCTCCCCACTCCCCAGCCCTGCCCTGGGTGGGGTAAGGCGTACCTCCACCGTGCGTTTGAGGATTCCACTTGGCATACCGCTTTTTCCATTTCTTTCAAAATTTAATTCTATCTATATCCCTGTGAGGTAGATTCTATCACCCCCAATATTACAGAGGAGGAAACTGAAATTCAGACAAATTAATTAATTACGTAAGTCTACTGATGCTTTATCTTACCAGGCTATCAGGAAGATCAAAAGAGAAAGGGTTTGTGAAAGATCTTTGAAAAGTGACTTTCCCTGGTATAATAAAACAATTACCTCTCTGTGGCACTTTCTGTCACAGCTTCTTGCTAAGTGTCTCAGCAACCCTTGGTGAACATTATGTTGGAAGGGACTTTTCCTGTCACTCAGGAATTGGTGACCAGGACCCGCACAGGAAGACGAGGAGGCACTAAGTGTCCACAAAAAGAGAATTGCCAATTACCCTACCCAGACTCCTCCTTGCAGGGAGGCCTCTAGCCAGCAGCATGAAACCAGGCTCCTAGGACAACCTCTCCTGTCTGTCTGTCCTCCCTGCCCCCCGCCTTAGGGCAGCCATGTCCAGAAGCCAGGATCGGGGGAAGCAGGAGACAGGATATGTCTCAGAAAAGAGGTCTTCCCAGTTATGAGGTCCAATCTGAGTGGAAGAATAAAGTAAGATCTACTGAGTTTAGAATGGAAAGTTTACAAGGGAAGAATCTTTCAATAACCAAGGCATTTTAGGCCACTTGCCATGTTTTTAGGGATTCAGTACAACTTGCTTGCAAACAACAATGGGTTTTATAGTTAAAGCTCTCTAAACCCATCCTCCTCGATGAAACTCCCCGTTAGACCATCTGGAATGTAGCCTGCCCAGGTGGACACTGCTTCCCGTGGCCCTTTGCAGAAGGGACGCTGCAGGGAGCAAGTACTGGGGTCCCAACTCCCCCCCATACACATTAGCGTTGACTGGGCAGAGAGGAAAGGAGGAGCTGCTGACTCATAGCTCAGTGACGGCACTCCCACCCCTGGTGACAGAGACCAGATGGCATGGCAAAGCCCTGTCCTGAGACCACCCAGCGCTCACAGCTCAAATACGCCTGTCCATCAGAAGCAGGCCAATCAGCCAGGTGAGGCTGCTGTTTTCTGCCAGGAGTTGGTTATGTAAGTCAGGGCTGTTGTCCTCTTCATGGACTATTAGTCCATCGGAGATGGGTTTGAAAAACAAAACACAACACCTTACCCAGAAAGCACAGGACTAGGTCAGAGGTTGATGGGTTAGGAGGATTCTTCACGCTCCTTTTGGCGTTTGCCCAGGCTGCCTGGCTAAATGCCCCTGAACGTCAGGCCCCAGCAGTGAGTGCCAGCACTATGACCACAGCCACCTGTAATCAATGCCCGAGGATGGAAACAAGGCTTCATGCATGTAAGCATGGTGACGTTGGTCTGCCTATTGGTCTGCCAAGAGAGTTAAAACTTGGTCCCAGAAGCTTCTATCACTTCCTGTCTTGTGGAATGGGGGTGGGGGCGGTGGGGAGGAGGACCATCCACTGGCAGGGCTCTGAGAGCTGCAAGCTTCTCCCCAGCTCTGCCCTGTTTCTGGGCCCAGCCCTCCACTCTCTGCAGGGTCTTCACAAGAAAGGGTTCAAGGCCAACCCAGGCCAAGCCCAGACTCACAGCCTGTATGGTACAAAGGAGGCAGTAGGTCAGAGAGAGCCTGGAGCCATCTCAGAAGTCTTCATGCGAGGGGCAGTTGCATCCCAAAGAATTAGAAAGTACGGGCAACTGAAGGAGTAGGCAGGGCATTGTAAGCATAAGGAGGAACTCAGCAGAGCGAGGTTGAGAGTCACTGATTTGTCTGACAAAGCTTCTTGGAAGTCTTTGGCCACGTGTAAAGGCCATGTGCTGCCCCTGAGAATCGGACCATCAGGGGTCGGCAGGACTGCGCCCTTAGGGGCTTTCTGTCTAAGAAAACACAGGGAGAAAGCAGCTGGAACGGTCCTAACTAAGTGCTGTTGTGGGGCGGAGGTGGCCAGGTGGGTCAGGCTGGGCCTGCGTGTCTGGGAGGTTCCGAATGAGGCCCTGCCCACTTCTCTTGCCTTACCCTCTCCATTCCAGCCATGACTGAATTCTTCTCACCCCACAACTTTATTCTTTGATGCCTTGGCCAGTGGACCCAGAATGTTCTTTCCGCCATCCCCTGCCTGGCAAACTCCTACTAAACCTCAGCCTCTCTGTGAAGTATCACCTTCCCTGGGCCCCTCACCAGACTGCATGGAGGGCCCCTCCACTGGTTTCTCCAGGATCCTGGCCTGACTGTAATAAGGATATTAGATATTAAGTCATGTTATCCTCACAAACACTCTACGAGGAGACATTTGTATCTTCATCTTACAGATGAAGTCACCGAGGCAAAGAAAGATTAAGTTGCCCAAGGTCACACAGCTACTTCCTCTATGGCAGAAAACTCTTGTAATTGTTTATAAGTCTGACTCCCTTCCTGTCCAGGAGGCGGGCTGGCCTTCCCCACCTGGCTTCATGGTGCTTTTCTGGGCCAGAGTCCAAGGGATATTTGTCCAGCAAAAAGTGAACATTGGCCCACGAAACAAGCAGCCATCCTGGAAGCCCCACAGGTCGGCTGCCACGCCATTGATGTCAGTCACATTGATGTCATCACCTCTGGTTCCCTGACTGCTATCCTCCCTTCCTAGAGGTGACAGCAGGGCATAGCCTCCAACAGCAAGAAAACAAACAGCACCAATCCTACCACCTCCCATGTTTCTCGGAACTGGATGCCCTTCTGGATATCATGTGTGAAGGCATTCTTCCAAAAGAGACCAGGGAGGGTCAAGAAAGATGTAGGCAACGCAGAGTGGCAATGGAAACACTGACCAGTCCTGTGGTCCTTTGGCCAGATGTCAGCCACCTTTATCCAGATGTCGCCATCCATGGTTTGTGCAGGCAGGTGGCCAATCCCACAGCCAGGGATAAGGGGGGCTTGGTACCAGCCCCCTCAGCCCACATGGCTTCCATCCTCAGAACAGGCCAGCTTCTCCCTCTGCTTCTTAGGTCCCCAGGTCTGTTTCTCATGATGGTGCCTTCCCAGATGCCTGACCACAAAATTCCTGCAGTTAGGCACATACCACAGAGCCGATGTGATTTTAATTGTATTTCTCCATAGGCTGGATGTCACCCCGCTTTAGCCTTCCTCTATTTTCTTTACAGATACATCAATAACTAGTGGGTGAAAACACTGCATTTGTACCCCACCTCCCTAGCCTCTTTGCAAACACAGGCGAGCACACAAAGAGTTGCTCACAACTTCAAAGATACTTATGTGCAGATATGCACACACATGCTTAAGAATTCCAGTTTCTCCCAATACTTTTTATAGGTCCCCTCTCCACCCAGAGCTCTGCACAGCAAGATTGGAATGAGGACCATTAGTCATGAGTGGCTTCCCCAGAAGCCACTGCCTCAGTAGACTCTAAAAATAACAGGGGGAACCCAAGTTGCCAACATCAGTGAGGCCATCACAGCTGCAACCAGTTAGAATTAACTCAGCCAATAGCAGTGGCTTCAACCAGTGTTTCTCTAACTTTAACAGGCATACACATCAAGAAGGGATCTTATTAAACTGTAGATATTGATTCAGCAGCTCTGGGTGGGACACAAGACTGTACCTTCCTAACAAGCTCCCAGGAGATAGCAATGCTGCTGGTCCTTGGAACACACTTCAGGTAGCAAAAGCTTAAACAAAACTATTTCTCCCTCATGTTCTTGAAGTCCAGAAGGGGTCATTCAGGGCCAGTATGGCACTCCATGGTCTCAGGGATCCACGTTCCTCGTGTCTTATTGCTCCACCACGTGTGATTTCCATTTCCAAGTTGATTCTCATGACCCAAAATTGCTGCTGGAGCTCCAGCCATTACACTGCATTTCATTCAGCGACTTTCTCATAGAGCAAGAGCTGATAGAAAAGGAGATTGCCCCTTCCCTATAAGAATACAATAAAATTTACACACTTCCACTAATATCCCATTGGCCATAATGAAGTCACATGGCCTCATCTTTGTCCATCTATAAAGAAGGCTGGGAAAGTCTTTTTCTTTTCAGGCTACCATGTGCCCAGCTAAAAATTGGGAGTCCTATTACTGAGGAATTAGATAAAGAACATTGGAAGGCAATTAGCAGTCTCCAACACACAGCAAGCTGAGATGAAAACGTAAACAATTCTGAATTTTTGTCAGAAGAGCCAGTTTTTCCAATCTTCCAGGGCCAAACATGAAAATGAACCACACTTCTGACCCCTGAGGCCTCTGCCCACAATCTCGCAGTCCACCTTCACCAACTCTGATAATGACGTAAGCATCACACGCGCAGTCTCAGAGGCGGTATAAAGTATGATGAAGCCTCAGGCATTGGGGGCAGACTGCTCAGGTTAAACCTCAGTTCTACTACTTGCTGGCTGTGTAATTTGGGGGAAGTTTCTTAAACTCTCAGGGCCTCAGTTTCCCACCTGTAAAACGGGGATAATGCTAGTATCTCTCTCCAAGTGCTGGTGTGGGGGTGAAATGAGCATAGCTTGCCTGGAATGAGCATTGAACAAAGGCCAGCTCTGGTGAGGAAACAAGGCCCCTTCTAATTGTCTTTATCAGCCCCCTCAGACTACACCCTGTGCCCAGAAATCACAAGAGAAGGAGGAGACGCAAGACCATCCTGGAGGAGCTGACAAGCCATAAGCTGTATCTAACTCTGAATTAATGACCTTGGAGCTACACACTGGAAGACCAGTCATTCGTTTACAGAAGAAACCGAAGAACTTCACACTGTGATAGCTTTGTAACGCATCACCTTGGCTAGATTAGATTGAACTCCATTCCTGGGCATTCCTTTCCTTATGCGTTTCTGAGGAGGGTGGGCTACGCAGCAGAGAGCTGGCGGAGGCAGGGCGGCTGCAGTGTTTTGGAGAATACGTGCTGTAAGCACGTGGAGAGCTCACCAGTGCAAAGCAGCAGTGGGTCAGAGGTCTGTTTTAGATGAAGAGCCACAGCTGCCGCTGGATTCCTCTATCAACAAGGTCTGAGGCAGCAGGAACAGGCAGGGGCTTCCATCCTTCCTTGTGGGGTTCCAGTCCACGCCCCTGGAGTCCCAGCATGCTCACGAGCCTCCATTTCTATCGGGTGCCCTGTGGACTTCAAGCTCCAACATCGAATGTGGAGACGTTTAACCAGCCCCCACAACTGCTGTAAGCCAATTCCCTGGAGTAAATTATCTATTTATCTATGTGTTTATCTATCATCTACCTATAATCTCACTCTCCTCCACCCGTTTTGCTCCAGTGGTTCTGTGGTTGAATCACTGACTGATAACACCTACTATCAGAAATGCAGAAAAACTTTCCTGTCATTCAATCCCATATTTCACAGCTGGGAGAACTGAGGCCCGCAGAGGTAAAATGCTCTACTCAAGGTCACCCTGAGAGCCAGTGACTCAGGAGGGACCAGAACCCGCTCTCCCAACTCCTGCTCCAGAGGACGTCTCCATCAGTGCACACGTGTTCACACAACAGAGAACTCTGAGACCCTCCTGCAATCCACTGCCAGGCCTGGGGTGGAGATTCAGGGCCAGGTCACATGTAAGTCCTGCCTTCAAGCTGCCCACAGTCTGGTGGGGAGGCAGGTTTAAGTCTGTAGACAATTTTAACGTGAGATGGCAAGTGCCTCAGGTGAGGGGACAGTGAGCTCAGGGGCCCGTGGGGCCCAGAAGCCAGCCCCTTGTGTGACATCACAAGGGGGAGGCAGCTACAAGGGCCCTGATCTGCTCTGAGGAGACACGAAGAACTCTCTAACATGGCCACAGTGAATCGTGAGCCATGAGCTCCCTGCAGAGCCAGCCCTGAGCAGTCCCAGAAAGCGTGAGGACGCTCCTCTGCCCACCAGCCTACCTGCTGCCCTCTCTTCCTGCTGCAGGACCTGGTGTTTGGTGTCCCCCCCCTCCCGACTGAATGGCCTGCTCTCTGCTCAGACCCCGGCTTTCTGAATGTCTCCTCTGGTGATGAAGGCTTTGTCTCTTATGCAATGAAATAAATAATGGGGAGTCAGGAGCCTGGGAGGGGTTTCTGAAGGGGCCCCTCCCTCTCCACTTCTGCCTGAGGTCTTGCTCCAGGACGGGTTTTCACAGCTGCAGACAGTGCTCTGTGTGAGGAATCTCCAACAGATTTTGTTTAACAAGCTCTTTTCAGGGCCGACTATGTGCTCATCATCGTGCTAGTCATGGGGACCCAGAAACTCACTGAGCCCCAGGCCCCACCTGCCCCCTCCCAGCCCCTCGCTGGCCACCAGAGCCTGGCCTGAAGTGCCTCAAACATCCTGACTGACATTTCGAAGTCCTGAAGTCCCGGCCTGGGGACTCCCAGAAACACAGAGACCCCAGGGAGCAGGCTGCTTTCACCAAAGCGCTTTGGAGAGCAAACAACATGCTGGTTTGGTGACTGATGTGGGAAAGAAGCCAGGCAGGAGGGGGTGGCAGTGGGGAGCCACTTGTCCCTGTTTATTCACCACTGAGCCAGAAACTCTCTGAACTTACTGGAAAGCTCCTGGGACTTTGTTTTCCTGAAACATACAAAAACAGGTTGGACTTCTCCAGTGTTTACTAGAAGACTTAATTGCCTAATTATGAACTGGATTGCCTGGCAGGCTGGCAAAAGAAAGGCGGGGCACATGCATCTGCTTCTCACCTGGGCCCTGAGATGTCTTGGGAGGTGGGCTACCCAACTCAAGACAGAAGCAACCCAGAGGAGGAAGCTGAGTTGGAACTGAAAGAGTCCTGGCTGCACAGTACAACAGACTTGGTAGGGATGCTGTGTGACTTTGAGCCGCTTACTTAACCTCTCTGAACCCATTACCTGTGTCTGCTGAGTGGAAATGGCAAACTATCCTTGCTGGGTTGTTGGAGGATGAGCATGGTTGCCTGGCAGCCAACACTCAGGCAACAGTGACTCTTGTTAGTAACAAAGTCCTCATTTGGTCAGGGTGTTGGGACTCAGATGTCCTAGAGAGCCAGCTACCACCCTCAATCTCCTTCACAAGTTGATTCTGCCCTCACTGCCCGGCCCGGGTTTCCTCCCAGCCTTGCCACTGCCACACATGAACAGCATTACTTCAAGATGGCAAATGACGGCAGTTGGCGGATGTGAAATTGCCACTGAGGATGTGGAAACACCCTAAGCAGCTAAGGGGAAGTTCTCTCAGTTTAGCTCTGTCACGTCATGACTCAGTTTCCCTCTGTTCTTGTCCTCCTGAGCTCCCGAGGAGCCGTGTTCATGTCCTGTGCCTGAATGGCATCGGGCTGCCTCTTTCCTCAATCTCCCATGACCATGAAAATTGTGAGACTTCACCCAGTGCCATAGATTGGAAAGAAATACAAACCTGAGTACCTGGAAATTCCTGGGCAGGACTCAGGGCCGTGCAGATGGCCCAGAACATGTTTAAGTGCATTTTCAGATTAACAATTTTAAATTCTCAAGAAGCTGCTGGCCCCACTTTGAGAAAGCCTGCACTGTGGCCACCAGAACCTGGCTCAATCCTACCCAGCTCTCTTCCCCACGTGGAACAAACACCCCTTGTTTCTGACCCTCTGGACACACACAAGGAACAGTGGGTGTCGGCCCAGAGCCCTCACTGGTGACCGGAGGTAGATTGCAAACAACAGCCAAAAGTTTTACTCCTTCCTGTCTCCAAGTCCTTGCAGTGATGTTGCAGCCCCTTCCTCAAGGGTGTGTGGGAGGGGGTTTGCTCCCTAGGCCTTGAATCCAGCTGGCCTGAGGCTTGCTCTGACCAAAGAACAAGCAGAAGTGAAGGTGCCGGGTCTGAGCCAGGCCCCATATGCCGGTGAGCTTCTCCTCTCTCTTCACCCTCAGTTCCTACCTTTAAATCCACTGCCTTGGTATTAGGAAAGTGACTCAGGATACAGAGTGCCTTCACTCCATGGGACAAAGGACCTAGGTACTGTTTCTAGTAGAGAGAGGGTGTGGGGCAGGTAGGAGAGATGCAGGAAAGTTTCAGGCCTCCTGTTGAGGAAGAGGGGGATGCAGAGACACACGCCTACTTTTTCACTGGTAAGGAAACTCCAGCAAGCTGGGAGGCTAAAATTGCCTCCTGGCTACAGAGAAGGCCCAGGACCAGGAGAGGGAGCCTTGTCCCCTGCATTATGGCTGGGTGTGGAGGACAATTGGTGCTCCTCTTGGCTCAGGAGCCCCCGATCCTCTAGTTGCAGCTGCCGTTAAGTTGTGTCATTCTGCAGAAGGGCATTCCCAGCTCAGAGATACTGTGTCCATACAGCACGCCACAGAGCACGTGAACGGCAGGCTGGGGCCTTCGCCTGAGCAGGCCCGTTCTCAGCCTCTCGCCAGGAAATGCAGGACCCTGCAGCCAGCCCGGCCTTCTGCTCCTCCCCACAAAACCCAGAACAGCCGAGATCTGAGATTCTCTCTTAAAGACGGGAGCTCCCACAGAGCTCGAGTCACGTCTGCTTCATTTCTCTGTCTTCCACGTGTTCAGCGTTGTCTCTGGCCAGAAGAGCCAGGACAGGATTGCTGAAATAACTTCTGTGACTCCCTATCGCGGGTGCAAATTCAGAGTCTCAGGGCACAGAGCATGCACCTTTCTCAGGCAGTATTTTAAACATGTCTATATGTGACTGTATATGTATATTTGTGATATTCATATGTATATGTGTGAGTGTACGTATGTTTGCCCATCTTTTTCTACTGGATTGTGAGTTCTTTGATGGCATTGGCTGTAAGATTGATGATGATAGATAGACAGATAGATAGATAGATAGATAGATAGATCCATCCATCCCTTTCTATCCATCCATCCATCCATCCATCCATCCAGACATCTATCCATCCATCCATCCATCCATCCATCCATCCATCCATCCATCCATCCATCCATCTATCCATCCATCTACACATCTATCTGCTCATCCATCCATCCATCCCCTATGACGCTAGGATGGTGATTTGTTCATAATGGACTCATAGTATGGAAACAAGGAAGGCAGAATCCAGGGCAGTCTCTGCCCCTTGGAGAACAGAGGAGCCAGGAAGAAGATATAGCAGCAGCGAAGGCTCAGGACTTGAAACTGGAGGTTTCAGTAGGGTCTTAGCCATTTAATTTCTCTGATCTTCAGTTTTCTTCTCTGTGAGAAGGGAATGATAATAATAGGGTCTCTGCCTGTTGGGGATAAATGGGCGGATAAGCAAAAAGGGACACGCTTCAGGTTCCCAGAATAGACAGACCCAGGGTCCAGTGCCAGCTCTGCCACGTATGCACTGCTGAACCCTGAGGAAATTGCCTGACGCCTCCCCCGCACACACACACCAATCCTCAATTGCAACGCTGGAAGAGGAAGTTGCTCTTTGGCAGGGGTTTGTGAACATGAAACCAGGTCTGTGTATGGAAGCAGGTGCTCAGCAATGATGATCTCCATTGCAGCTGCTGTCAACCGCAGGGCTGTAACCGCAGGGCTGTAACCGCAGGGCTGGCTGCATCGCCTCACAGCATGGAAGATCAGAGAGCTGCACACGGAAATACACAACTGCAGCAGAGTGCGCATGCAGTCCACAGAGAAGGGCTAAGAGGACAAAGGCTCCCTCAGGACAGAGGTGGACCGACCTGAGTCAAGGAGAACCGCTTGGAGGAGGTGGAGAAGACTGAGGGAAACCCTTCCCTCCCCAGCTGACTTCCAGTAAAGGAGAGATGTTGACAAGGCAAAAAAAAAGAGAAATATGGAGGATGACAAAAAAACGTATACACATTTTAAGAGAGGAAAGAACTGTATTAAAATTGTAATAATACATACCGATAACGAAAGATAAATACAAGTTGTGTGTATACATTTTTTGGCACCCCCATATTTTACCAAAAAACAGACAATTCTCGGGGTGATGGCCAATATTCGCTACCCTGTGGATGTGTTCTCTTAGGAAGGCACTGGGGGTCTGGCCGCTGGAGACAGCTGCCAACACAAACAGGGGGCAGGACCCGGCTTCATGCGTGGGAACTAGGTCCACATGATGGCGAGAGAAAGACAGGGTTTGGGGGCTCCACAGCCCTGGGCACCCCAAAGCCAGCAGAGAGAGCTGGGTCAGTCAGGAGGCCTGGGTTCTTTCAGTGTAGTTGGGCCTCTCAGAGAATGGAGGTTCAAATTCATCTCACTTTCTAGGCCAAGAAATCAACAAATATTTTTTTGAACATGTAGAGTTGGAAAGGAAGGGGGAGACAGACCGCAGTGCACAGGCAGCCACCTAAGACAGTACCCCTGACTCTGGGGTCAGGGAGCGCTTCCAGAAGGAGGCAGTCTTTGGGATCTGCTGAGAAGAAGGATTCATTTAAAGCAAAAAGATTTGATGATTTAACTCAGTACTTTATACAGAAACCCCTTCTGAGTCCCCTAGCTTTCTTATCTTCCCAAGCCAGGTGGGCACAGTTACCTCCTCTATCCCCATCCAAAGGAGCACCTCGCCCACACTTGTCTGGACATTGAAACTCACAGCCTGCAACTGAATAGCAATGGGGACCTGTAGGAGGGGGCTGGACAAGACAGGACCTTGTCACAGAGCAGCCTCCAGGTAGGAGGTGATGTGCAAGACAAGCTAACTAACTTCTTATAACAACATTTTCCGGTCTGAGCTCCTGTAAATGAGCATTTGAGCATCCCGGTTCCAAAGATGAAAATCAGATTGCATTCCCAGGCGGTTCACAAGCTCAGAGGCTGGAGCCTGCTGATGCTGGGTGTAACTGCATGGGATGTGGTCTGTACATGTACATGACAGGGGCTTGGAAAAGCTATGTTGCAGAGCGCAGTGTTCTAGCAGGGCCAGAGGAATAAGTTCAAGAGATGATCTGGGTTTGGGTCCCACTCTGACACTGGCTTGGTGAGTGGTCGTTTCCCCTCTGTGGGCCTCAGCTCCTCTCTCTGTAAACGGGGAGCTAGTAGTGGAGACTCTAAGGGCCATTCATCCTCCAACATTCTATGACTGCACACATGCTCTGGGTAGGGGGCGACAGCTTCGTCAATAAGACCGTACGACATTAGAAGACTGGGGTGGTCACGGCCTGACAGGGAGACCCAGTGGCCAGCAAGGTTGGGTTGGGAGAGCCCAGATAAACTCAGGGCCTGCACCCGAACACCACACACTTGGAACACTCTTCCCATGCCCAGTAGCACCAGTTACGTGAGCCTGATTCCAGGACCTTGAACTTACCAAGCCCAATCTTGCCTTGAGGTCACTGTACCAGCTATTCCTCTCCTAGAATACTCTTCCTTGTTCGTCAATGACTTCTTCCTCCCCATTCAGACAGAGCTCAGGTTAAATATCACCTCCTCTGAGAGGCCTTCCTGCTCATCCAAATTTCAGTGGTTATATCATCTTACATCAGTTCTCTGCACAGCCGCTAGGGGTTGGCTTGTGTCCTCTAAAAAGCCATATCGAAGTGTTAACTCTCAGCACCTGTGACTGGGACCTTATTTGGAAATAGTCTTTGCAGATGTAGTCAAGTTGAGATCATACTGGAGTAGGATGAACCCTAATCCAGTTATGAGAAGAGGAAAATTGGGACAAATAGACACACAGAGGAGAATGGCATGTGAAGACAGAGATTGGAGCAATGCGTATACAAGCCAAGGGACACCAAGGGTTGCTGGCCACCACCAGAGGCTAAGAAAGACACAAGGAACAGATTCTCCCTGAGAGCCTCCAGAAGGAACCAACGCTGCCCACACCTGGATTCTGGACTCCAGAACTATGACGGAATATATGACTGTTGTTTTAAGCCACCCAGTTTGTGGTAATTTGTTACTGCAGCCCTAGAAAACTAACACACACAGCCCTAATCCCAGTTCAGTACACTTCTAGTTTCTTTGTTTGCTTGTTTATCTGTGGTTTGCCTCTCCCACGAGAACATCAGCTCTGTGAGAGCAGGGGCCTGTCTGTCCTGTTCATAGCAACACCCTCAGTGCCTGACCTGTTGACATTTTTTGAATGAAATGACAGTGTGCTTTTCTGAAGGGAATAGATTCCTATACGTGAAATTGCTGACTCAAAATGTAAATGCATTTTCATTTTGATAGCCCATTCGATCACTGTCCTCCAAATGTCGTAGCTATTGCCCTCCTCCCAGCAGGGCAAGCCCATACCATTCCCATATTCTCTTTAGCCCTGGACAGTGTTAGCCTTTGCAACATTTACCCTCTGGAGGGTAAGCATGAGATCTCATTGCTGTTCCAACTTTCCATTTCCCTGACTATTGGGAAAAGTAGTCCTCTTTTCACAGATTTATGTGCTGTTTGCATTTTTCTTGTGAATTACTTGTTCATAATCTTTGTCCATTTTTTTCTTGGTATGTGTGGTAGACAAAATAATGGCCCTCCTAAATTGTCTGTGTCCTGTGAATACCCAGGACCTGTGAATGTATTAGGTTACATGTCAAAGGTAAATTAAGGCTGCAGATGGAATTAACGTGGCTCATCAACTGACCTTGAGATGAGACGATTACCCTGGATGGGACCAATGTAATCACAAGGGTCCTCATAAGTGGAAAATGGAGCAAACAAGAGAGACCCAGAGAGATGGAAACATGAGAAGGACTCAGCTTGACGCTGAGGGCTTTCAAGACGGAGGGAGGGGCCAAGAGCCACGAACTACAGGCAGCCTCCAGAAGCTGGAAAAGCAAAGAAACGAATTTCTCCTAGATCCTCTGGAAGGAATGCAGACCTGCCAACACTTTGATTTTAGCCCACTGAGACTCATTTTAGACTTCGGATCTTCAGAGCTATAAGACAATACATTTGTTGTTTTAAGGCATTAAGTTTGTGATCATTTGTTAGGTAGCAATACAAAACTAAAATACTATATTTGAACTATTTGGTCAATTCACAGAAGCCCGTTGTATTTTTAGGGATATAAACTGTTTATTTTCTTACATCCGTGCTACCCTCACCTTCTGGTACTGGAATTATTGGTTCATAATCTACCTCCTTCCTCGTTGAACCCTCAAGGACAGGGTCCATATTTCATCTTAGCATTTCTAGCAAACCAGGACCTGGTGAGTACGCCCAAAATGCAGAATGAATGAAAGAGCAGATGAATTATAGGAATATTATTATGTTCTATTATCCCTGCATCCTCCCCATCCTTGTGCTCCACAAACACTGAGCCTTCAGATAATGGGGAGACTGGGTATTGTCCCATTTCTTGGCCCTGTCCCCAGGCTTAGCCTCGAGGTAAGGGTCTGCAGAGGCAGCAGGACTGGGAAGGGGCGTCGGCACTCAGCAAAATGCAGGCAGGGCTGCAAGCTGACATGAGGGTGGAAGGTGGACACGGATAGGAAAAGGAGGCTTTCCCAATCCCCGAGTATTCCAGCATGTCACAGGCTGCAGCAGGACATGCCTCCAAGAGGACAAGAATGGGGTCTCTGTGACTCTAAGGTGTCATTCTGCAGAACTGGAGTGGTCTCAAGTCTGGGACCAGAATGAAGATGACAAGAACACAACAGAAGTCCTCCTGGAAGGATGACACCAAGCCAGACCGGATGCTCTGTTCCATTTCAGAAAGGAGGTAGAAGAAACCCTGCATTGAATTAGAAAACTCTAGATTGACTGAGATGAAATGTTTACTACTTAGAATAATTGGGGCTTAAAGAGAAATTATGTTGAATTGTTTTAAAAAATAGTCACATTTCTTACATGCCTGAGATTTTTTACACACTTCACGTAATTTGAAAGGAATTATAATGAATTAATTTGAAAAAAGAAAAGAAGTCAGCTCTACCTCCTCAGTAATGGCTCCTCAACTTCCCAGGGGATGGTGGGGATCAAGGACAACCAGGGCTGAGAAAGGGCTGAGACCATGAAAGCCCCATATTCTCCAAAGGGGCCTGAGTCTCCCAGCATCCTGGTAGCTTTCGTTAGACCAAGTATACTCAGAGCCCAAAAGTAGGTAGGAAAGTGGGATGTCACTAAGTCCACAGCCTACACTTGAACAAACTACTCATACAAGTAGTTGGGCCCTCTGAATGATCCTTGATTTACAGACGATTATACGAGCCTGCTCTTCTAGTTTCCTCATCTTTCACCTACTTAAAGCTGTAGATTAGCAGTAAGGGGCAGTTACCTTGTTACTGCTGACTGACTGATATTGAGGAAGGAGAAGAAATACTGCAAAAACAAAACAAAAAACATTTGAGCTCAGTTCAAAACCCTGTAGAGTACACTTACTATGTGCCAAAAGCAGCTGCCATTCTGCTGTTTCCCTTTTTTGTCATGCTGGGGAATCCCTCGATCCCTCTCATAGGTTGGCTCTCTTGTTTCTTGCTTTACTCTTTTGTTTTGGTGGAACCTGTCCTCAAGTAGCCTTCTGAGAAAAGGTGTTTCAGACCTTGCGTGACGTAACATACATTTATTATACCCTCACACTTCACGTATACTTTTGGCTGGCTGTAGAATTCTCGGTGGTGTGGCAGGCAGCCTCTTAGATGGCCCCCAGTGATCCTACCTTCTGGTATTCAGGCCTTTGTCCAATACCCTCCCACACTGTTGGTCTGTGTGACTAACCATGTGCTTCAGCAGAACTGGAGTGGTCTGAAGTCTGGGATGTGGCAGAAGTGATGGAATATCCATCACTTCTAAGATTTGATTATAACAGTGGTCTAAGGTGACAGAATATGACAGAAGTGATAGATTGCCACTTCTGAAACTATATTATAATAGACTTCTTGGGTCCTCCCGATCGGTTGGATTACTCACTCTGGGAGAAGCCACATCACAAGTAGCCCCCAGGAGAGGTCTTTGTGGCAAGGACATGCCGCCTAATGCCAACAACCACATGAGTGAGCCTGGAAGCAAATTCTTCAGCTCCAGCTGAGCCTTTAGAAGACTGCAACTCTGTGCCACAGCTGGACATAATCTCATGAGAGACCCTGAGCAGAAACACCCGGCTAAGCTGCTCCTGAATTCCTGACCCTCAGAAACTGTGAAATGTGTATTGTTTTAAGCTATTAAGTTTCTGAATGATTTATTGTATAGCAGTAGTAACAAATATCATTGGAAATACTTTCCCTTTACAGTGTTGAAAGCTTTGCTCTAATGCTAAGTCTCTAGCTTTCCAAAGTTTCTGTTGAGAAGTCCAAAACAATTCTGATTCCCAAATCTTTGTACATGACCCATTCCCCCCATAACCCATCCCAGAAGTTGCAGCATCATCTTTTTACTCCATTTGTTCTGAAATTGAATAATAGTTTGCCTTGTTGGATTTACATTTTCCATTACGCTGGGCCACTGGTGGGCTGTTTCAGTCTGGAAATTGATTTGTTTCAGTTCTGAGAAATTTTCTTGAATTATTTCTTAAATTAATTTCTTGAATTATTTCTTTCCCACCATTTTCTCTACTCTCTATTCCTGGAATTCCTTTTATTCATATTTTGGACTCCCTGGACTAGTCCTTATTTTCTTATTCACTGTCCTCTTTTCCTCCATTGTCCATTTCTGTGCTTATTGCCTTGCTTTCTGGGTAATTTCTTTAGGCTCTAATCTTTTAATAATGCTTTTTATTTTGTTTTTTTAATTCTGTGTTCTCTTTTTTTTGTTGTTTTTACTGAGTGTTCCCTTTTTATAGCATCTTATTCTTGTATTATGGATGCAATATCTTCTCTTATCACTCTAAACATATCAGTACTATTGCTTTGGGGGAATTTTTTGGATTGTTTCTTTAAACGTTTTCTTCTCTGTTTTTTCAGCTTATTTTTTTTCTTTTATCTCTTTCCTTCATGCTAGAGTTTTGCTCAGATGTCTGCCAACCTTGGTTTCCCTGTTGATAGTGGAGAATGGAGCACTGAAGAATTAACTGGAAGCTCTTAGCCTTTATTGGGTTGAATCTGTTCCCTTTAGCCTCACCTAGGGTGATGTGGATGGACTCTGACACCTGCTCAGGCTGTCAATCACTGTGTAACAAACCACTCCAAAGCTTCATGGTTTCCAACTACAGCACTGGTTTTGCTCACCAGTCTGTGATTGGTCCAGAGCTTGGTGGGGATGGCTGGTCTCTGCTCCACTCAGCAGCAACCGAGGCAGCTGGAAGTCTGGGTGATGAAGACTTACTCAGTTCTCTGGCATCTGGGCTGGGGAGACTCAAACAAGTAAGAGCTCCAACAGTTGGGGCTCCTGGGCTTCTCTGTCTCCAGCATGGTGACTGTAGGTAGATTGCTTACATGTTGGCAGGTTCCCAAAGCACATGTGCAAAAGAAAGAACAAGCCAGGGCAGAAGCTGTATCACTTTTATAAGTTAGCATTGCAAGTCACAAAAGCCCACCCAGGTTTAAGGGAAAAGGAACAGACCACATCTCTTGTCAAAATTCTGGGAGGGCACGTAGGACTGGAAATATTGTTATAGCCATTTTAATATGAAGTGTTATAATAGTTACGTATATACCATATCCTAGAAAATTCATTGTATTAGTTCCCTGTTGCTGCAATAACAAATAATCACAAGTTTAGGTGCTTTAAAAACACAAATCTACTACTGTACAGCTCTGGAGGTCAGAGCTCCAAAATGGGTCCAAAGTCCAGGGGGGCAAACCAAGGTGTCGGCACAGCCACACTTCCTCTGGAGGCTCTAGGGGAGAGTCCATTTCTTTGCCTTTCCTGCTTCTAGGAGCCACCTGCCTTCCTTGGTTGTGGCCCTTTCCTCCATCTTTACAGCCACTGCTTCCTTTATTACATCTCCTCTCTCTGACTCTGACCCTCTTGCCTTTCTCTCATAAGGACCCTTGTGATTACACTGGGCCCAGCTGGATAATTGAGGATACTCTGTCCAACTGCAAACTTGCTTTTTCTATGTAAGGTACCATAGTCACAGATTCTGGAGACTAATGTGTGGATATCTTTGTGGAGACATTAGTCTGCCACACATTCAGTCATGTACGTGGAGCCACTCATTTCCTAGTGATTTTGCAGTTAATAAATTAGTGATTCATGTTTGGCTGTCACCTGTGGCAGAATCCCAAGAGGCTTCTCCAGTAGACCTAAGAACCTTTCACCCTTATCCCTGGAGGGCCCACCCACCTCATACCCTCCAGCCAGAAGCTTCCTTTACAACGTACAGCTGTTTCCCACCCACTCAATCTGCTCTTCCAGTGTGTCAAGGACACTCATCTCATCTCCCTTCTATAATGAGAAATTTCAAAACTATAGAAAAGTATAGACAGCAACATAGCACATACCCATTTACCACCTGCTCAGTAGTGATGATTTTAACAAAGTTTGCCTCCAATTTTTTAAGACGTGAAACACTACAGGTATAATTGGAGTCTCATCTGTATCACTTCAGATGAAGTTGATATGGAGAAGTTGATATGAAGATGGGTTTTTTTCCCTCCTTAAACTTAACCCTTCCACCCCTAGAGGAAACCATTATCGAAATTTTGGTGTGTCCAGGATTTTATTCTTTCCACATACGTGTGCACTCATAAATAATAGGTAATACCATCCTATGTGCTTTAAAATTTACATACATGATCCAAAGCTATTTATAAGTTCACTACAACCCCCATCAAAATTTCAACAGCCTTTTTCACAGAAATGGACAAGCCAATCCTCAGTCATATTCATATGAACTGCAAGGGGCCTCAGATTGTCAAACAATCTTGAAAAAGAAGAATAAGGTTGGAGGTCTCATACTTTTTAATTAAAACTTACTACAAAGCTACAGTAATTAAGACAGCATAGTACTGGTCTAAGGATAGTTATACTGACCAACAGAATAGAATAGAGAGACCAAAAATAAACCCTTCTGTATATGGGCAATTGATTTTTGACAAAGTTGCCAAGATAATTCAATAGGGAAAGGAGAGTCTTTTCAATAAATGGTGCTGGGACAACTAGAGTCAGAGCTTCACCTAACACCATATACAAAAATTAACTCAATATAGATCAAAGACCTACACTTAAGAGCTAAAGCTTTAAAAGTCTTCTAAGAAAACATAGCAGAAAATCTTCTTGACATTGAACTTGGCAACAATTTCATAGATTTGACACCAAAAGTATAGGTAACAAAAGAAAAAAATAAATAAATTGGACTTTCTCAAAATTTTTAAATGTGCTAACAAAATTTTTTTTATAGTAACCTCTTTTTATCTTTTAATATCTGTAGAATTTTTTTCATTGTTGATATTGGTAACTTATGTTACCAACTTATCTCTCTTTTTTCTTGAGGTTTATCAATCTTATTATCTTTCTAATAACCCAACTTTTTGCTTGGCTGACTTTCTCGGTTGTATGTCTGCTTTATATTTAATTGATTTTGGTTCTTATTTTTATTATTTCCTTCTGTCTTCTTTCCATAGGTTTAAGTTACTGTTCTTTTTGTAACTTCTTAAAATGGAACTTCAGATAACTATTTAAAGTTTAAACTATTTTCTTTCATCATATATGCATTTAAAACTATATATTTACTTCTAATCACTGTTTTGTCTATTTACCTCAGGTGTTTGTACTTAGTATTTTGATTTGCATTCAGTTCAAAATATTTTCTAATTTTCTGGTGATTTCCTCTTTGTCCCATGTGTTATTTAAAAGTTTTCTGCTAATGTCCAAACATTTGGGGTTTCTAATACATTTCTTGTGTTAATTTCTAGTTTAATTCCACTTTGGTCAAAGATCATACCCAGGATGATTTCACCTTTTGGAATTTGTTAAGACTTGCTTTGTGGTTCAACACATGCTCTAATGTGAACTTGAAGAGAACATATTTTTCAGTTGCTGGATGCAATATTCTATTACTGTCTATTATGTCAAGATGATTAATTCTTGTTGATCCTATTTTCCATATACTACTGATTATCTGGGTTTTCTATCAGTTGCTGAGAGAGATTTGTTAAAATCTCCAATTATGATTACAGATTTGCCTATTTGTCTCTTCTTCTGTCAGTTTTCTGCTTTGTGTATTGTTCAGCTCTGTTATTAGGTGCATGCAAATTTATGATTGTTGTGTCTTCCTGTTCAATTAACCCTTTTATTGTTATGAAATTTCACTTTTTACCTCCGTTACTACTCTGGCTCTAGCATCTCCTTTGGCTGATATTAATTGAGCCACACCTTTCTTTTTGTGAGTGTTTGCATGATATTAGGTTTTACCATCTTTTTACTTTCTACATCCTTTTTACTTTCTAGGTCCTATATTTTAAGTGTACCTCATAAACACCACACGATTGTTTTCTTTTTATCCAGCCTGAGATTATTTGTCTTTTGATAGGAGTGTTGAGTGGAGTTGAAATCTACCATCTTGTTTCTTTTAAAAAATGTATCCCATATCTTCTTTAAACCTTTATTCCTCTGTGTGTTTGTGTGTGTGTGTGTGTGTGTGTGTGTTTCATCTTACTTTTTCTGTTATACTTTAGTTATATTTCTCTTAACTTTTAGTGATTAACTCAGAGATGCATCATTGACTTTTGGAGTCTACCTTAAATTGGTTCCATTACCATTTCACAAATAGGAGAGGAAACTTAAAACACCTTCTGTTCATGTATACCCCTCCTATGTTTTGAACTACTGCTGTTATATGTTTTACTTCCACATGTGCTGTAAATCCCACAAGCCAAAGTTATTGCTGTTGCAGTCAATCGTCTTATATCTGTTCACATACTTGCCCCCCAGTGCTTTCCATTCCATCCTGCAGCTCTGTTTCCACTTGGGATCATTGCCTTTGTGTTTCTTGTGGTGTGGGTCTGCTGGTGATCCGTTCTCTCAGCTTTTGTTATTGTGAAAATCTCTTCATTTTGTTTTCATTTTTACAAGTTTAGCCTTTTAAAGATTTGAAATAATCACAAAGTTACAGAAAAGTACAAAGTCCAATACAAAGAACTGTGTGGGTTTTTTTTTTCTGAACCATTTGAGAGTATTTTGCCAACCTGATGCCTTTAAATACCCCTGAATACTTTAGCGATGTTCTCTGGCGTAACCACAGTACAACTTTCAAAATCAGGAAATTAATAAGGATGCACTCCCATCTGATCCAAGACCTCATTTAAGATCTGCCAACTGTCCCAATAATGTCTTTAGAAAAGGAATCATGCCATAGATCAGGCATGTAGTTGTCATGAATTACCATGCCTTTTGAATCTCCTTCAGTCTGGACCAGCTCCTCGACCTTCTCTGACCTTGATACTTTTAAAGATTACCGGCTAGATATTTTATAGAATGTCCCTAGATGTGTATTTGTCTGATAATCTGATCTGTCAACCTTACATTCAGATTATGCATGTTTGGCAGGACCATTACAGAAGTGATGCTGAGTTCTTCTCACTGTGTCCCATCAGGCCGTGCATATTAATTTGTGCCATGATTGGTGATGTTCACTTTGATCATTTGATTAAGGTGGGGTCTGCCCGCCTTCTGAACACTGTAAAGTCATTCTTTTCCCCTTTGAATTAATAAGTGTTTTGTGGTAAAATACTTTGAAACTACGTAAATAGTCCTGGTCCTCACTAAACTTTACTGTTTATCTACCTACTTATTTATATTTGTATAGACTTGTGGTTTCCTATTTTATTCAAAGGGTTATAATCCATTATTATTATTTATTTTGATTTTCAGATTGTTCCAAATTTGTTAGAGGGAGCCACTTCATTGCCGCTTCTGCACCCTTTCTATATGCCCCGTCATTTTTGGAGCACTTCCTTGCATTTTTGTCACTAGATGTTCCATATTCTTATACTTTCCCTGCCCCAGTCCTAGAAACATCCATTCTCCAAGGATCCTAGCTTTTTATAAACTGTTATTTTGAAGCCAAAATTTAGGTTATGTATGTTGCTAATAAGGTATATCTGCTTTCTGTGAACAGAGCTAGGGGAATATGCGTATATATGTATGTAATACATATACACATATATTATGTATTTACTCCAAACCAACATCACAGGATTCAGTATAATTTTCTCCTTTTCTATCTTTGAAACTCTCTCTGACTCCCCTACTTGAAGCTTCTCTCCTCAATGGGCATGCCTTTCTCACCCTACTCAGGCTCTGGCATTCCACATCTGGTTTCTTCTCCATGGGAATGCCCTCCTCATCCTGTTTGGGCTCTAACATCCTACTCTGGGATGTCACCGTGACTTCCTCCACTCTCTCCACCATACACACAAACATATACACCTACTGGCTTTGTTTGGGAAGGGAAGAGAACTCATTGTTTGGGAAGGGAAGAGGAACAAAGGGAAGGGGAAGAGGAACACGAATTGCCTTCATTTTTGAAAAGAAGTTTCACAGGATATAGAACTTTTCTTCCAGTTGTAACTGACATTCCACTGTCCTCTGGATTTCATAGTTGCTATTGACAAGTCAGCCATAATTCATTGTGGCTCCCTTGAAGGTAATGTGTTTTATTTTTCCTGGCTTCTTTTAACATTTTCTCATTGTCTTTGGTTTTCACAGCTTGACTATGATGTGCCTATGTGTAGTTTCTTTGTATTTATTTTTCTGGGGATTCACTGAGCTTTATGAATCTGAGTTGATGTCTTTATCTGATTTTTAAAATTCTTGCCCTTTATTTCTTCAAAAAATTGCTTGTCTTACTCTGTCTCCCTCCTCTCTTTCTGAGAATCCAATCATATACATACATGTTAGGCCTCATGACTGTGTCCCAATATGTCTTATACTCTGATCTGCTATTTTCAGTATATTTTTCTCTTTGTGCTTCAGTTTAAATATTTTGTATATACATGTCTTTCAGCTCACTATTTCTATCATCTGCTGACTTTAGGTTGACATTTAGTTCATTCAATGTATTCTTAATTTCAGATACTAATTTGTTTCAGTTCTTTAATGTTTATTTGAATTTTTATAGATTCCAATTCTTTGCAGAAATTCTCTCTTTCCCTTCATTTTGTCCATCTTTATATATTCTTTTTATATTCCATTTGTAAGAGTTATTTTTAACTTCTTGTCTGATAACTCCAATAGCTAAGTCATCTGTGTTGTGATGGTGGAACGTTCAATCAAAATTTGGTTCGAATGTCAAGACTCATGACAACAAGCAGACACCAAGAAGATATGAGACTTATTACTCACATATGAGGATTTCTGGGGAAAGCCTGGAAAGCCAAGCAGGTCTAAAGATGGCGTGAAGGAGCAGAGAAAGGAGACTGGCTTTTTAGTCATTAGAGGATGGGGTTAGGGGTGAGAGTTCCCATGTGGACCAGAGCTTGCATGGTTTGAACTTCCTGCTAAGACTAACAATGGAGGGAGCATGCAGGCTTTCTCATGAGCTGGCCCAAGTATAAGACACATGGGAAGAGAGAATGGTGGGGCTTGAAAGCTGTCAGCATTTGAATACCAAAAATGGAGTCAGATTCTTTATTACAATCTGTACTATGGAGTGAATGTTTGTATCCCCCCAAAAATTCATATGCTGAAGCCCTAAACCTCAATGTCATAGGATTTGGAGGTGGGGGCCTTTGGGAGTTAATTAGATTTAGATGAGGTCATGAGGGTGGAGCCCTCATAATAAGATTAGTGCCTTATAAGAAGAGACACTAGAGCACTCTGTCTCCACCATGTGAGGACACAGCAAGAAGGCAGCCATCTGCAAGCCAGGAAGACAGCTCTCACCAGGAACCGAATCTGCTGGCACCTTGATCTTGGACTCCCAGCCTCCAGAACTGTGAGAAATAAATGTCTATTGTTTAAGCCACCCAGTCTGTGGTATTTTGTTATGGCAGCCTGAGCTGACTAAGACACTCTGTAATTTTGCTTCTATTGTATTTTTTTTTCATGCTTCCTGGTCATGTTTTTCTACCTACTCACATGTCTTGTAATTTTTTTAAATTGAATTTCAGATATTATATACAAAAGAATCACAGAACTTAAAGTCATTATTATTCTTCCCCAGAGAGGATTTCCCTATGTTCTGTTAGGCAGATAAGTTGAGGGGCTGATCACTTCAGTCTTTTCAGAAACTGAGCTGGCCTAGAGCTGGATTCCAGTGTTAGTCAGTCCACCTCTGATTTCAGATGTCTCAAGGGTGAGACATGTCATTGTTTCTTGCAGCTTCCTTCTCAAGCCCGGTCCTCCTGAGTTTTTTTAGACTTTGAGACTTTGCCTCCTTAGCCTTGAAAGTTCTGCTCTTCTGAGATTTTGAGCTTGGCTCTTTCACCTCCCTTCACATGCAGGCAAAATATCTGGCAAATGTCTTGAGGATACTTTTCAGATGGCGCTTGAAGGCCTTTTCTTCTAATTTTGTTTTGCCTCCCAAAGACTGAATAACTGTTCCTTAAGAGTCCGGTCTCCCAGAGCACTATACTATCCTAGTGCTCAGTGTTCCATTCAGAAAGTTTGGAGCTCCACTATTCTCTAGTCATTCAGTCTAGTCCACATGACTGTCAAAAGCCCTGCTGCATTTTCACAGCTGGGTTCTCCTTCCCCTAGTAGACTTCTTTGCCCAACACTCAGTCTGGATACTGACTCAGCAAATAATCTCATGGAAGAAAAGGACTAGTTATCCCAACTCACCCAGGAAAAGTTTTTCTCTGGAATTTTAGTTTCATCTTGTCCTCTTGACGTCTACAGATCGCTAATGTCTTTAAAATATGATTTATATAATTTATCCAGTTTGTTTCCTCGTTGGTGCAGCATGAGAAAAGGTTTGCTGACACCTACAACATTCTACTCCAAAGTAGAACCTCTCTGGCTGCTTCATTTTTACTGCTACCCATTACAGGACTGTCCTTATGTAGGAGATGCAGAAATGTGGAAATGTGGTCAAGACAATAATACAATTCATTAGGTGTTTTAGCTAGTTGAATGGCTCCAGTGGAATATCCAAATATTTTTCTTTTTCAGTCATGCTAAGGAATTAATGCCTTCCTCTCATACAGGGAGATTTGAACCTTAAGACAATCATGGCTCAAGCAATGTTTAACTCAACAAAATAATTGTCAATAGTGATATTTCAGCCATCTGATATGAGTTGAAGAGGAAAAAAGATATGGTTGGGCATGAGGTCTTATTATCTGTCATCCTTCAAATCTTTCTTGCTCAGCAACTACTGCCATCATGTATTCCTCAGATTAGCTCACAAGCTGAAGGAACAGTAGACTAGCTAAACGAGTCAGTTTGGAGCCTTGCCCTTAAACTCCTGCGTTACCTTAAGGAAGTTACTTAACCTCTCTTGAGTTATGGTTTCCACCTCTATAAAAATAAGACAGACAATACTTACTTCCTAGTGCAGTTGTGAGAATTACATAAGATATAAAGTACCCAAACACAGAAAACAATCTCATTGTCCTTATTAGTCTTCACGAGTCCCCAGGTTACTCTTCTGCAAAATTAGGATGGTGCCAACCTTACAGAGTTGTTTTGATTCTGTAGTTAAGTGAGACCATGGAAGTGAAAGGATTTTCAAATGTATAATGGTGTGCAAAAAGAGGTGATTCTTTATCAGAGGTGATTCTTTTTGTGGCTGTCACCAAGTGACTGTTCTCATAGCAAAGTCCAAAGGCCATTCTCGTTAATTTTTATTTCTATGGCCTCTTGACAGTCAACACCATCCACAATTCCACCTCCCACCCCCTTACCACCACCTTCAAAGAGGGGCTGAGTGCCGTCTCCGGTGAGAAGCCTCCTGGGAGCTGAGCGTGTTGTAGTGCTGAGTGTGTTGGTACCTCAGCACACCCTCAGGGCACAGTGGGCTGTTGTCACCTACCTAACCTCTAGGAGACACACACACATACAGCCCCAGTAGGTGGCACAGTGGCGCAGTCTTTGGAATCACATACAACAGCCATCAAACCCCACCTCTGCAACTGAGTAGCTGTGTGACCTTGGGCAAGTCCCTTAAATTTTTCTGCCATCACTTTCCTCGTCTGTAAACCGGAGATATAATACCCACTTTGCAAGATTATTGTAAGGACTGGATGAAAATAATAACGGGAAGCCTGGTGTACAGGGGAGATATCCGTAAACGGCAACTCTGCCTGGGTTCCCTGATACCACCCCCCAAACCCACGTGCCTAGCTTTGTGCCGGGTCAGCCGCAGCATTTTCACTTTCCTGGCAGCCAAACCTCTGCCTGGGCCACTGCGGGTCCTGAAGACGGCACCTGCCCTGCTTCCCCACCTCCCAGGGAACCGAGGGCACGCCGTAAGGGGGCTGGGCTAGGGCCCATGGGAGCCAATGAGAGCGCGGGAAGGCCACCGAGCAGCCAATGGGCGCCGTGGCGGGGCCAGTGGGGCGGGCCGCGGGCTTCTCTGAATGCCCCACATGTTCCGGCTCTTGGCCGAACCTCGGCTTTTGCGCGGGCCTTGGCAGGGCGCCAGGCCGGCCACCACGGCTTGCACCCGCTTCCCAGCCCCCAAGAGCATGAATAAATTAGGCTATTCTTAGTAGGGTCTGAAAAGGAGCCCTGTCTGTCTAATAAGAAAGGCGAAGTTTTGTCAGTATCTATTTCTCAACCCCAAACAGTACAGTTATGAGGGACCCCTGGTTCTGCGGCGGTGGGGCCTGAGCAGTTGGGTGCCTAACTTGGCCTCATGGGCAGGAACCAGGTGGTTTCTGTTCTGCTAGGATTTGGCAAGGAAAAAGATAAGCTGCGGGGTTGGGGCAACCCTGGGGTGCTGGCAGCTGGAAAACCTCCCCCAGCTCCAGCTCCTCGGCCCTCCTCTTGGCAGCGCCTCTGAGCTTGCCTGAAGAGGGTTGGGATTCAGGGCTGCCAGTACCCCGCTGACCTCAGAACTTCTGCCTTAGCCCTGCCGGGGCCCCAGTTGCCCTGCCGGGGCTTCAGGGGCTCCTTGGACCACCTCTGTGTCCTCCTCACCCCCATCTTTGCTTCTGGCCTCTTTTATGCTCCTCTCACACACAAAGTCCTTCCCCCTTTCCTCACTTTCTGGCCTTGGCTGCTGCTTCTCTTCTTTCAGGCCTGGGCTTCCCTGACCACCCATCTTGCAGGAGAGCCCTCCCTCCCCCTCATTCATCATCACATACATCATTCTGCATTTCCTTTATGGGGCTTATTTCAATGTGGAATCATGAGTTCATCTGTTCATTGTCTACTCCCAACTACAGTGTCAGCTCCACCAGGAGAGGGACCATGCTGGCTTGTTTACTGGTGTATGCCACCACACAGAGTAGACATTCAACAGAGGCATGTTGAATGAATGAATAAGTGAATCAAAATATGGTACTCAGGTGCCCAAGACCCACCAGAACCCTTCTTGTTGCTGATTGATGAGTCCAACCAACAGCCTTATTCTCCACACCCTCCTGAAGGAATACCCATTATTGGTGGTAGAGATATGGGGGAAATCCTCTACGAAACACCAGCATGAGTGAAGCTGTAGTTCAAACATGTCTGTATGGCCCTCTCACACACAAGGAGAGGGAGCTCCTGCCCACATCTCAGACGTTAGGAATTTTTTAGACATTGTGGACTAAATGCTCAGAAATCCCTAAATATCTTATTGATATTTTTTGAGTTTAGAAGGTCTACACTTGTCAGAATAATAATAAAAAGGATGATTATATACTGAGTACCTGCTATGTTGTTGTACCTGGCCTGTTCCCTGTCTTAGCTCAGGCTGCCATAATGAAACACTACAGATTAAAAGGCTTAAATAAGAGACATTTCTCATAGTCTTAGAGGCTGGGAAGTCCAGGATCAAGGTATTGTCGGTCAGTTCCTGGTGAGTCCCACATCCTGGCTGGCCACCTACTCACTGTGTCCTCACATGACAGAGAGGGAGGGAGAGAGAGAGAATGAACATACTCTGGTGTCTCTTCCTCTTCTTTAAGGGCACTAATTCCAACATGGGGACCCCATCCTCGTGACCTCAAAGCTTAACTACTTCCCAAAGGCCCCATCTCCTAATATCATCACATTGGGGGTTAGGGCTACAGCATACAGATTTTGGGGGGACACATACATGCAATCCATAATATTCTCTACATCAACTATACTCTCTACAAAAATACATAAAGTAAGCGATTAATCTCATTCACTAGCACTCGGAGCAGGGAGGTGATGTGGCTTCCTCAAGGTCACATGGTGAAACCACAGGTCAGTGGCCTCCTGCCCCTTACATCTCTTTACTAACCCCTGTCACACAGAGATCACACAACAATCCCTGGCACCTGGTTGGCCTGACCAGTAATTCATGAAATTTGTTGCTGAAAACAAAACTCAGAAAAATGACGTCCTAGGTTGGATAATATCTTTTGCCCTAAGCATCACACTTTGGATTTGCTCATTTATTCCTTCATCCCACAAGGATTTGTTGAGTGACTAGTGTGCCGCAGGAGACACCAGTGAGCAAACCAGCATGGTCCCTGCCCTGGTGGAGCTCACACTCTAGTTGAGGAGTAGACAATGAACAGATGAATTAGTAATTACATATTGAGATAAGCACCATAAAATAAATAACACAGACGTGATGAATGTAGAGTAATGGGCTGGGAGCTCTCCTGCAAATGGGTGGTCAGCAGGTAACAAGACAGGGACTTTTAAAGAGACAGAGCCTAATGAAGGTCAGCATGCTTGCTCCTGGATTTCAGAATCACACCTGTGGGGCCCAAGACCCTCTGCTCAGAAGGGGAATCCAGGTGAGGCCCAGATCACAAGGCCCAGCAAGGCCCCGGGAAGGGCAGCTTCTCTGGCCATAGCACACCCCCCTACCTCCTTCACCACAATGGCCACCACCACTCCACACCTCCCCTTTGTTTCATTATTGATTTTACCACATCTGAAGAGTTTTTAATGGGAAAAAGGGCCTAGGAATGGGGTTGTTTGAGGACAAGGAAACGAGCCACTTGCTGTGATGAATGTTCTTGAAAAGCAATTTATTTTTCACGGGTAGCTCGCTGGGCTTGGGAACAAAAGTGCTTTGGCTGCCTATCAAATATTAACAGAGGCTAACTGTTTTCTCTGCATTTCTCTTTCCCCGCACACGCTCACTCGCGCCTCTCCCTATGCATGACAGAAATGACATCAAGTTCAAGGGCTCCCTGGGGTTCCCTCCCAAGATAAAGTGGCAGCTGTTTTCATGGGGCCCTGGGACCCTCTCCTTCCTGCCCACCCTCTCCCTTCTCTGCTCATTTGCTTCCAAACAGCGACTGCACTGCAAGGACATTTTCCTTCTCCTGATTGGAGGGGAAGGAGTGGGCCCCCAGGAAATGAGAGGTCAGGTGGAAACCCTGAAAATACCCATGCTGCCCGCAGAGCAAGAAGCCCACCTATGGTCTCCGCACAGTTTAGTAAGAGGGGACAACACCTGCACCTGTGCCACGGGGCTCCAACCACATGTTCCCCACCCCCGCCGAAGCCACCATATTCATGGTGAGAGGCAGCTCTTCCTGGTGTTCTGTTTACCCACACAAAATAATTGACCCCCCCCCCCCAAGGATGGATGGTCAGGCATTGCCGTGAGTACAGGGAAGACCTCTCAGGTGGTAATGACAGAGAGGCCACTGAGACTCCTAACAATTTGCTGGAACTCTGCTTTTCCCAAATAATGGTTGTGCCTGGCTGTCTGAAGAAATCCTTCAAATTCCTGGGAAATATGACAGCGAAAGCAAAACAGGGGATTAGGTTTCCAGTTGGGCCCTCACAGTACCAGCGAAAATTCCAGTGTCTGAAACTTACTGTTACATGAGCCTGAGTTTTAGCAATTGTCCCAGGAAGCCAGAAGTCTCCCGCTAGCGGGCATCCTGTGAGGAAGACCAAACCCAGCCCTGCGTCTCACCCCTGCTCACCTTTGAGCTGACTCCTGCTTGTGCATGTGCCAAAGGGACAGTTGTCAGAAACAAGAGACCAGTTGATGGTGACCCTTAGCCTGGATGTCCCTGCGTCATCGTGTTAGAGATGTGTCTGAAACGTGACTAACTTCCCCAGCAGAGGCTGCAGTTAGGGATTTGGGTTTGTTCTCCTGACATTTCTTATCTTGGTGATTAGGGAATAGAATCCCTTATCCCCGTATAAAAAGAACTTGAGACAAGTAGCAGGGGGTGGACTTCCTTTTGCCTACTCTGCCAGCTCCAGTTCTGGAGCGTGGACAAGACTCTGACTAAAGCCACAAGTTCAGCTCTGACAGGGATGCAGAGGCAGGGCATGGAAGGTCAGTCCTGCGTCCTCCTCCTTCCTTCTGGAAGGAGGCTCCAAGTTGCCAGGCTCCAAAGATGTCCTCCAATAAGCTTAGCCTCCTGCTGTTTACCTACGTGCAGCGCCCTCTCCCTTCAGTGTGGGCTGGTCTCGTGACTAACTTTGACTAGCAGAATGTGACAGAAGTGAAACTTGTACTTTTGAGTCTAAAGCATAAAAAGCCTTGCAACCTCTGTCAGGGTCTCTTGGGTCCCGCGACTGGAGGTAGTCGGGCTTCATGTAAGAAGTGACTGCCCTGAAACGACCATGTTGGGAGGAAGTCTACACAGTGAGGCCCTGTGGAGAGAGAGCTCCCTGGCTCGTCCCCAGGTCTCCCCGATACTTCAGCTTGGGGTGTCAGGCATGCCAGTGAGAAGGCCATGGTGGAAGTCCTGCCCAGTTGAACCTCAGGACTCCAGTTCTGGTCACCATCTAACTGCAGTTACAAGAGAGACCCCAAGCGAAAACCACCCATCAGAGCCCAGTCAATTCATGAAAGTAAATAACAAATTGCTATAGTAAGCCACTAAGTTTTGGCGTGTTTTGTAATGCAGCACAAGAATCCCAGAACAAAGATCCTGGCGTGGAGAAGCAAGAGCTTTGCAAGGAATTCCTCGCCCAGCTGGCCAGTGGTTTCAAGCAGTGGTTTTAAACTCACCGAGTCTAAGGAATCTTTTGTTCATTGGAAAACATAGAGAGAACTTTGATATGTTAAATAAACAAAAATGTAATAGCTCTCTTTTTGAAAGATAGGAGGCTCTGACCAATCTCTCCTTTTCCCACAGTCTCCTGCAGCAGCTCCTGGAAAATGAATGAGATCTCCACTTAATCTCCTAGCACTCTCTCTGTCTCTCTTGCTCTCTCTCTTTTTTCCCCAAACAAACAAACAAACAAAAAACCCACAACAGACTTTCTGCATCCACGCCCCCCTGCAGCGGGTATCATGGCCACACCTGGCGGTATGCCTGCACTGGCCCTGCCGGGGCCTCCCATACATGTGACAGTTACACACTGAGCATCTTTTCTGCAGCAGGTGGGGGATGTCCTGGGCGGCCCCAGCACACAGGTCCTCTGGCAGTACCCTGCCTTCCTTCACTAAAAGCACAAGGTGTCAGGCCCCCCAAAATGCTGGAACATATTTTCTACCAAGAGACATTGTTACCAACCTCTGCTTCTAGCCCACCTTTTAGGTACCATGTTTCCCCGAAAATAAGACCTAGCTGGACAATCGGCTCTACTGCATCTTTTGGAGCAAAAAATAATATAAGACCCAGTCTTATTTTACTATAATATAATACGGGATCTTATATTAATTTTTGCTCCAAAAGACACATTAGAGCTGATGGTCTGGCTAGGTCTTATTTTCGGGGAAACACGGTAGAGAAGAGGCAAGTATATGTAATCCCTGTAGTCCTGATGGAGAAACTGAAGCCCACAGTAGCTCAAGCTCTCAGTGAAACAAGAGCAGAGATTTCTGCAACCCTAGTCCAACCCTCTCCTCACAGTTCTACGAGCACTGCATACATGAAAACAGTGATCGTGGGCCCCAGGAACAGGTATATCTTTTTCTCCCCAAACCAAGCCAAGCTGAATGCCAACTCTTCCTTCAGACCTCACAGGGACACCGTGACCCAGCATGGCCCCTTCCGACCTGGGTTATCCTGGGTGATGCGGCAGATTGTGAGTTAATCCAGGAGCAGGCGATCGCCCAAAGGCCACAGCCCTCCCCACAGAGACGGTATGTACCACATAGATCCTGTTCCCTTTTCATCCTTATCGCCAAATCCCCCCCAAACTCTGTTTTGCTCATCATGCTGACTTCTCCTCAGAGAGAGCAAAGACTTGCATAATAAGCACTTGACTCGTTTCCAAAGCCACGGTTTGTTCCAATGGGTTTGACTTTCAACCTCCCCATGTCTCCTTGAAAAGATGAACCGCGCTTTTGTACCACAGGACATGCCAGGAATAGCTCACATAGAGTGCTTTCGGGAGGGAGCCTTCATGAGGAAGAGGCCGTGGATCGGCCCGACATCTACAGGGTACCATTAAGATGATGGACGCTTTTTTCCACGGTGCCTTGGGCAAGCGTTGAGCTTTATTACGCATCTCTTCCACAGAGAAGTCACGATGTGAGAGTGTCTTGTGCTCTTTTGGCCAGGACACATGCTCTCGGGACCACACTTGCTTCCTTGGGAATAGAGGATGTGGGAGCAGGACCTTGGAGTGCTCTGTCTCTGGAGAGATTTGACAGCCCAGTTCATCCTTGCCTCAAAGCAGGGCTCGGGCAAAACTGACAAAGATCACTCCCAGGCCACCATGGCCGTGTCACAACCACCATCTCTCCCTCACCACCATCACCTCTCCCCCAAATTGGCAGATGCTCCCCACAGTCTGCAACTTCCCATTAAGGGAAAATTCCCAAAGGCAAAGCCAGATATCTGACCAATTTAGAAATGTCTGAGCACACTACGCAAACAATAATAATAGCCCCCAATCACCTAGTCGCTATAATAACCAAGGGCTCTTCCAGGTGCTTGACAACACCTGCAAAGCAGGTTTGGCCATCTCAGTTGTCCAGTCTTGGAGAGGTTAAGAAACTTGAAGCTTGGGAGGTAAATGGCAGAGCTGGGATTCAAAATGATGCCTGTCTTGTTCCAAAGCCCACCATGTTCTTCTCATTAGGGACACTGCCCATGTGATTCAGAAGGGCAGAATTTGCTGTGACAGAAACAAGAGGCTGCATTGAAGACCTGAGAGGAACTTGGTCAGCATGAGCCAAATAACTAGGGTCAGCGGCCTCTCTGGTTGGCCTCCCTGAGGCCGGGCCCAGGAAGACACGGCGGATGTGGCGCCTGGGCGGGTCTTTGGGGAATATTCAGTGCCCCCTTCAAGGGCCAGTGCGGGAAGGGAATTATGAGCTGAGGACCTACTGTATGAAAGGGCCATCCCACAGGATCTGGGTGATCCTTAGAGAAAGCCCATGAGATGGGTATTGCCTCATCCATTTCCCAGATGGGAAAATAGAGCTCAGCAGGCTCACGGGACCCAAGACATGCACGTTTCATCCTATATTTCCGGACTCCAAGGACTCACCAGGCTTTCCTACTGCTGCCCAACGCTGCCTCGGGATGGAAAGCCTGCTTTTGACCCCAGAGGGACCCAACTCACTCCTCACCACCACTGGGTATCACCCTCTTGGGACACTGAGCAAACTGGACCATGTGATGATTGGCCTCACCCCCGAATCACCTCCAGGATCATATGGGATCACATCTGTGTGGTTATTATTAAAAAGAACAGTTTGTAATTCTCCCTTTGTTCAGAAATGTGTTCTGCTGCTATGCTTAACAAATTCTTTTCCCCTCCTTTGGTATGTTAGACCTTAACTTCCTGAATATTATAATTATTCTTGTTTACACTATTGACTAGATTTTTAAGGTCTTTCTGTGCAAATATGGCAAAGATAAATTTCAGGCGAACTCCCATCTGAATTACACCAAGCCTGAAATGCTGAGGGGTCCATGTGAGAGGGCTCTGACTGTACCTTGAGTCTGGAGGGGAAGAATACATTACCCCTGACCTTTCCAAGAGGAACTCGATGGCCGCGCCCCGTCCTCTGGGAACTGGTCTGATTGGATGAGCCTTTCCACATCCCCCGCCCGCCTCTGTGACCTGAGGCTCGCTCCCAGGGCCTGGAGACGAGCTCCTGCTCTGAAAAGGGCAGGCACACGGCAGTGTTCACTCCTGGGTCTGCACTAGGTATCTTCAGGTTGCAGCCCGGGGCCACCCTTGGCCTATTCTGCTCTCTGCCCCGGATCATGGACCTGTCTCATCAGAACCAACAGGCTCCCTGGCCTTCTGCTTTCCTCTTTGGCCATGGAAGCCCCAGCAGGAGTGGGAGGGAAGAGACTGAGATATTTATTTCTCCGGGTCTGTCTCCCAGCAGGTGCCCCAGGTTAACAATCCTCCCCACAGAGGTCTCACTGACTTTGTCCTCTCGACCCCTGGCCACTGCGTGGTCAGGGCCCCTCTGACCCCCTCAGGCTGCTGCACTGCTCCTTGCGGAATCCCCACATCCTGCTCAGGCATTTGCAGCACCTACGTTAGACACTCCGTACAATGTGTTTGTCATCTGTTTCCTGACCCCAGCCAGCCTTTGCCGGGGAGCACTGATCAGAGCAGTAGTTGCTACCACTCGCAGGGAGTCTTCTGTGGCCAGTATTTTTAACTTGCATAATTCTTACAGCAACCCAGATGAGGGAAACCAAAGTGACGGATGCTAAGTAACTTGTCCAATGTGCTGTCTGGTAAATCGGGACGCAAGGTGAGAGAAGCCAGGTCCTTCTCAAAAGCCCATGTACTTTCCACTGAGCTGCCGTGCTTCCTGGTGGAAACATGGCCACAGGTGGTAGTCTCGGGGGTCCAGGAACAACAACCACACCTTTATACACCTTGTCCCAGCACCAACGTGACACTCATCTAAGCACTCCTCCTTCCACTCAAGACTCCTGGCCACCAACTTGGAAGGAGGGGAGTCGAACCCACCGGTATTTGAACCCAGCCATCTCAGTGCCCTCCCCACTTCTGTTTCGGATCTGCCTTGTGTTTGCTCTTTTGGTTTGTTTCCTCTCCTCACTCACCTCTCAGCTCTTTCTCTTCCCCTCTTGTTTTTCCATTTCACAAAATTGTCCACACGTTTCTAATAGAGTAACAAAGAAAGAAACATAACTACCTGCTTCTTAGACAATTAATAAGGAATATCGCCAGGAGGAATAATCAACACAAAGTATATCAACACAAGGTTTAAATCAGCACTTGAGGAAAAAAGTATGATTGACTAACAACTAACAAAAGAATTAAATCCTCCTTATGAAGTTTAGATCTGCACAATGTGCCCAGGAGAAATTGGACTTGGTGGAAATAATGGCTACACACACACACACACACACGCGCGCGCGCAGAAGTAAAATTATAAATGCACGAAAACTGATCTATGAATTAGTTGTAAAATTTTGTTATAAAAGTTAAACAGAAAAGAATGTATTTGATGCATACAATTTTAATAAAATACCAAAGGAAAAAAATAACAGAAATGGTAAATAGACTGTATAAAACCCTAGAATTACATCAGTATGGTATTCGGTCTGAAAAATAGTTTCACAGTGACATTTCACAGTTGGCATCATTCTATTAAAAGGTAAATATTCAAATGCATTTAGAGTCAAAATATCCTTAGTATTAAAGAGGTTGAGCCAAAACATTAGAGCCAAAAGGCTGATAACATAACACCCATCACGCCCCCAATGGGCCCACTCGGGCCCTGCACAGACATATCTTCAAGCCCTAACCTCTACGCAGCCCGTTTCCTGTATCCCAGCCTGTTCCCAAAACAGGGCCCACACCAGTATCTGACTTCCAGCCTCATCTCCCCTTCACAGCCTCCTCTTACGTTCTGCCTCCCTCACAGTTTCCCTGGCCCTGGTAATGATTGGAGTGCTCTTTTGGTGTCTCACTGCCCACCTCCACAGGTCCCGACAAGCTTCAGTAACCTCTAAGTGATGTTAACCGGGAAGCTTGGTTCCCACCAACTTGAGCCCAGCCAGGCCACACTCATCACTGCCCCTAGAAGCCTCTGGATCTCGTGCAAACAAGGTTCCCAGAGACTCGTCCATGGTGCCAGAGCTGCAATGTAGGAGCCAGGCAGACTCATTGAGAATATCAACAACAACAAAGCTAACTGTTTTGAGTAGCTACCAAATGTTGAACATTCTTAAACACATTACATATATTATTCCTAAACCTCAAATCAATCCTGCAGGGCAGGTATTATCCACTTCTTTCAGAAAGATAACTGGGCTCAGAAAGATTGAACAGTTTGCCCAAGGCCACCCAGTTATTAAAAGGGGGAAGTGAAATTTGAACCCATACCTAACAGGATTCTGAAGTCCATTATGATTTCCACTCTGGCGATGGCAGACTCCTGCTGACAGCAACCAGAAAATTAGAGTGATAGAAAATAAATATCTTTCAGAAAGCATCAGAGAACTTCCAAGCAGTGAGAAATTGTGGTGCTGAGACTGAGAGCAGAGGGAAGCCCAGAGTGGTGATGCCAGCACGGGGCCACTTCCCTCCAGGAGATCCTAAAGAAACTGAGAATGCAGATCAGAGGCTGAGCAGAGCTTCACAAGGATCTGTGACATGTATTGGAATTCATTGCCCACTAACGATGTCCTGGTAAACATCCCAGGCTTTCAGTTGAGACCCAAAGTGCTATACCCTAAAACTCAGTGAACCAGATGCATTTCCCATTCTCACTGAGTCTGAAGACCAGCATTGGATTAAGGAGATTGTGGAGCCCCTGGCCTCATAGGTGGCCAGAAACAAATATAAATCTTTTCTTAAAAATTGTAACATCATCCAGAGCCTCAAGTCAACACTGTTTAAAATATAATGTCTGACATGCAAGAAAAAATAATGAGGTATTTGAAAAGGTCAGATGACATGACCAAAAACTAGGAGAAAAAATAGACAATAGAAACAACAGACACACAGGAGATCTAGATTGTGGATTTATCAGGCACAAACTTCAAATTCCTGTTTAATATGCTAAAGGAAATGAAAGATAAAGTTAAAATTTTAGCAGAAAATATAAACTATGAAAAAAATGAAATTCTAAAACTGAAAAAAGGAAGTTGAGAGCACAGTGGATGGGTTTAAGAGTTAATTAGGTACAGCTGCAGAAAGGATTAGTGAACTGGAAAATACAATGGAAGAAAATATCCAGAGGAAATCTCAATGAAATGAAAAGATGGGACAAATGGAAGTGTATAAGAGACATATAGACTATGGTGAAGATAACCAGCCCTATAATTGGAATCTAAGAAGAGAGAAGAGGGAGAATAGAGCAGGAAACCCATATGAAAAGGGAAGAGCTGAGAATTTCCCCACATGTGTATTCTTTCCATTTAATTTGGTCCAAATAATTCAAATTTCTGGGTTCTTTTGTCTTTGCTTTCCCCATTCTATTTCCAATAATCTTTTGTTCCTAACTGGTTGGTATTTTTTGAGAATAACTATGATTCAGATAAACCACATGCAACATTAGTGAATCAGGAGGCAACATTTTTTCTGAGGGCTTTTGGGAACTATGGAAAAAGGGATGATTTCTCTTTCCTTGGACAGTAGAATGTAAGGTCTGGAACTGCTGCAACTATTTTGTGAGCATAAAAGAGTATTCTTGAGAGGAAAGTGACACCATAGACATGGAGAAAGTGTGTACTGCTCTCCGGAGCAGTACTTGAGGCGTGCCTGAAGCCAACAACACACACATACACACACTTCTGATTATTTGGGGTAGTCAATTCCCTTTTAAGCCAGTTTGAATCAGTTTCTGGACACTTACAACCAAAGTTATCCTAAGTGATATAAAATTTTAGAAGTACAGCTATTTTCCAGAACTAATGAAGCCATATCTAGCCTGAACTGTATGCAAGAGCCTCTGCACCCACTCCAAATTTAGTTTTGTCATTTTGAAACATACTTCTGAAAGGCAAAACAGTAAAATTGTATCTTTAGTTCTAATTTGCCTATCTCTGATTTCTATTGAAGTTGAATTTTTAATGTTTATTAATGTTTGAATTTCCTCTCTTGTGTATTATTTTCTCTCTTGTGTATTATGGCTATGGCTTACTAAGACCTTAGATTTTCATTTTCCCCTCTTGCTTCTATTGTTCAATTTAATTTAAATAAACAAATGCTTTTTTGCAAGCCTCACCAGACTGAGGGCTAGGCATTGTGCTGTATGGGGCAGGAGCCATGGAATCAAGTGGGACAGGCCTTTGTCCTGGAAGGACTGACCCTCTAGTAATGGGGGGCAAATAAGGATGCAAATATCTGGAAAAGGCTGATGCCTGGTGTACAGAAAGAGTCACAGGCTGCATTCATTAGGACTTTTTTTAAAACAAATTTTTTATTGGGGAATATTGGGAAACAGTGAGTTTCTCCAGGGCCCATCAGCTCCAAGTCGTTGTCCTTCAGTCTGCTTGTGGAGGGAGCAGCTCAGCTCCAAGTCCAGTCGCCGTTTTCAATCTTAGTTCCAGGGGGCACAGCCCACCACCCCATGCAGGAATTGAACCGGAATTGTTGTTGGAGCTCGTGCTCTAACCAACTCAGCCATCTGGCCGCCCCTCCGGCAGCACAGAGACAGCTCGTTGTCTTCAGTCTAGTGGTGGAGGGCACAGCTCACTGGCCCACGTGGAAATCAAACCAGCAACCCTGTTGTTCAGAGCTCACATCTAAACAACTGAGCCATCTGGCTGCCCTCATTAAGACTCTTTTATGTTTTATAATCACTGAGTTTTTTGGAATTATTTCCACCATCTAATTTTGTGCTTTCTTTGTATTTGCTTTTCCTTTGCTTATTTTTTTCCCTCTCTTTCTCTGTCTTCATTGTATTGATTGAGTTCTCTTTGTTCCTTTCTGTTCTTCCATTCCACTGGTTTGGAAGTTATACATTCTATTTCTATTCTTTTAGTACTAACCCACTAAATTTTAACATGAATATCTAAGGCTAATCAGTGTCTATCTTTCAGCCAAATAATACATAGAGTTTACAGTTATCTAACCAATCAACCATTCAATATTTATCATGTTATTGCTGTATAGTATTTCACATCCACCTGGATTCATTTCCTTGTGACTGAAGAAAATCCTTTATTAATTCTAAAGTGAGAGGCTGTGAGTAACAAGCTCATTTGATTTTTGTTTGAAAACTGCCTATTTCATCCTCATTCAGGAATGATTGTTTAGCTGGACATTGATGATCAAGTTGACAGTGTGGTTTTCTTCAGTTCTGTGATGCTTTTATCCCATTGTCTCCTGGCATCAGTTGTTGCTGCTGAGAAGTCTGCTGTCAGCCTCATTATCATTCCTTTTTCATTACTCTCTTTGCTTGGTCTCCAGTGTTTGCAGTTTATAATGATGTGTCTAGATGTTGATTTGTTTCCATTTCACCTGTTTGGAACTTGATGTGCTCCTTCCATCTTTCTTCACTATTCCCTCTTTCTGGAGAGAACATGTATCTGGACCACTTCATTTTGTTCACCACTCTCTTAACCTCACTGTCACGTTTCCTTTCTTTTGTCTCTTTTTGTTGAAGTTTTCTCAGACCTATGTACCATCTCCCTACTTCTCTCTATTTAGCTGATCCATTGAGTTGTTAGTGTTAATTACTATATCTTTTTTTATTTCTTGAGATCTATTTGGTTATTGTTCAAATTTGTCTCTCAATTAATTTATGATTTTTTCTTTTTTATCTTTTTAAATGTTTTAATCATATTTATTTTACAGTCTCTTTTTGTTCAATTCTAAATTATTCATTTTTTCTAATTGTTGACATGAGGACCTTCTCTTCATTTACTCTAGTCAGGGCTATTTTAATTGTAAGAGACAGAAAATCTCACATAAAATAGGCCTAGGTAAAAATAAGTTAATTGGTTAATGTAACTGAAAGTCTAGGGTTACATTGGCTTTAGCTACAATTCAATTCAGGACTAAAACCCAGGCTCAATTTTTCTCTTTTTCTATCTGTAGGATCCACTTCCCCTGTGTTGGCTCTATTTTCAGACATATGACTCCTCATGGTGACAAGAACACTGCAGAAGCAAAAGCTCTGCCATCAGATTTAAATCTAGCCAGCAAGAGAGAACCTTTCCTCCGGTAGCTCCTACAAAAGCCCTAAGTTTGACTTTGGTTGGTCTCACTTAGATCATGTGCCCACCTCTGCAACAGTGACTGTGGTAATGGACATGAGATATGCTGGTTGGCTTGGCCTCAGGTGGAACCTCACCCGCCCACCTCGTATAAAGGAAGGGAGATCATCAAATGGGCCACCAGAGGAAGAAAGAGCAGTGGATGCTGGGAAGTATGGTATGTGGGTGATAGTAAGTTTCATTAAATACTGAAAAACTAAATAAATTAAATCTGACTTTTATTTGATTCATGAGTCCCCCTACATACACACAGACAACATACACCACACACACCTCAAAATGGCTGCCCCCCCCAACAGCTCCTTCTCTTGTCTTGATAGATGAGCAAGCTCAGCCCAGAAAGTTCTTTTCCCATGATTCCCACTAGAGCACGGGGGCTTGCGTCTGTTGCTGGATTAAACACAAGGTCTTTCCCCGAACTCAATACAGTCACTTTGTCTGGTTACGCCTGAGTCACGTCCCTTCCATGCAGCCAGGGGCAGAGCAATCCTGCAGAACCACATAGTCTGAGAGTGGAGGCGGCATGGTCCTTAGAGAAGATGGGGTGCTTATACCAGAGAATAGGGACATCAGACAGAAATAGTAGCTGTCCTCTTCAAAGAGAAACCTAGCAATTCCCAAAGCCAGCCCATTCCCATTGGGCAGCTCAGCCTGTCAATCCCTAATCAGCTGTGTCTCCCCGTCACATTCTCACCATGCCATTGATACGTCATGGTTTCTCTTGTATCTCCCACCCATAGATTTATTTTGAAACATTTCTCTAATTTTAGCCTATACCAACTTCTAGAGTAGTGAGCTCCAAAACGTGTCATCTACTCTCTAAAATAAGATTAGTTACTGGCATCATTAATTCTCGTTGGTGCCTCTTTGGAAATCCCAGGTCTAGAATATAATGGATTCCATATTTCTCTGATCAAATGCCTAAATGATTCCAGACCTCAGATATGCTGCTCCTTTCCAGAGATGAACTCTCAGCATCTGAGTCTGTCCTCAGGACACAGACCATTGTCGCTTTGCAGACCTGGCCTCTCTCTGTGTTGTCAGACAGGCTGCTTCTGATCTCACCCCTGCCACTTAGAAGCTGTGAGAACTTTGGTGACTTACTACACTTCTCTGAGCCTCAGTTTCTCCTCTGCAGGATCAGTATAGTGATGGTCACCTCCCAATGTCAGGGGAAGGGACTATTAATGGAACTATTGGCAAAGCAGCCCAAGCACATTGCCCAGCTTACAGTTAGCCCTCCAGGTGGGAGCTCAGCCTTCCCTCCTTTTGCTGACTCTGGCTCCTTGCTCATGGCCATACCGTTCCTTGACCACCGGCTTGCCTCTAACACCTGCTAACTGGCCAGTCCTTGGCCTCTAGCTTTTAACAGCCACACATCTTTGCCTTGAGATAGCTTTCTGTCTGAATTTTCATCCTTGACTTACGACACTTGCCCCTTCCCCCCAAGATTTCACCACTGGCTCATCCTCTCATGTGACCTCTGACCCATGAACTCTAGGCTTGGATGCAGCCCCATTGGAATGGGGTGGGGAGAGAAGCAGGAGATGGGGACAGGTGACATGAAGGAGGTGATGGAGGTCACACCAAGAGATGTCCCTCGTGGTTCTCTTTCATCTTGAGAGAACATCTGTGGCTTCCATGTTGTCACAAAACAAACAGAAGTGAGCTTATGTTTCACAACCTATGCAGCTAGTTTCATGGATCTTTGACAGTTCTTTCATGTCCCTGACAGTGGCAAGCTTTTTCCCCTGGGAAGTTAGGGGGCATGTGCCGCACCCCTATGGCCCCCCTTGCCCTGGTGACGTGATGCTGGCACTCCCAGGCTGATGACACTCTACATTCACCTTTCATGTGTGAGCAGCTGTCGCTGCGTGGGTTTCCAGGTGGCCAAGCCATGTCCCTGCCGCTCCCCCCTCCTGCCGCTCAAGGACCCCGGCTGGTGACTCACAGGTTCTCTGCCCTGGGAGGGCTTCCCGCTCTGCCTCTCTTGGGCAATCATCCTGGTTTTGAACAAATGCCTTTCCTCTCACAGCAGCCTTTCCCGGGGCCATAGGGGACGCAGGGTGGGGTGGGGAGGGGGTCATCTTCTTGCTTACCCTCTTGTTGAATCATAGCTCACAAGTCCGTAGACTGCCACTGAGATCCTCACACTCTCCCCTGATTCGGGGCTCATTTGTGTATCTAACGTTCACTTCTTCCCAGCCCCCCACTCCATTCCTCGAGGGTCAACTTCTGGTTACAGTCCCTCTGACCAAACTGTGATTAGCCACGTGGGGAGGGGGCTGTGATGGGGGTTGGGCTCATGTCCAACCCCTCCTGTCCCCTCACCTGCTTGCAGAGTGCACAGAACCAGTAAGAGTTTAGTCGGAAATACCACTTCTAATAGAGCTGCAGACCTTAGCTGTGAAGTCTTAGGCACTTACGATATTCTCTGAGCTCAGTGTTGTCATCTGGAGGGTAAGGACACTAATACCCACCCTGCAGAGTGGCAGTGAGGGTTAAATGAGAAAAGGTGTGTGCTATGTGATGCTTTACAATACATCATTATACCTCAAGATAATAATGGCTAATATTTGCAACACGATCACAATGTGCCAAGAACACAGTACACAGATATATTCAATCCTCACTGCAAGCCACAAGGAAGATCCCAAAAGATGGCTATCCTACAGATGAGGAAATCGCTGCACAGAGAGGTCAAGTAACTTTCAGAAGGTCACACAGCTGCTAAGTGGCAGAGCAGCCCCCACCCCCACCCCATTCCCTCCAGAAAGAAATGGTCCCCATTCTCTGAGAACATTCCTTCTCCATCTGAAAGGAACATGAGGGTGTTCTGGTCTCCAGAGTCTACTGTTCTCTTGTGGTCAGTCTCCTTGATCGCCACCCCGTTCAGGCTCCGATAGTCACACGGACAGGGAGTTTGCCTGGGGTGGGGCACTTACTCCCACAAGCCCCTCAGGCATTGCGCAGGGAGCAGCTCACGTCTTTAGGCCTCCACTAAACAGACAGGGACTGAGTTTCCGAGGGGATGTCCAATACATAATTGGGATGGGTCCCCACCTCCCCAGACCAGCGGCTTCGGGCTTGGGGTCTGCCCAGGAGCTTGTGGGAGGAGGCGTCCATCGTCCCTGGGTCCAGCCAGGCTGCAGATGCTCCCTGGGTACACGTGGGAGGGAGTGGCAGGGCGGAGCGAGGGGTGCCTGCAGGCAAGGAGCCCATGAAGAAGGTGTCTGCTGTTTCCTCCTTCATCTCCAGGAACAATTCCTCTTTTGAGCTTCTTGGCTGAGAGAGTTGAGAGATTCTTGACAGATTGATTTATCTGTTTTGGTAACTTGGCCTTCCTGAGAACGGTAGGCCCTGGTGTGTCCACCGACCTGGGGGAGAATAAGGGCCTGTCCCCCTCCCCTTTCGGACAGGACAGCATACCCTCAGGCTGGAGTGCAGATGGGGCCAGCTCCCTGCCCCCACTATCGACCAAGGGGAGGAAATGCACCCACCCTGGCATGGGCATGCCTCCTGCTGCCCTCCCAGCCTCAGATCCCCAAGGTGGCTCTTCTTGAACCCATTTTACGGCTAAGAAAGTTGAGTAACTGACAATTGACTGCCCAAGGTCACAGTGAGCGAGAAGCAGAGACACAGAGTGTCTCCCTGTGTCTCCTTCACGTCTGCCTCCTGCGCTTCAAGGACCTTGGGCTATGAGCCCTGGGCATGCTGGTCCCAGGCTGAAATGGGCGTGGCCTGCTCCGATGGGCGTGGCCTCTGGCTGACAGCCCCTCCCAGTGCTCCTCACTGTCTCCCAGCCTCTGCTGGGCTGTCCCCCATCAGTGCCCCACAGCCCCGTGATTTGGCTTCTGTCCCAGCACAGACCTTCTTCACTTGCCCGTCTCCCCATCTGACTGCCCACTCCTCCAGGCAGAGACCCCAAGGTCTGGCACTGAGGAGGGGCTCAATAAATGTTTGAAGAAACAAGGGAGGGAGGGAGGGAAGGAGGGAGGACGGAAGCAAGGAAGGGAGGAAGGAGAGAAGGAAGGAGGACTGAACTCCCCAAGCAGATACTCAGGAGTCCTAGGGCCATTTGAAATCTATATGTAAACTGTGCTTTAAAAATCCAATTTAAATAAGAAACAAGTCAGGCCCCACCAAGAGCAGTTTCTTTCCTGGGTGTGGACACTGGTGCCAGGAGGCTGTGCTAATCTTCAGCCAAGTGACACAGGTCTGATCCCAGACCTGAGGGGTTGGTGGGGGACAAGGAGGCTGGGGCTCTGAACTGGGGGTCTGAAGGCTGAGCAGCCAAACCTTCACCCCGCTGCACACCTCTGGCATGGCACTTCCCCTTGCTGAGCCCCATTTCCCAACTGTGAGGTGGGGACAACAGTGATATGAGGGCAACAACGGTATCACTTGGGATGACACATCCTGTCATGTTCTACATATCGTTGCAAATCGCTGCAGGTCCTTTTGGGAGCGAGGCAGGAATTCACAAACAGAAACAAAATACTGTTGGTTCAGGGGCAGCTGCTGGGCCTGGGTGGGGTTTCTTTTAGGCACCACATAAGCGGCAACCTCAAGAACCTATCACTTTCTTTCCCACACCTCCCTCAGGAAGCCTGGTCTCCCGACATAGACTGTGTTCTTCTCAGGGGTGAGGCAGTACTGGCAGCAGCCGGTGGTTCCAGGGTCCCGAGCTGCTCAGGGCCTGGGAGCAGACATTGAGCTCCCGGGCTGTCTCCCAGGCCTCAGTCCCCTGCGGCCTCACATGTGGGCACGGAGGGAAGCTCCTGACCTGACCAACCCCAACGCCCAGGTGGATGGTAGGCCAGGCTGTGACCCTCAGGCGGTTCTGACTTGCTCACTTCAACCTCCAACAGCCTGGTCCACGGGCACTGCTGACGTCCTCACTGCCCAGGTGAGACCCACCATGGGGCCTCACACGTTTGGTGCTCTGGAAGGATGAGGCCCCCGGGTCCTGGTCCCTGGGTTCAGGCATTGTCTGGGGTGGGCCCTGCTGCAATCCCTTCCCTGAAGGGGCCCCAGCGGCAGTCAGGAAGTCAGTGTGAGCGGTTTTCCACCCAGTTCTGACTGACAGAAGAACAGCCTAGGCCATGGGGATGGGATAGAGGTGTCGGGCCGTGAGCCTTTGATCCTTCTGCCCTGAAGGCCATACTCGCCAAGCAGCCTCAGCAGTCGCCTTCTCACACTGCTTTTCCTACGGCCAGAGACACGGGTCCAGGCCCCTTGGTAGACACTGTAAGTTAACAAGGTGGCGTGTGAGGTGCCAAACTGGCAAGCCATAGGCGGACACCTCCAGCACCCACACGGCCAGCTGGTGAAATGGGTGTCTCCCCCCAGGGCGCCCTGGTCTCTCTCACTTTGGCTGTTCTCCACCTGGGACCAGTGCAGCTCTGTCCCCACAGAGCTTTCGCTCTAAGGCGGGGTGGGAGAGGGGAAAGGCCAGAAACGTGCTTGGGAGACTGGGAGCTGCTTGTTCAATGATCTCACACAAGCAAAGGAAATGCCCACACCCACTTAAAAGGGAGACCCTAATTCTGATGGAACTTAGGGCCATTGGGGGAGTTCTGCTCTTTTATAAATATGTTTGACTCTTTCTACAAAAAGCCAGTCTCCCACAGAGGGGTCTGCAAAACTGAAAATCAATTCCGTTTGGGTTTTTTAAAATGTAAGACAACCCACTCATTCTCCTTTAAAAACAAGAGGTTTCTGTTATTGGTGACATACAGTTCATGATTTCTTTACATTCCAACCTCAGTCCGCATCAGAGCAGACAGGGCAGAAAGCAGGGGGTGGCGAGGAGAAGGAGGCAGATTGGCTCAAGAGAATGAGAGACCATCCGCCTCCCTCAGCGCCTGTCCTTTCTCTCCCCAAGCCCGTGCTGAGCGTCCCCTGAGACCATCCTTCACTAGAAGGTGATGGCACATGTCAGCCCCCGGGAATGTGGCTTAGAAACAAGGGCTGGGGCAGGAGAAGCAGTGAGAGGCAGCCCAGGTGAGCTGGGTGCAGGCATGTGCCCGGAGAGCATGGAGGAAAGCCCTGTTGTCAGGCTCAGATAATCACAAACAAGCAGAAGGTGGGCCGTGTTAGCCCCGCAAGAGCGACTTTTCTTGAAGTAACATCCCCCTCCACTGGTCATCTCAGGTATTGCATCCAGGAATTGCGGAACACCGTTGCATTTTCACAACTGACAGGTAAAAATACCTCCCCACCTTTGCCCCACAGGTCGGAAAGGGTAAAAACAAGGGTGAATTTGACCCATTTGATTTAAGGAATGAGAAGTGCAAGTCCCAAGAGGATCTCCAGACACCACAAAGTTCATCCAGAGAGAGGAAACACCCATTTTAGCCCACTACTTGACAGCATCTGGGTGGCGCACTAGAGCAGGCTCCGTCGGCCATCCGCTTGGACCTTCACAGAGGCCATCTTTGCTTCACCAGGGATTCCTTTAAACTCTGAGTCTTTATCCAAGAAACCAGACTTGAATCTGATCGAGCTTCCAGATGCAATTACCAACTGAACAAAATACAGAGACCGAGGAACTTGTTAAACTACACCATGGGGATACAACCAGCAAAACTAGACTGGGGAAAACTCTACAGGACAAACAGCCAGCTTCTCCAACAAATAAACTTGGAGGAAAAATAAAAAGGTAGAGAGGAACATTTGGATTAAATGAGACTCGAGAATAGAGTGGTTACCAGACTATACTGTTGAGTAAAAAAAGAAAAATGTGAAAGAGTATCTATAACGTGCTACCTTTCATGTAAGAGAGGAAGGAAAAGAAAATATATCTCTGCCTGTTCATTTCTGCAAAGGAAACACAGGAAGGCTAACCTTGACTCAAAGGAGATTGGTTACCCGCAGAAGGTGGGTGGCAATAGGATGGAAAAGATGGGTGATGAGAACAGGGTAGAAGAGATAGAGCAATACTTGAGTATACCTATTTGAATAGTTCTGACTTTTAGAATCCTGTTCATGCTTCATGTACTCAAAAATATGTATATTTTTAAACCAACAGAGGTGGAAGGAATCTCAAAATGGAATACAATATTTTGCAAATAGAATACATACCTACACTGAAGGAGAAGGAGGGAAAAACTAATCTAAGATACTTTGGGAAACAGTATTATTATTACTATTATTATTATTATTATATCTTCTAAGGCTAAAAACAAAAAGACCTGTATACATCTATTATACCCTGGTTAGTAAGTGTATTTTTCACAGAGGTATGGGAAAACAACTTGGAAACAATTTTGTGTGCATTTTAGAACTAAGCAAATGAGTAACTATATTGTGGATAATGAGATCCAAGTTACTCTAAATTGGAAAAGAAGTTCAAATAAGGAAAGGGAGAAGCTAGAAGAAGCCCTGTGATGTTGGAGTTGGGTGTATCAGCATGAACTCAGAGCTTTTAATATATATAATACAGAAATTTTATACATACTTATTTATACAAATTATATACATGCATGTATACATTATTACAGTATTGAATGCTTGTGTTCAAGTAACCCTTATTCTACTTAATAATGGCCCCAAAGCACAAGAGTAGTGATGCTGGCAATTCGGATATGCCCAGGAGAAACTATCGTGTTTTCTATAAGTGAAAAGGTGAGTACAGTCCAGTAAATAGTTTGAGAGAGAGAGAGAGATCACATTCACATAACTTTGATTACAGTGTATTGTTATAATTGGTCTATTTCATCATTAGTTATTGTTATTAATCTCCTACTGTGCCTAATTTATAATTTAAACGTTATCATAGGTATGTATGTGTAGGAAAAGGCAGGGTATATATAGGGTTCTGGCCTCTCCACTGTTTCAGGCACCTCCCCCATGGATGGGTCTTAGATCACATCCCCCATGGATGGGGGGACGCATAGATCACATCCCCCATGGACGGGGGACGACTTACATGTTTTTAGCTCTGTCTGTTGATACAGCAACGACCCCAGTAGCAGTGAGCACAGCCAGCAACCACGTCTTTATTTCTACAAGCCATTCTCAATCAAAGGAACCAGGGCTTTTTACAGAAACAGCTCATTCCAGGGCCAGGTCAGCGAAAGTACAAGATGAGCCTGGAACATTTTGTGATGCCAGAGAGCAAGGAAATGCTCAAGACATGATAAGGACATGTCAAAAGGACATTGACGCCAACTTGAAGGAGCTCCCCGTGGCCAAATCTGGGACATTCTGAACAACAGAATCAATAATGATAGTAATGTCTCATAAGCCACAGATTAGAATAAGAATCCATGAGTTACGCAGATATAAATAGATAAGTGAATAAATACATAAATCAAGAAGAAATGGGGGAACCTCTTCCTCTCAGAAGAATTTCAAGTATTAAATGTAGAAGGAACGATGGACCTAGAAAATTCACTGTTTGGTAAACTCCTCAGTAATAATTGTTTTAAGCAAGAGTTATGAGTCAAGGAATGGTAAAATTAGTAGGCAAAAATGTGATGAGAAATAAGACAGTCACGCACTCTCAAATCACCTCCCCACAGGTACTTATTAATTACAAAGGGGGGAAAATAGTAACTTCATAGTAGAGAAATCAGACATCCTGTGCCCCCCAAATGATACACTAAGAAAGATGCGGCATCCTTCTGTGGATTCCCTGCCAAAAATGCTAACTCAAATTTAATCACGAGGAAACATCAGGCAAGCCCAAATTCTAGAAAACAGATGGACATTCTGCAAAATAACTGGCCAGTACTCTTCCCAAAAAAAAAAGAGCAAGACTGAGGAACTCTTCCAGATTAAAGGAGACAGTTGAATTGGCAAAATTTAAATAAGATCTGTAGATTTGATAATAGTATTGTAAGTGTGTTAATTTCCTGATTTTGATCATTGCTCCCTGGTTATGTAACATGGTAACAGTTGAAGAATCTGGGTGAAAGCGTATAGTGGGAATTCTCTGTACTATTTTTGCAACTTCCCTGTAAGTCTGAAATTGTTTCAGAATGAAAAGTTAAAAAAATAAAAGAAGAGACCTGGAGATGCCTCACTCAGTCACTCTGGCTGGACCTTATTTGGATCCTGACTCAAACAAACTGGAAAGGAAATTCGGCCCCCTCAGATAACTGGAGGTCTGAACCTGGGTGTTTAGTGGTGCTGCTGGGCCCTGCCATCTCTTAGAGACGGGCACTAAAATGTTTTCGGATGAAATGATATGATACCTGAGATGTGCTTCAGAATAATGGGGGAGGGGGCAGGGGGAAGTGGGGGCTGGGCCGGCTGGCCAGGGGCTGATGGCTGATGAGGATGCCCAGTAGGTCTAGGAGTTTATTATCCTCTTTTGTCCACTGGAGTACAGGTTTGAAATTCTCCAAAATAAAGCGTATTTTAAAACACTGCCCCAAAATATGTAGTGATGGAATGAGAACTGACTCTGGGTGGTGATTTTTATGCGCATCTTAGAACTAAGCAAATGAGTAACTATATTGAGCACACAATGTTACCGTATTTTGCCATGTATAATGTGCTCCCGTGTATAATGTGCACCCACGTTTTTGGCCCAAATTTTCTGGGGGGAAAAATCTTTTGTTTTAATATTTTAATTCAAAATTTTATTTGTTTACATTTAGGTACTTGTTTCTTGTATTATAAAGGAATTTCAGCATTTATTTTTTAACATATTCAATGGTTCAAGAAATTTAATTTGACAAATAATTACAAAACACAAGAACAAATGCAAGCTACAAGAAATTGTATGTACCGGTAACAAATTCACAGTATTTACACATCATAGAAGGCCAAGAATTCTTCATCATTGCAAGTTCGTCGTAAGTTCAACGAAACCAATTATCATAATCCAGGGTATTATTTTGCATAAGGATGTCATTATTGATTTCTAGAGTTACACTTTAACTCATAAGCATAAATAAAATAATTTAAAACATTTATATAGATATGGAATTAGTACTATCCATGTATAATGCGCATCCTTCTTTTTCCCCTCAGAAATTTGGGCAAAAAAGTGTGCATTATACATGGCAAAATATGGTGTATATATATATATATATATATATATATATATATATATATATATATATATATATATATATATCTGACGTATTATAGGATTATACACTTGAAACCTATGAAATTTTACTAACTATTGTCACCCCCATAAATGTAATTAAAAAAAAAAAAAACTCTGCCCAGAGGCAGGTCTCAGCCTGGACGGGGGAAGGAGGAAGCACACTGGAATCGCCAGTATTTCTCCCACCAATCCCTCCCCTCTCAGTTTGCACCCTGACCCGGCCTTTATGGGCCTGTTCAAAAGCCTCCCCAGGCTGACCCCTGTTAGCCGCCTTGGCTGCCCACACTCTGATTTCAGAGGCTCTGCCCAGTCAGGAGTCCTTGATCTCACTGACCTCCCCTCCCCTCCCGCAGGGGAGCCCACCTCAGAGCTGGTACCCCTCACCACACCCCCCGGAAGCCTTCCCTCACCCATCCTGGATCCCCTCACTTGTTATCTGGGAGCACGCATGTTTTAATAATAGCTGACATTCGTCCTTTCTTTTTGTCTTTCCTCTTACTCAGACTGGAGAAGGACACTGCAGGGTGGGAAGCAAGTGTCTTCTGGTCCTGTGGTCCCACAATGGGGACGCTATGGACACTGAGAGGAGGCCGTCTCCTTGTGTAAGGACCATCCTCTGTACTGTAGGATGCCCTAGCATCCTGGACCCCCCTTCTAAAAGCCACCCACACCCCCAAGTCACTAGAACAACCAAAATGTGCCCACACCATTGAAAGCCGCCATTTCTTCCTGGCCTTCTTCTCCCAGATGTCTACCGTTATGGGGGAGCACACATTCCTGGTCAGATACAATACTGGAGAAGCAGAAGCTGGGGGAGAATAGTATCCTTTCGACCTGCCACCAAGACCAGAAAATGGTTGCGCAGGCTGAGGTGAGGATGAAGACAGACAGGAGGATAGATGTGGGGGTCCCGAGTAGAGACACCCAGATGGCCTTTTGGGACCCAAGGGCAGGTGTCCCTAAGCTCAGCCCCCATGGAAAGCTCCAGAGGGACCGGCTGTACGCTAAGCGACAGCAATTTCCAGGCTCTCACAGAAACCACCCCTTTATTTCCCCACCCCCAAGGGTGGCATAGAAACTACTGGGAGACTTGAAACCCTAAGGGGCCTAGGGACAGTGACAGAGGGGCCTCCCAAAGTGGGGCACAGATGATATCCAAGCCCAGATTCTCCTCTCACACGCGTACAACACAGCACACACATGTCCACTCCGCTTCTCACATTCCCCCTCACGCTCTAAACGTAGAATCAATGCCAGTGATCGGTGGGGAATCAGAAATTGGCACCCTGGTGGAGTAGACACACGAAATAGAAATAAAGCTGAGCTATGGAAAATATAGCAAGTGAGCCGTCTTGCATACCTGAGTTTGTACTTTCTAAAGATTAAAGAGTAGGAGACAGCAGCATGTCATGAAATGCCTACCATGGAGAGAAGCTACCCTGCGAGGTCATTCCAGAGCCTGGAAAGCAGACAAGCAGTGGCCAGGAATACGGACGGTCTCCACAGCCCACGTCCCTGCTAGCTCATGCCTGCTGTAAGCTAAGCCATGCAGGTAAGTTTCCGTGGGTCGATGCATGTAAACTTCAACTGAGAGAAGGTAAAAGTGTGTAATTAATTTTTTTTATTATTTTCTCATATATCATGCCTTTTAAGTGTCATTTAATGTGTTTGGGGCAGTGTGTGGGTGAAAAGTGTTGAATGATGGGGATCTGGGAATATGCCAAACTTTTAAAATTAATTCTTACCAAAGCAATTCCTATTTTTAAGCCTTCCTGCTGTCAATTTCCTAGAAAGTAACTGGGACACAGCCCACTGCAGGTGGGCCCTGTGTACTGGATATCTAGGTCTGTGCTGGCTCATCCTCGCCCAAGCCTCAAATACAACTGGGTCCCCCAGAAGGGTGGGGTCAGATGCACAAAACCCACCTTACCCTGGCCTTCCAGGCTGTCCTTGATTTTCTTCTAAAAGACAGGCGTCAATGGGATCAGGCGTCGAGACTGTGGCATCAGGGCGTCACCTGGTGGTTACTATGCACACTACTGTTCCCACAGACCATCTCATACATGCTCTTTCCCCCAGACCATCTGCTTTGTGTGTGTGTGTGGGCGGGGGGAGACCCCAATGGTCAGGAGGAGCTTGGGAAGGGGGCTAATGGACCCTGGACAAGTCTATGAACTTGTTTATTCATCTGGAAAATGGAAATCATATTCCTTCCCTCACAGGGCTTTTGGATGAGTCTATGGGACACATAGGAGGCTGGTCATAAACTGAAGCTGCTACTGAATTTTCTGCCCATGGTCAGCAGTGAGTGATGCTTTCACATGAGGGGATGGGCTTCAAGTAGCTGCCTAGCCAAGTGCCTGCCCCCCACGTCGCGCACCTCTCCCCACAGAGCAAACCTGAGTGTACAGCGAGGGCACAGTGAATGTCTGTGGGTGCCCAGCACAAGTTGCGGCTTCTGAGGGTGCTCTAGTGCTTTCTTTGTTCCTACTTTAACTGCCTCTGTTTGGAGCTGGTTCCATAGCAAGCAGCATTAATGGAGGCTCATCAGGATAAAGGGCAGGGCCAGCCCAGGGTGAGGGTCAGGCCCGCTTGAGAGGGGCCTGGAGTGTCCTGGGGGGCTGTCCTCTGTAGATGCCCAGAGCAAGGTGAAGGATGGGAAAGCAGCAGTCAGGAGTGAGGCCTGGGCAGGCAGATGGGCTGCCAGACAAGTCACCTCCATTTGTTGGGGGCTGGCCTGGAGCTTGCTGCAAGGGGATAACCAGGAAAAATGGGCCCCCACTGCAAAGTAGGAGATGGAGTCTCCTTTCCTGATAATCCTCGAGGCCCCCTCTCTTGTATACAAGTATGTCTCATTAACACTGGAGGAGATGGCCAATTACTTTGGGGGTAATGCAGGAAAGGTTTCCCTTGGGAAGCAAGAGAAACTTAGCAAAGGAGAGAAGGCAGGGGCCCCAGTGTACTGGCCAACCAGGCTCTAGAGCTCTGACTGCCGCTGCTGTCACTGCACCCTCCATTCACTTCCCAGGGAGAAACTGAGTCCATGCTTTGTCCACTGAAGGCCAGGTCACCTCAGGGACCTCACAATCTTGCACCCTCCCACACAACACCTGGTCACGTGCCCAGCAGCTGAGAGGAAGCGGTCCCTTTAAAGGGCAGGTGGGAGCTTGCTGGCTGGACAAGGCTGGGCCAGGTAACCATGGCAAGGCAGGAGAGAGCACACCGGCAGAGGCTGGGGTGGCGGTCATGCAGGACAGGAATCACAGAGGCTGAAAATGATAGAGTTCCAGCACCTGCTCAGGATTTCTGCTCTCATTCCAGGAGACCCCCACAGGTAAATCTGTTTTGTGAATTGGAAACACTGATCGATATCATAGCGGCACTTCGGCTGTATCTTGGGTCACTCCTTGTCCTCAAATCTGAAATCCAAAAAGCTCCCAAACATTTTTTCTTTAATTTTTTTTTTTTTGTAAGTCACTTGGCAGTAAAACCTGCCCTGTCCCCACTCGTGACTACCGCTGGTCTTTATTTATCCACATTGTGTGAGGTCATTCGTTTGGGTGGAGAAGTCTGGGCGAGTGAGATGAGGGGTGCTGCCCAGGCCCCATGGAGGAGAGCCCTGTAGCAGGGTGTGTTGTTTAGGATCTGAACATTCTGTATCCCGACCACAGCTGACCCCAGGAGTGTTGGATCCGAGATTGTGGGCCTGTGGTAGAAACTGAAATTACCTCCTAGCTCATCCAAAACTCGTATCCCTGACACTGCTTGAAACTAAACGTTCTCACTCACTTACTTCTCACCTCTTTTCAATTTGTTGCACTCCCATGTATTTTGATTTCTAGTTGTATATTTACACATCTTTGTCAATTTTCTGGTCACTGTCAGTTAGACAGACCCTGTTTCATTAGGCTGGAGCTTTGAGGTCAGTCTTGGGCCAAAAACAGCTCGGAATGGTCCTGGCTCTCTGTGTCTCTCACTATCCCAGGCTGGGCCTTCAGCATGTCACACAATGACATGGTTGATTGGTTTCCAGGGCCTTCTCTCTGTCCTCACCCAGGGTCCCGTAACCCGCCCTGTTTCCTGGGCCTTTGGGTTCCCCCTGTGAAGCCCTGCTCACTTTGGGGTTTTTAGATGTTGAAATGAGTAGAGCTGCAAGGGAAACCAATTATACAGAAATACAGTTGCCAAAATATATAAAAATTGTGATGTAGTAGTGTGTATTCTAAATCGAGGCAAAATAAAAGTGTAATTTTCTCCCATCCAAGTTGCAGCGGCCCTGAATTCTTTCCTGGGACCCTCGGGGGTCCGTGGACCCAGATAAAGGCCCCCTGTGCCAGTGGTCACTGATTTGCCATCAGAACATGATTGAGGCTGCAGAGGTGACAGCTTTAGACAGGTCTCTGCCGAATGCCTGCAGGGACAGAGCCTGGCCCTCAGAGCGAAGGAGGCTGTTCTCACACCTCGCTGACGGGCTTTCATTGCCACCTGCAGCCTGGTAGCCCTGTGTGTGAGGAGACCTTGTGCTCTCACCATGAGGCAGAGGGGACAATTGTGACTAGATAGGGTCCCAAGGGCCTTCTGGGTCCCGCTGATAGTGTTTCCTGATCTGAGGGCAGCACCCGGTGATCTTCGCATCTTAATATAAGTTACGCTTTGTGGGGACAGAGCCAGGAGTGCAGTTTCCAGGCTCTCGGCCTCACATAGAAAGGTGCTGGCTCAGGTAGTAAATGGCCATCAACTGTGATTGGATGGCCATCAGCTGTGGCTAGTTGGCCGTCAGCTGTAACCAGGGAGTCATTGGCCACTAATATAACTGCCGTGGGTACGCTAGCAGAAAGTGGGGGCTAGCAAGAAGATGGTGGCTGAGCTGGCAAGCACGGATTGCAGTTAGCAAGTGGGGATGGTTGGTTGGCAGAGAAGTGGACGGCGGGTTGCAGATCATGTGGCTCCTGCTTCCTGTATCTCCAACCCAGCCGCCTGCGAGACTATAGTGGTGTGACTCCCCTACCTATGGCTCCGTGGGTGTTCCTTTTTGGCCTCATCGTGTCCTGCGTTCTTATGTGGGGAGCGGGAGCTGAGACCCCGCCTACCACCCCGCATGACACGCTTCTATAAAAATATTACTTTAAAAAAATGTTTTTAAAAATATATTTTTAATATTTTAGAGAGAGCAGGCCAGGAAGGGATGAAGGGCTGAGCAGCAGTGTCAGACGCAGCCCGGAAGGCCCAGAAGCTGAGGGCAAGCCCTGGTGTCTGGACTGGGACCCAGAGATGACTGACACAAGCCCCGCGGAGCTCTCACAGGGCCTGGGGCGGGAGGGGGAGGAGGGGAAAGGAGTAAGCACAGAGTCATCTGACCCAGCCTGGGTGGCCAGGGAGGAGGACCTGGAAAGCAGACAAGCAGTGGCCAGGAACACAGGCTGTCCCCACAGCCCATGTCCCTGCCATCTGGCTCACGCCTGCTGTAAGCTAAGCCACGCAGGTAAGTTTTCATGGGTCGATGCGTGTAAACTTTGATGGAGAGAATGTACCGTGTTTCCCCAAAAATAAGACTGGGTCTTATATATTGATTTTTACTCCATTAGGGTTTATTTTCAGGGATGTCTTATTTTTTTCATGTACAACGATCTATGTTTATTCAAATACAGTCACGTCATCTTCTGGAACATCGTCATAATGTACTAAATGCATCCCTCTGGCTGGCGATCTTAACTGGGGCTTATTTTCGGGGTAGGTCTCATTTTCGGGGAAATGGTAGAAGTGTATAACTAATACTTTTTTTTACTATTTTCTCATACATCATGCCCTTTAAGTGTCATTTAATGTGTTTGGGGCAGTGTGTATGTGTGGAAAGTGTTGAATGGTGGGGATCTGGGAATACGCCAAAGTTTTAAAATTAATTCAAAGGAATCCCTATTTTTAAGCCTAGGCTGTCAATTTCCTAGAAAGTAACTGAAACATAGCCCACTGCAGGTGGGCCCTGTGTACTGGATATCTAGGTCTGTGCTGGCTCGTCCTGGCCCAAGCCTCAAATATACCTGGGTCCCCTGGAGAGCGGGGTCAGATGCACTAAACCCACCATACTCTGGCCTTTCAGGCTGCTCTTGGGACAAGGGCAAACTGAGACCCAGGGGACAAACTGTAAGTGGCCAAGGAAAAAAAGAGCATTCCAAGGCCCTCTGGTGACAAAGCGGAGCAATCCTTAAACACTATTTTACACTGTAGGTTAAAGATCTCACCTCATCTGCTGATTTGCTTATATGATAAAAGCTATTGTCATCGCAGGGACAATTTGAACATCACAGGTAAAGGCTAAGACAAAATGGGCCATCATTTTATAACAGAAGGCAGTAACTAGGATTTCACTTTTCTGTTGTTTAATTTTGGTTGATTTCACGTCCGTCGACTTTTTCCCACGCTGTCAGCTCCCCCACTCACCTAGGCCTGACGGCCGAGCAATGCAGTTGAAGTCAGTTTCTCTGTTATCTGGAGATGAATGTGTTTGATTTCACAGGGACTTACATGACTTTCTGGAAAAACAGAAGCATGAAATAAAGGAACTGGGCTGAATTATAGATCATGCCAAGATTTTGAGCCCTGGCACAACACAGCAAGAGAAAACAACACTCACTTGGCAGAAATTCTTTCACTACCTTAATATTTACAGCTTATGAACAAGACATGGTCCAGCCATCCATTTATTTGGCTCCTATTTCTTCCACATCTGATGTGCTTCACTTACATTGAGCTATAAATACACTGTCACCCTTTTGGGAAAAAAAAAATTTCACTGTACAAATGCTTTGTGGAATTGAAAACAGGCAGCATTTTTGAAGTGAAAATTTTCACTTTGTAAATGGTGATTTGTTATTTATTTGGTTGTTAGCGTGTGAGAAGTTCCAGGACATTCCTCCCAAAAGGAGTCACCTCTCAGCAGAGGGGCCTGGCAGCAGTGAGTGGCGGCCTTGTGGCTGGAAAGCACAGCAGAAGCAGCACGACGTGGGGCCCAGGCCTGAGTAGAGAGCAGACTGTATAAGCCCCACCACTGCGACAACACATGAAATAGGGACAGGCACTATTACGACACATAGGAGAGGCTCCGGCAATTGCTGGGTCCAGGGCCTCCTTTGCCTTTTATATTTCTGGACTCACATCACCACCATGACCAAAGCAGGCTCAAGTTTAGCTTTGGGCTTTGAAGGTCCCCAAAGGGAGTGGACTGTGAGAGAGTAGAGAGGACAGCGGGGCTCCCCCCGAGGGCCGAGGAGCAGCCCACACCACAGTGCTCAGAAGCATTCCAAATACATTTGCAGGGGGCAATGAGCAAGCAAGCGCCAGGCTGTCCTGGATCTGAGCCTGAGAAGAGGCCTGTATGTCCCTTTCCGCCAGGTCACATTGCAGTGCCAGAGCAGGGCCTCGCACACAGGAGCATCGGCGGTTACTGCTGAGGGGATGTGGCAATGGTGGGACTTGGTGGCTCCTCCACACTGAGGAGAAACCAGCAGAGCCCCGGCGAGTGGAGGGGAGGCAGCACGAGCCTCCACTCCTCTCAAACCTCAACTCTAATCCCTTCCACAAACAGTCAGGAATATGCTCCCGGTGCTTGGTTAGCAGTGTGGCTGGTAAAGCCTCTACCGTCTTTTCTCTGCCTGTGGAGAGGCAGGTGGCAACTTATGACCTCTGGGAGACAGCCTCTGCATTGGACTGCTGACTCCAAGTGTGTGACTAGGAGGAAACCACTTACCTCCCAGGAATTGTGTCACCCCCACCTCTGAGGTGATTGTGAGGTCTGGCAGTAGGTAGCCTGGAGCAGAGGATGAGCTAACATTGGTGGGCACAGGGGGGATGGCAGTCGGCAGAAGTGGGTCCTCCCTAGTCACTCTGTCGGCTCACTGTGTGTTAAGGCCATTTTATCATCTTTGTCCCCTCCGTGTCCCTAGATCCAAGGTCTGCTCCATCCTACTCCTGCCAGGACATCTCCTCACTGTTGAAAATGGTGCCACCAGCTATGGAGCACTCATGCTCTTTTCTTGATTCTCAACACATCACACATCTTATCAGCCTCATAACAGCCCAGGAGGTAAATACCATTACTATTCCCCGTTCACAGTTGAGAAAACTGAGGAACAGAGTGGTGACTGTCCTGGCCCGGGGCCTAAGCTATCAGTTTAGAGCGGGATCTGCACACGGAGTCTGAGACCTTACCTCGACTGCTGCTTCTGGCACGTGTCCCAGAACTTGTCCACTCAACGTGGCACTTCTCTCCAACCAGCTGTTTCCCTGTCTGGTCTCACAACCCACTCATTGTTGCTACTTAAAAACAATCATTATATTTGCCCTTTTTTTCTGACAATCAAACCACTATTGGGGACATCTTATGAAAATTTTGGATAATACGAAAAAGTAAAGAAGAAAATAAAGCTCACCCACCATTACATTCCCCTCGTGTCTCACTTTATTCATTGGTTATTATATACACAAGCTATACAGTTTCTCAGACTCTTTTCACTTATATTGAGAGCAGTATTCACATCATTAAATATTTGTGGAAAGATAATTTTCATGGCTGCTCAGTGCTCCATCAAAGAGTTGAATTAAATTGTGTTGAATGTTTCAGGATTATAATGAACCCACCATTCAAGTCTGGTGATACTGAGGGTGGGAGAAGACTGAGTGGTGAGGGCTCTCGTTCGCCCCCTGGTGGAAGTGTAGAATCGTGCAACCATTTTAGAAAGTATATGCATATTTGGGTGTAGCTGAAGACCGGCTCTGGCTACTGTGGGTTACCACCCAGCAGTGCACCTCCTGGGTACACACCTTAGATAAACCCTCACACACGCACTGGCAGACGAGTGCCCAAATGGTCAGAGTTTCATTGTTCATAATAGCAAAATATCAGAACCAATCTAAATGACAACCATCAGTAGAATGGATGACTCAGTTGTGGTTTATTCATACCACACATTGCCATACAGTGATGAGAATGAACAAACTAGATTTCCACACTCCAGCAAGCTGAGGCTGTCAAACATAGCCCTGAGGCAAGCTGCAGAAGAATATAAGCTATGCCATTTATATAAAATTTAAAAGCATGCAAAGAAACACTGTATATTTTAGAGATGCATGTACCTTAGAGAACTCACAAACAAATACATGAAAATGACAAGCACTGCATTCAGGATGGCGAGTGCCTTTGGAGGGAGGCAACAAAGAGAGAGGCCTGGGGGTGTCAGCTGTGTGGGGATTGATTTATGAAGTTGTGTTATGGTTACATAGGTCCTAAATCAGCCATTTAATTTTATTTTGTAATAATTTAATCAACAAGAGAAAAGGGATGAACAAAATTGACTAGATAAACAAAAATGACTTAGTCCATCATTAGCTAGATGAACTAAGAGACAAAGAAGTTAAAGAAGATTAAATAATATGATGTCAGAAGGGCAATAGATTGGCAGAGGGGGTTATCACTTTGTGAGGGGTGAAATGTCTAACTATTAAATTGTTTTGTGCACCTGAAACTAATAATAATTTTAAAAAGAAGATTAAATAAATGGAAGCATATCCCATGTTCATGAATTGGAAGACTTATTGTTAAGATGTCACTACTACTCAGTCATGCACAGATTCAAGGCAATTCCTATCAAACTCTCAATGATTTTTTTTGTAGAAATAGAAAAACCCATCCTAAAATTTGTATAGAATCTCAAAAGGCTCTGAATAGTGAAAACAATTGTGAAAAGGAAGAACAAAGCTGGAGGACACACGCTTCCTGATTTCAAACTTATTACTAAGCTACAGTAAACAAAACAGTGTGGAACTGGCCTAACGGCAGACATACAGACCAATGGAATGGAATTAAGAACTCGGAAATAAAGCCTCACATATATATGGTCAAATGATTTTTTACAAGAGTTGACCAGACCATTTAATGGGAAAAAACAGTCTTTTCAATGAATGGTGCTGGGAAAACTGGATATCCACATGAAAAGGAATGAAGTTGAACCCTTACTTAACAACATACACAAAAATTAACCAAAATGGATAAAAGACCTAAACATAAGAGCTAAAACTATAAATCTTTAGAAAAAATAAAACACAGGACAAATCTTCACCACATTGGACTTGACAATGATTTTTTAGATATGACACTAAAGGCACAGGGGACAAAAGAAAAAAGACAAATTGGGCTTCATGAAATAAAAAGACAATGTCAACAAAGACAAAAGGCAACCCAAATGGGAGAACAAATTAAGTATCCGATAAAGGATTAACATGTAGACTATGTAGAGAACTTGTGAAGCTCAACACCAAAGAAACAAACAACTCAATTCAAGAATAGACATTTCTCCAACGAAGATATACAAATAGCCAAGAAGCACAGGGAAAGATGGTCAACATCACCAATATTTCAGGAAATGCAAGTCAAAACTATAATAAGATACCTGCTGACACCCATAGCGATGGCTACCACCAAAGAAAAACCAACTGACAAACAAACAAACAGAAATTATCAAGTATTGGCCAGGACATGGAGAAATTGGAACATTTGTGTGCTTTTGGTAGGAATGTGAAATGGTGCTACCACTTGTGAAAAACAGTATGACGGCCCCTCAAAAATAATTAAAAATAGAATTACCATATGATTCAGCAATTCTGCTTCTGGATAAATATCCAAAGGATTTGAAAGCAGCAGGATCTCAAAGAGATATAGGCGCATTATTCACAATAGATAAAAGGTGAAAGCAACCCAAGTGTCTATTGATGGATGAATGAATAAGCAAAATGTGGTACATACATACAATGGAATATTATTCAGCCTTAAAAAAGAAGCAATTCTGGCACATATTACAACACGGATGAACCTTGAAGATATTATGTTAGGTGGAGTAGCCAGTCACAAAAAGACAAATACTGTATGATATTCCACTTATATGAGGTACTTAGAGTAGTTAAAATCATAGAAACTAAACTGAATAGTGGTTGCCAAAGGATGGAAGAAGGGGGAATAAAGAATTAGTGTTTAATGGGTACAGAGTTTCAAGTTTTATAAGATGAAGAGAGCTCTGGAGACGGATGATAGTGATGGTAATACAGTAATAAGAATGTACTTAGGATCCAAGAGGGAGGAGTAAGTAAATGCTGTGCTTGCCTCATCTTGTGAACGCATCAAAATTACAACTAAATTATAGAATAATCAATATGGAGAATCATCTGAAGTCTAGCTGAACGTAAGTTTTATAATTAAGGATATAAAGAAGAAGCCACATCAAGACTGGTAGGAGGGGTGGGACATGAAACAGGCTGGCCCCACACCTTCATCTGGTGGATGAAAATTGGGAGGGATATCTCAGCCACAGGGGTTCCCCATGGAGGAACAAGGGACCTCACACCAGCCTCCCCAGCCTGGAGTGCTACTGGAAAGAGGAACCCCACAACAACTGGCTGTGAAAAACAGTGGGGATTCTGATTATCCTGGTGGGACAGAAGGCTGTGGGAAATCCAGACGTCCTCTTAAAGGTCCCGCACAGGCACTTACCCTGGGCTCTGGTGGAGAGATGGTGACATATGCAGAGACTGAGTTGTGTAACTTTGGGGTGAAGACTGGAGAGGCAGTCCCCATTTTCCCTGTGTGGGGCCCTTCTCCTGTGCAGCCGGTAGGTAGGTACCATCTTTCCTGTGTTGAGCTTGGCCGCACAGGCCAAATCTGAATCTGATTGGCCTAGTGAGCTCCACTCGCTCCACCCTGGTGACTCACTGAAACCCTACCTCACCCAACTTGTGTACTGCCAGAGGCTTTGTCAATGGCAGAAACTTACAGGAGTCGAGGCAGGCCTCGGAGTGTCCGGGCTTTTTGTGGAACTATCCCAGTCCCGGTAATAGTGGCAGCCATTCTCAGTTTGCAGTGTGGCCTCTCCCACGTGCCTCCAGGTACAGCACAGGCAGCCACCCACTGTGGATTACTTTGAAGCTCCTACCAGGATTTCCCCAGCCAATCACAGGCAGGGCCTGCACCGGAACCCCTCCCAAGAGGCCCCAAAACCAACATACTTGGAGGTTGGCTTCAGACCACAGTAGAGCACCACCCAATTAGCCCCACAAGAGGCTCATACAAAGGGTAGTCTCAACAGGCACCAGAGAACACTGGGATGAATCCTGCTCCATAGGGTAAGCCCCCAGCTATGAATGTGTCCAAACCCCATTGCCAGTCAGCCTGAGGGTCAGTACCACCCACTGACATGCCAAGAGCAATCAAGGCTCAACTATAACAGGAGGACACACAAAACTCACACAAGGTACACTCCTGAGGCATCTGTTTCAGGGGACCAGGGAGATTGTGCCATTGGACCCCACAGGACCCATAAGGCCACCCAGCAAGACTGGGAGACATAGCAGCCCTACCTAATATGTAAAAATAAACATAGAGAGTCAGCCAAAATGAGGAAACAAAGAAATACATTCCAAATGAAAGAACAGGAGAAAACTCCAGAGGCAGAACTAAACAAAAATGGAGGCAAGCAAACTAACAGAGGCGGCGTTCAAAACAATGGTTATAAGGATGTTCAAGGAACTTAGTAAGAACTTCAACAAAGAGATAGCAAGCATAAAAAGGGATATAGAAACCATAGAAAAGAACCAGTTAGAAGTAAAGAATACAGTAACTGAAATGAAAAATGCACTAGACAGAGTCACCAGCAGACTAGATGAAGCAGAGGATCAAGTCAGCAGTTTGGAGGACAAAGTAGCAGAAAATACCCAATCAGAATAGAAAAAAAGAAAAAACAATTTTAAAAAACGAAGAGAGCTTCAGAAACCTCTGGGACAGCATCAAGTATAACAACATTTGCATCATAAGGGAATCAAAAGGAGAAGAGAGAAAGCAAGGGATTGAGAGACTACTTGAAGAAATTATGATGGAAAATTTTCCTAACCTGGCGAAAGAAATAAACACACAAGCCCAGGAAGTGCAGAAGTCCCAACCAAGATAAACCCAAATGGGCCCACACCAAGGCCCATTATAATTAAAATGGCAAAGGTTAAAGACAAAGAGAGAATCCTAAAAGCAACAAGAGAAAGGCAACTAGTAACTTATAAGGGAGCTATCATGAGATTGTCAGCTGATTTCTCAACAGAAATTCTGTAGTCCAGAAGGAATTGGCACAAAATATTCAAAGTGATGAAAAACAATGACCTACAATCAAGGATACTCTACCCAGCAAGGCTATCATCCAAAATCAAAGGACAGATAAAGAGCTTCCCAGACAAGAAAAAACTAAAGGAGTTCATCACCACCAAACCAGGATCACAAGGAATCTTAGAGGGACCCACAGTGGGAAAGAAAAGAAAGAGAGGAAAAAAGATAGGAAGAGGGATAGTGAAACTGAAAAGAAAGGGAAGGAAAGAGCAAGGCAGGGAAGAGAACTATCTTCATTTAGATTGTGAGACGTGGAAGGCAATGGACGCCTGACCAGGAAGGTCTGACCACTCCTCCCTTTACCAACAGTTGAAAGCAAGGGCTTTCGGGAGAGTGTGGAGAGCGGCAGTCTGGAGACAGTGAACAGGTGTCCGAGTCACACCTCGGGAATGTGAAGGACAAGAGGTGAATGTACGTGACGGGTATATGAGTGGTAAGTGAATCATTGTATCAACTTTTCTGTGTGTTTCAATTTTTTCAAAATCAGTAGTTTGGGGTGAAGCCCATCCTTCCTCTTGTGGTTCTTAAGCAGAAGTTCCCCAAAAGTAATCACAACATTTGGTAATGCTGTCCTTAGTAATGGGGGTAATTTCATTAACAAAACCTCCTGACAGGTAAGGTGCTCTCCAGGCTACCTGGAAAAGGCTTCTGACTCTTCGAGGGGCTCAGGTGGGCAGACCACCCTGAGTCAGCCCCTTCCTTGGGCTGCATCAGGTATTGGCCTTGCAGGTCCTTCACCAGAGTCACACACGCTCCCACCCTCTCCAGTCCTGGGGGAAACTTCCTGCCAAGAGTCTGGCTCCTGCACAGGTATCTCCCAGGTGAGGCAGGTAGGTCCAGTGTGAAATCCAAGTGCGCCTGAGACTGTAAGGGACCACTGTCTCCTGGTTGCCACACTCTGTTCTTCTCACCGCCTGCTGCCCCAACAGAATAGTCCTGAAAGATAGCAGAGACTACTCTGCCCATTGGGCATCCAGCGACTTCCCAGGCTCACTAGCTAATACCATCTCAGACAAGACCCCAAAATGCACCAGATGGGGTGTCCCACGGTGAGTGCTGCCTATTTCTGTTAAGGGGAGAGAGTTTCCTATCACTTTACCAGGTACCCGAGCCCCCAACTTCTGGGGCTTAAGGAGTCTAGCACCCCATTAGGAGGGTGAACAAAGCCTCTGTAACATGAAGGAGAAGCCTCCAAACCAGGTGGTTGCCTCCCCCCAGGGAAAGAAGCAGGCCCTTGGTGACCTGTCAGCCCCCAAAAGGTCTGGGTTTCTCTCTCCATCAGACCCATCTGGCTCCTTTCCTTTCTCTTCCCTCTTTCTCCTGGGCTCTGAGCAAAGAAAGCCCACCAAGAAGCACACCCCCAAATGTTTTTGTATAGACTCAACCTCACGCTGTGGGGTGTTTTCTGGGGACTTGGGGGAAAGGAAAGGAAAGTTTCTGGGAGAACAATTGAAGGCATTAAGTGGGTCGGGAGGATGTGGGGACATAGAGTGACACTCTGCCTGCAGCTTTGCAATTGCTCCTGGCAGAATCTTGTCATCGAATTCCACCTTTGAAAACGTGTCTTAAAAACCCACCACAAGGTGGCAGGGTAGGATTAAGAATCAAGTCGTTCCAAGGTCTAACAGACTCAATATTTTCTGACAAATGCTTCAGCAGAACAGGACGAGGAAGACCATTCACATGAATATGGTCAAGAAGTGTCATACAATACTTCCAGCTGACAAAAGGCCAGTGATGACAATCCATTTTGTCATGTATATCCAAATCCCCGCAGCTGGGAATCTAGGCAGATTCCACCAACCTGTCACACCGATCTGAGCAACTGCTCCCACTCAGGTAATAGGAAGACTGCCTGTTCAGAAAGGCATCATGTAAAAGAGGCCCAGTTGATTCTGATGACCAGCCAGGTCTGGGCTTCATTGAACATAGCTGAGATCAATAAAATACTCCAAGTTTTAAAGCTCTCAAATAATCAACAACTATCTTGCTATTCCAAGAAACTTATTTTTATATTCTATTATATGTTAAAATTAAAACTATTCGAATTAAAAAACAAAAAAGAATCAAGTCGTTCCACACAGTCCTCAGACTGCGGGACTGGGATCTCCCCGTAGAGGGAACAATGGGATCCCAGCTTGGTATTTTGTAAAGTATTTGGGACTTTGCACCACTCGGCCCTCTCTCTGTTACATGCAAAATAGCCCAGCATTGACTGAGCCAGAATCCAATGTCTGCCATCCACATCCAGAATTCCTCTTCTCCTGGTACCTTGCGCTGCCTCTATGGAGGCAAAGGAGTTGGAACTGGAGCTTGGCCAGGAGTTCAGAGGGATGTGCTGAAGGCATTATGAGGAAAACACCCCCCAAACAGCAGCAAAAGCACACAATACAAACAATAAGGCTTATGTTGTATCTCACTTCATCACTTCATTTAATCTTCTTGTGGTCTCACCATCTCTTTGTACCCTCCCAAGGCAGATTGAGATTGGGAGGGGTTGAGTCCCTCGGGCAAAGGCCCAAAGTCTCATACTCAGACTCAGGCCTCCAAGCCCAGCCTCTGCTTCCTAGCCTCGGAGCTTTTGTACTACACACTATGTTGCTTCCCCGTTGGTTAAGGCAGAGCAGACATCACTGAGTCTGATGAGAACCTTGATTGCACTTCTGATGGACACTGAGTTCAGACAGGAGGGTAGGTGCTCAGGGGAAGGGAGAGGGATGGGATGGGAGCAGGGGAGGGGAGGGAGGACTTTGCAGAAGAACTGGAGTCCCCACTGAAAGAGACTGAAGATGGGCAGGGTTTGAATTCTGGCAGCACTGCTTGCCAGCTTCTCCACTCCTTTGTTTTCCTTTTTGTAAGACTGGAGGTGATAATCATAGTTTGTATCTTAAGAGGTTTTCTCAGGATTAAATATAAATAAAATACATTTAACCACTCACATGCACTGTTGGTAAAACTGTAAAATTGGGCAGCATTAATGCAAAACAGTATGAAGGTTTCTCAAAAACTTAAAAGTAGAATTACTATTAAAAAGTAAATCTAGCAAGTCTACTCCTGGATATGTACCCGAAAGAACTGAAGGCAGGGTCTTGAAAAGATAGTTCTACACTCGTGTTCATAGCACCATTGTTCAGAGTGTCAACACAGAAGCAGCCCAAGTGTCACCAACAGATGAATGGATATACATACAATGAAATAATATTCAGTCTTGGAAAGGTAGGAAATTCTGTCACACATTACAATATGAATGCATCTTAAGGACATCATGCTCAGTAAAATAAGCCAGTCACAAAAGGACAGCTACTGCATGATTCCACTTATGTGAGCCACTTAGTGTACTCAAATTCATAAAGACGAAAAGTAGAATGGTAGTTACCATGGGCTGGGAGAAAGAGGGATGGTGAGGGATTGTTTAATGGGGACAGAGTTTCAGTTTTGCAAGATGAAAAGAGTTCTGTGAATGGATGGTGGTGAAGGTTGCACAACAATGTGAGTGTACTTAGTGCCACTGAACTGTACACTGAAAAATGGTTAAGACGGTAAATTTTGTGTTATATATATTTGACAACAATTTTTAAAAAGTAGAAATTGACCACATTATGAAAAGCCTAAGTTCAATTAGTCAAATATATATGAAGTGTGATAAAAAAATATGGTGAATGTTTAAATAAAAAAAATTTTATTACAGTAAAAGACACATTGCCATTAATCCCCCTCAAAAAACTCCCTTGCTTCGAACACACGTATCCCATTGTTCTTAGTGCTTTCTGAAGCAGGTCTGGAAGTCCTCTTTCGTGAGTGTCTTTACTTGCGCTGTTGTGGCTGCCTCGATGTCCTGAATCAATTCAAAAGGTTTACCTTTCATGGTCATTTTGACTTTGGGGAAGAGCCGGAAGTCGCACGGTGCCAAATCCAGTGAATAAGATGGGTGAGGACACACTATAATGTTTTTATTTGACAGAAATTGCCGTATCACAGGCGACGTGTGACACGGAGCGTTGTCATGATGGAGGATAAAGTAAAGACACTCGTATGATGCAGCAATTGTAACTGGAATACTTGTACTTAGAACACATCTGGAAAGGGGTGTCCCTTTGAAAGAGCACACTGGATAGCATACTTTTCCCTGTCCCCATCCACCTCTGCTGGACTCTTCTTCCTTCCTCCCTCACTACAGAGATACATAAGTAAACTTAAAATGTTTTCTGAGGGTGACTGCAGTTGGATTATCAAGGAACATTCCAGAATTCTCTGCTCTGGAAATGTCCTCTAAGTTAGTGCTTGAAAACGAAGTTAGGCTCATCCAGCTTCATGGGAAGGTTGTAAGTAATTGAAATGCTGTCATCAGAATCTCCTTTTCGCCATGATTTCCGTTCTTGTTAAACCACTGCTTTAACTACAAAGACCTGTGCTAATCCTGAAGCTGCAAGCATCCTTTGCGAGGCAGGGGTGCAGTTAGATTGTTTTAGCTGTGAGCTAAACAATGTTATGCTAATGAGCATACCCAGAATTAATTGCTTATTCATTGTCTCTCCCCTGTCTCCAGTTGGGCCTTGAGGCAACAGGACCTTATTTAGGAGAGCTCTGATGGAGGAGGGGAGGATGTAAAGGTGTTTTCACTGGTGAGGGTCTGTCTGTGGCGGGAAAGGGGGTGACGACTGCAGAAGTAACCCAAGTTACCGACCTGCTTTGAGGCGCTACGCCCAGCCTTGTCAACTTACCCAGGCCCTGGTGGCCTGAGACCCCAGTGCGGACCTCAGAAGAGAACAGAATATAGAAGAGCACCAAGCCCCTGTTTTGTTCCCCCTCAAGGGTCATCGGGCAGATACACTCTTAGTTTCTGATAAACTGAATACCGACCTCAAGCTGTTCCTTTCCTCAGCCGTAGCTGGCTCTGTAGCATCATTGCTATTAAAACAGAGGCAGGGGAGAAGTGGTTAATGTGCACCCACAAATAATTCCCAAGTGTCTACTTCCTGCACGTGCAGAGCCATCAGCAGCGGCGACCACAACAGATGGCCATAACAAGACTGCCTGCAATGACCCAGGTGCCAAGCAGCACCACCGATCCGCGATGAGTGAGGAATGGCTCCTTTACAGCCTAACAATTCACGCAGTAATGACCCAACATCACTCCTCTGGGAACTGGGCCCAAGAAATATATTTTTGCAGGTAACTGCAAATAAGAGCCAACTCGGCAAAGATGAAGACTGAATAAATCTCCCCACCCCCAGGAGAATTCACACATTTTGACAAAAGCAATCTATAAGCACTCTACTGAGTCGGAAGTGCCTGAGATGGGTTTGGGAATGGCATTCATTGCCAGGCTTATAAAGCCCAGTGGAGCCCAAGGGAGCCGGCAACCTGTTCCTCCCCACAGATGACTCAAACAGGCTAAGGCTGCCCCATTCTTCTGCTCCAAGTGGGTGGGGGCCTAGTCCTGCTGGAATGTGGAGGTGTCTGAAAGGCCTGTGTGCATTTCCCAGCTGGTGTGTGAAGGGTGGGAACTGAGGAGAGCAGGTGAAATAAATAATTCTCTTCATCTGGTTCACTGTCAAACTCCTATTCGTCCTTCAAACTCTGCTTAAAATCACATCCTCTGTGCAACCCTCCCTGAGCCCTGGACTTCCTCACTCCACAGCTGAGTCAATTCTGATTCCACAGGGTCTCCAGCCTGAAAGGTCACCCTTCCTTTTTTTTTTTTTTTTAACCAACTGAGCTAACCAGCCGCCCAACACCCTTCCATGGAATAGTCGAGGAGCAATGGGCTGAGATCACAGGAAGGCCAGTCACGTGCCCGCTTCCTCTCCCTGGAGTATTCCTGAGGACATCTTCTTCAGGTTTCACACGTCCAGCCCAGCTGCTGCTGCTGTCCCTGCCTCTGGGTGCCACACGCATTCCTGGAGCCACCTCTCTCTGTCCTGCCATCTCTTTTCTCCTCACTATTCCTTCTCTCCTTGCTCCACTAGCCACCAGTCACAGGCACAGGACCTTCTGTGATTTCCCAACAGACGCACAGGACAAGAAACAAACTTTTCTAGAAAAGTTTGGGAGTTATAATGCAGGAGGGAATTATACTGCAGAGCAGAAAAGCTTCAGAATGGACGGGATCACCTCGTTCTGGGCACCCCCTGGCAGCCCATAGGGTGTTCTCCAGGTCTGGTCTGCTGCTCTGTAGCTGGGGGCAGCCAACTATCTGGTCCCCGCTTCCTTGTAAGCAAGGCCCTTCAGAAGGATGCAGCGTCACCGCTGCCTCCAGCCTTCTCTGGGCCCAGGGTGGGCAGTAAACTACTGTTCTGCCCTCATCCTGGTTGTCAGCTGTTCTCGCTTGTCACCAGGGTCACCTTCTCAGAAGCGACTCTGCTCCTGGAGAGGACAGCCATTTACAGCTCATGGGTGAAAGCGTTCAGTTCAGGAATGAATTTCTGGCTTTAACTTTTAAGTATTTTTCCCTAAACAATAGTCTTTTCCCAATTACGAAGCAGAAGCTGTCAAAGGCTTAAGATGGGACCATCCCTGGAGCCTCCATGGTTTGAAAAATGTGGGGTCCAAGCTTAGGTAGGGTATTTGGTCCCCTCCTAGGGAATGTGTCCTATGCTCTTTAAATCGTAGGTCAGTCCTTCTGCCAAATGGTAAGTCTTCGGAGGTCAGGAGAAGAATAAAAAATGCTTCTGTTGTTAAAAATAAGACAACAGGATCAAAATGGAGTCACTTATGCTAAGCCCCACAGCGCCAAACCAAGACTTAATTATAAACTGGGTTCAGGAACCACCTGATCAGTACTTGTTAGGTAACCTGCCCGATAGGCCCCTGCGATTCCCTGAAGGTAAGTAACTTTGCAATCACCAACCTGCTTTTTGGCTTCATGTGATTTCCTTGTTCCTGCTCCCTTCTGCCTATAAGAGTCTTTTATTTTGTACAGCTCCTCGAGTGTCCTTCTACCTGCTAGATCAAATGCTGCCCTATTTGAATCAAGTTTTGCTCCAATATTGGCTTAAAATTTGAATATGCCTCAGTTTATCTTTTAACAATACATTTGCCAGTCTCTATGCTAAGCATGTACCTGTTAACTCATTTCTTCTTCATTACAACCCTGTGAGACAGATACTAACACATCTCCACTTACTGATGGGGAAACTGAGGCGAAGAGAAGCCGAGTAAGTTGTCCAAGAGTTACTCCTAGAGTTAGCCTGTGGCCAGGATTTGGGCCCCGAGGCCGTGCCTTGAACTACCTACCTTCCAGGTAGGCGCACGTATGCCTTTGTCTCACCCTCCTAGAATTTAGGACAGCCTGGCTGTGACTCGGAAACGGGGGATTCGCTTTTCACTGGGCCACTCTGAAAAACACCAGGTCACCAGGGGCTCTGCCAAGGGTCTCTCAGGGACCCACAGACACTGACTGTGCCCCCCCTTCTGTCTGCCCTGTGTCAGGTCAGGCTCCAGGGTGGTGGGGGAGAGGGGTAGCTGAGTCAGAGCAGATGCTGGCCTTCCAGCAACGTATGCTCCAGTGAGCGGATCAGGAACCCTGAGTGCGGTGGGGTGACAAGGTCCCCAGGTTCTCCTGCATTCTGAGGGCTTGAGTGAGATAACCACCAGGATAGTGAGTAAGGGCGGCCCAGCTGAGGGGGACGTATGGGGCCTGAAGGACACATCCGTATCCTCAGGTCAGACACCTGGGAAAATTGTAACGCCAAGCCTCTGAGAGACTAGAGAAGGTTGAAGAGGGCTGGATGAGATGGGGCCCCACCTTACAGGTGTGAGACCTGGGACCACTCAGCCTCTCAGAGGGGCAGCTTCTTCCTCTGGACAAAGGGGCAGGGTGCCCTCCTGGAGGGCGGTTTTGAGTGTTAAAGGAGGCAGTAGACGGTTCAGTTCATGGTAGCAGATGGGTTCAGCAATTGCATTCTGAAAAGTTTAGCCTCGCAAATTTGGAAAGCGTCCACTGTCTTTCTTGGCCTTTGGGCGGACAGTGTGGGAGTGGGGGTGAGGAGGGGTGGGGGTGAAAGGGAGCCCTGATGCTTCAAGGCCACTATCCTGCCTGTCTAGTCACTCCAGTCGCGTTTCCTCCCCCGCGTTTCCTCCCTTCTACAAGGACTAGTGGAGGGTGCAGTCCTTGGACCCTACATTGCTGGGCGTTGGGGGGGTAGGGGGTGGGGGTAGGAGGCAGAGTGGGGGGAGGGGACGGGGGGGGGGGGGTGCTGGCCACTAGATGCTGAGCCTGGCTGTCTGCGCTTCCCCCAACACTTGCCCAATTTCAAGGCCATTGTCATTTAATTCCAGCCCCACGCCAGGACCAAAGGAGGAATTTGAATTATCCAGAGGAATGGAAATCGAGTGAGTCTGCTGCCCAAGGTACACCGGGCTCCTCTCTCTAAGCCTGCGGGCACCTGGGTCCTCAGATGTCAGTGCAAATGGAGGGATGCTGTCATATCAAAAATCAAACCCTGTTATACTCTGGCTTAAAATTCCTTGGTGGTTTCCCATTGCTTTTGGGGTACATTTCAAAACCCGTGGAATCCAGCACCTGCCTACCCTCCAGCCTCATGTCTCTCCGCACACTGTGTTCCCTCCTGCTTTGGGACCTTCGCTAGGAACCCCCTGTCCGTCTTGTCCCCTCCCCCCAACCTGTATTTGTTTCATGACTTCATACCTCAAGGCCTAGCACAGTGCCTGGGGTGTGGGGAGTACTCAGTGATTATTTTATGAATGAATGGGCTGATTAATGGATAGATATGTGAATGTAGGGAAATTTAAGACCTCAAAGCAACTACTTTGTGCTAAAGCCATTATTACGGACACCACTAGAAACCTCATCCACACCCACCATCTGATTCACTTGCACATTCTCTGGGCACCTGCCACTTCCAAAGCCACAGAGAGGACAAAACCAAAACAAAATGCACATCAAAACCCCAGCAAGTCAATCAGCACAACAAAGGGGCTATTCATTAAGTACTAAAGGCCTTGGGTTCCTGTTGTCCTCCCCATCCCAGATGTGGCTCAGGATGGCCTGAGTGCCCAGCTCCTGGGACAGGGAGGGGAAGGCCCTGGGAAAAGCTCAGGACCCCTTAACTCCTGGGAGACACTGCCAAATAACTCTCTGAAAAGGAGGTGCCAGGCTTCAATTCCAACAGGACTTGAAGGAGTCATGAGGCTCGTTTCACAGTCACTGGAAGTATGAACAGGTACTTGCATGTTGGAGAGCTCTTGGGAATCACTTTTCAAAATTTCAAGCGGGTATAAACCATTTGACCCAGCAAGTCTACCTTCAGATTTCAATCGTAAACTCTTCACATCTGTGCGAAAACATGTGCAGAAAAATGTTGCTTGTAACATTCTCTGTAATAATGAAAATGGAAACAACCTAAGTGTCCATCAAGGGGGAGTCATCCAATACCTCATGGACATTCTCACCACGAGGTATTAGGTAGCTCTTAACAGCGGTCAAGAAAAATCTTAAAGAGGAAGAGCAGGTTTCAAAACAATATGTACAATATCATCCAGTTTATGTCTACACATATTTTGAGAGGGTGAGTAATTCTAGAGAGTGAAAGGGAAGGTGATGGGTTAGGGGAGCACATTCGAGGGAAGTCTTCCAGGAGTATCAGACATCTCAGCTGACACCCAAAGGAGGACATAGGGAGCGTGGAGAAGAGGATGACTAGCAGTGAGAATGCAGGAGTGAAGGCTCCAAGGTGGGAGCAATGTGACCCGTTCAACATAGTGGGAAAGTTGCTGGGGGAGAGTTGAGGCTGGAGAGGAAGGCAGGCCAGTGTGCTGGGCTCACGAAGGAGCCCTGTGTCCTGGGAACATGAGCACGCCTGGGAAACGTTGTAAATAGAGGGAACATGGGGTAAGATGTGGAATAACTCGTGTGTAGCTGAAAAAAAATAGTAATTATAATTTCTGTCTCATTAAAAGGAAAAATTCACAGATTTGTTTTGAAGCCAAGGCAGAAGCACTTGTGGTGGGCCGGAAAGTTGAGTAGAAGACGTTGGAAAGATGGGTGGCTCCAGGCAAGTCCCAACAGCCCAGTCTTTTTTTTTTGGGGGGGGGGGAAGGGGAACAGGACTCTATTGGGGAACAGTGTGTACTTCCAGTATTCCCCTCCAAGTCAAGTTGTTGTCCTTTCAGTCTTAGTTGTGGAGGGTTCCGTTCAGCCTCAAGTTGTCCTTTCAGTCTTAGTTGTGGAGGGCACAGCTCAGCTCCAGGTCCAGTTGCCGTTGCTAGTTGCAGGGGGCGCAACGCACCATCCCTTGCGGGAGTCCAACCAGCAACCTTGCGGTTGAGAGCCCACTGGCCCATGTGGGAATCAAACTGGCAGCCTTCGGAGCTAGGAACATGGAGCTCTAACCACCTGAGCCACCGGGTGGGCCCCCCAACAGCCTAGTCTTGCAAGGGACCCTCACTTCTGCTTCCGGTACAATGTCTGCCACCCAGGGTCTGTATTTTGTAAGCTTTGGGCTTCAATGGGTGGACTTGGCAGGCTGGAGAAGAGAGGAGATGCAGGAATTGGAAAGTGTAGCTGAAAGAATGGAGAAGTTTTGTCACTTAAATGAAGCAGTTGGTTCTTTTCTCCTGGGAGTCATTTTGAAAGAGAAATCCTATCCTCAGGGGGCCCAATGACCCTTGGTCCCTGACTAAACTGATCTCCGTCATCCACTCAGTCACCTCGGCCTGGGACGCGTTTCTTCCTCCTCTAAGGAGAGAAACGGCTTCCCTGCTCTGACTCCTGTTTCCAGGAAAAATGTGGGGAACAGACTTTTTTTATGCCATAAAAGTCACCAAAACCACCAGCTCATGTCACTTAGAGAAGCTCTCTGAAGACCAAGGCAGGTAAGCTTGGATAAGTATCCACTGATATTGAACTTGCCCCAGAGGGAACCATAAGGATGCTATCAATCCCTGTGTACTTGAACATTCGTAGACCCTGGAGAAGGACAGAGAACGCGCTGTTTGTGAGAGGTCACCGCCAGCATCCTGAAGGAGAGAGAGGCCTTTAACTAACGTGTCAACTTTTGACAACGAGTGTGTATTCCCTTTATAATCTGAAGTACAATCAAAATTTGACCTGAGCAACTGTTTCAAGCACCACCTTTTCTAATTCTAACTTTTTGTCCATCTCTGGCACTCCAGGCCCTGGCCCCACTGGTATGGCTGAGGGCATGGGGACTCCTGCCCCACCAGGCTAGGAAAGTTTTCTTGCCACCCACAGGCATGGAAGAGTATGTACTTCACTCTTGCTTTGCACATATGGGCTCCACATGCTTTGGGCTTTGCAGGGGTGCTGTGGTCATGATTTCCTAGTCCACCACAAATATGAGACCATCATCGTTATAGGTAATTTCTAGAAAGGCTGTGATAGGTGCCAGACTCTGGGATAAGAGCTTTTTTGTGGATTCCCTCATTGCACCCTCACAGCAATCCTTTGGGGGAAGTATGATCTGCCCATTCTACAGATGAAGAAGCTGAGCCACAATGAAATATTGCCACTAAAAAGCCTCTGAACTTATTTTAAAAAAACAACAAAACAAAACAAATGTTTTTTTAAATCCTCAAAGAGTAGGAGATCAAACAACATGTTCTAACGCTAAGTATATAATATCACTGTTGAAATCCATTTGGTCAAACATTTCTTTTGGAAATTGTTCAGGACAATGTCTCTCAAAATGTGGTCCCCAGATCACATCATTGTTGTCACTAGAAACTTGTTGAAAATGCACATTTTTAGGCCCCACCCCAGAGTCTCTGGGGTGGGGCCCAGCAAGCTGTGTTTAACAAGCCTCTCACCTCCAACCCCCCTACCCCACCCCCACCCCTTCGCCCTCCATCCAGGTGATTCTAATGCAGCTAACATTTGAGAACCACTGGTTTAGACTTGAATGAAAAAGAATGGAAACCGCTGTCTGAATACTCATTGGATCTCAGAACTAGGTAATTCCTACAAACACTTGGAGGTATCCTTTAGTACAATGCTTCTCAAACCTGAAGATCCACAGACTCATCTGCAGGGCTTGTTAAAACACAGACTGCTGGGCCCCACCCTGAGACTCTGACTCGCAGGTCTGGGGTGAGGCCTGAGAATTTGCATTTCTAACCAGCTCCCAGGTACTGATCCGGGAGCAAACTTTGAAGTCCTAAGTGCCCTTGGCAAATGCAGAATGCCTCCGTCACCTGAATCCCTTTTTATTTTCTTAATTAAGAGACTGAAATTTCTAAATGAGACTGCCATCTTTGAACTGAAACTAGGAGGCAATTCTAAAATAGGATTTGATATGTGCACATCAAGCTAGAAGAAACACGTTGGGGACACAAAGTGAAGGGTTTGGAGTAACTTCTCTGCAGGCTCCTTCCTCTGAGAGCTCTGCTTGTCCCTTTGAGGTTAAGTTCCCTGCCACCTCGCCTCCCCCGGGGAGGGGACACGTACCTGACAAGCTCTTCTCCAGGTGCAAAGGGCAGGGAAGATGGTCTAGTCTGTGATGTAGCCTCCTAGCATCGGTAAACAGTCAGGAAGTGACAGGTCCACAGGGGCTTTCCTCATCACTCCTGCACACAGATGGCAGCAGTAAAGCAGATAAAAAGGCCTCAATGGACCTGTGATGTGTTAACCCTACACAGTCCCCTCCTGTGTGATTCATGAGCACACAGAGGACAGAGCTTAAGTGACTGGGTAGGACTAGAGGTCAAGAGATGCATGACGCAAAAAGGAATAAACTGTGCTGAAGACGTGCTAGCTGTTAGATGCTGGGACCTCGGTCCTATCTTCGGGAAACACCGAGTCCTGGTGACTGCATGGCTGTGTATACAGGTGATGTAACAGAGGTGAGCGTGGAAGAGGGGCCCAAAGCAGAGGGGCCAGATAGGCAGGGCTCTTGGGACCAATGGCTTCTTGAGCTGAGCTTGGTTAGATGAAGAGGGCA